>NC_142079.1:17040000-17358125 GCF_059756535.1 Pantherophis guttatus | reverse complement strand
GCTGGGACACTTTTAACAAATTTAAAAATCTTCCTTTTTTTTTTTTTTTTTTGCCTATGAGCTGGCAATCACTCACCCAGCATCAGTCCAATCAATTCACCGCTCCTGCTCAATACTTGGTCCGGTTGCCCCAGCTTAATGACGGCTGCAATGGCCGCCGCCCCCGCTGCCGAGTTGAAGAGTTTCTTCTGACCACCGAGGAACTTGCCTGTTCCTCTTGGTCTTCCAAGGTGCCTCTCCTTCTTCTCTGTCCCTACAGGACAGATCTGGTCCGAAGACCCCTCGGCAGCGGCTTATCACCCTGGGATTTCGCAAGGCTCATTGGAGCCCGCTATTCCCTGACTGTCTCGCCACGATGCTTCCAATCGAATCCAAGAAAGAAAGTGTATTGACGAGTAGAACCATCAATAGCATATGGTTCTTGGACAGGTGACAAATTGGCTGAATGAGTGGGTGGATCTTTATAGATTTCTGTGATGCTGCTGGGGATTGTGCAATGTTTGAAATGCCTCTAGGGCCATGATGGCGAACCTATGGCACGCATGCCAGATGTGGCACACTGAACCTTTTCTGTGGGCATGTGCACAGTCGCCCCTCCCTTTATTATTTTTTAATGAATAATTCAAGGTGGCAAACATACCCAATACTCCTTCCTCTTCCTATTTTCCCCACAACAACCCTGTGTGATGGGTGTCAAGACTTATTCTCCCTTTCACCCACATTTTCTCCTTCTCTCACAGCTTGACAACAAAGGGAGGAGGCGGTGGAATGGAATGCAAAGGGGGGGGTGATATCGAAGCAATCGAGGCATCTCTGGAAGCTTTCAAGGACATCGACTGTGGCTTCTCATAACAAAATGAACAGAAACTATTGGACTCTCTATGGCCCAGAGGGAAAAGGAGGAAATGTTGAGACTTTAGAAAAAGTGCAGAGAAGAGCAACCAGGATGATTAGGGGACTGGAGATTAAAACATACAATGAACGGTTGCAGGACCAGGGGAGACATGACAGCAGTCTCCCAATATTTGAGGGGCTGCCATAAAGAGGAGTGGGTCAAGCTATTTTCCAAAGCACCCGAAGGCCAGACAAGGAATAATGGATGGAAACTGATCAAGGAGAGATTCAACCTAGAAATAAGGAGAAATTTTCTGATAGTGAGCAGTTGCTTTCAGAAGTTGTGGTTGCTTCATCACTGGAGGCTTTCAAGAAGAGACTGGACTGCCATTTGGCAGAAATGGTGTAGGGTCTCCTGCTTGGGCGGGGGGATTGGCCCAAGCAGGGCCTACAAGGTCCCTTTGAACTCTGTTAATTTGTTAAATCTGTTAAATAACTATGATTGCGTTTGCATGGGAAATCCAGAGCTGTTTTTGCTTCTTCTAAGCCAATGCAGTTTTTCAGTAAAATATTATACTCTTGGTAAAATTATGTCCCAGGGGTTTCATTTTTTGGAAATGCCAACTAGATAGTTGACAGTGGGTTGGGCTGAGAGACTTTTAATGTCATCTGCATCAATTGCAGAAAATGACATAAATGGATGCAAATAAGGTAAGATTATCAATTATGGAAATGACGTTGATATAAATGATGTAAAAGTTAATTTTGCAGATTACCCCAATTAAGATTTGACTGCCATTGGACTATAATGGACCCCTTTGCTCCCAATACTCCATTAAATTGAACTGAACCAAATGAAAATTAGCAACTGATAGAGTTATTGATGATTGGGGTTTTTTTTCATTTCTGGATGTTACTGTTGGTGTTTTTTGTATATTGATCCAAAGAAGGCTGTGGATTGCCATGCCACTGCTAGTGGTTCTCCAGATAAATGAATTCTTGCTCATCCTGGGTTAAAAAGGGTCTCTCTGGGTCTGAACATATTTTTCTACGTTGTCCCTCTTAGATGGAGCCACATTCTCTATTATGATGGAAATTTTCAGCCAGTCCTCCAGGCCAGCAGCGTTCACGATCGGTGGTTGTCTAAGCTGGGCAGGCCTCTTCATTGTCGGAATCGCCTTTCCCTTTGCTGAGGTGAGTTTTTCCCAGCCCTCCATTTCCGTCCCCTGAGTGGCCTCCACACAGCAGCAATCTTCAGGCACTGGATTGGGCTGCAGGTAGGGAGATGGACCACATAGAGACCCATCTTGGTTGTTCAGCCAGTCCAGGGCAATCACTAAATGTGTCTGAAGCTGCTAGAAATAGCAATAATGCCAACAATACAAAACAATAATAATTGTTATTTAGCTGGAAGCTAAATGGTATGACGAATGACTGAAGGAACTGGGTATGTCCAGTCTAATGAAGAGAAGGACTAGGGGTAATATATCAGTCTTCCAGTTCTTGAGGGGCTCTCACAGAGAGCAGGGGGGGCAATCCAAAGAATCTGAGGACAGAACCAGAAGTAATGGGTGGAAAATCATTAGTGATTCAACTTAGAACTAATTAAATTTCTTAACAGTGAGAATATTATAACTAGTGGAATGACTTGCCTCCACAAGCTGTGGGTACTCCAACACTGGAAGTTTTTAAGAAGAGATTGGACAACCATTTGTCCAGAATGTATATGGTTTCCTGCTCAAGCTGGGGATTGGACTCAAAGACCTCCAAGGTCACTTCCAACTATTTTATTCCATGTTCTGTATATTTTTAAATGTCAACTAGATAACTCATGCCCCATTGGGTCATCGTTTCAGAGATTTTCCTACCTAAGGAAAGAAACAGCACAACTATGGGTAGGCAAAAAAGCAAGGGGAGCTGGAGCAGCTTCAGGCTTCCTGCCAGCTTCCCCATTGACTTTTTTTATGGGAAACTGGCTCGGAGCATCAGAAATCATCCTTCCTCCTTTCCCCCCTCCCATTCATGCTGGTTTCCCCATTGACTTTGCTATGGTAAACTTGCAGGGAAAAAGCCAGTGGGGAAGCCTGTAGGAAGTTGCAGGTCAGCAGGCAGGTAAGTGGCTACTGCCACATGGTGAACGAATCAGGGGATTCACTGGAGTACATCTCCAGGTCAGGAGTGAGGATGCATGAGACGGGCTATGCAGGGCAGGAAGGGTGCATGGGGCATCCCATGTGGGTCATATAGAGCATGCAGTGCGGGCCAAGAAAGGTGCACACAGGTCACATAGAGGTGTGAGAGGTATTGCATGAGTTGAATAACATGCATAGATCAAGTAGGATGTGTGGGGGTCACAGAGCTGTGTAATGCGTCACATTACATTAAGGGCATCAGAGATGGTATTCAGCAGGTTCGGACCGGTTCGGGTAAACCAGTAGCAGCAATTTTAACTGGTTCACCGAACCAGTAAATACCACCTCTGATTGGCCCCACCCACCCACTCACCGCTCACCCCGCCCAATATATGTTGCCTTCGCCACGTAGCCCAGCTAATCGCATTGCCAGTCACCTCCGCACCTGCCTCAGCTATGCTCAGCTCACCAAAGGTAAGCATGCCACCCACTCACCCTTCGTCTTGGGTCAGGGGCCAGGGCCCAGGGATGCACCATTCCCTGAGGCCCCAGAGCCTCTGTCCGCCCGCTCGTCTGCCTCAGCTGGATTGGGGAATGTGCCATTCCCCGGCTCCGGTCTTGCCCCGGAGCTGCCGCCCTCTCGCCCTCCGCCTCACTCACCTACCTTCCATTACGGTCGCCATGGTGTGGGAACAAGCTGCAGGAGCTGCCTTCTGAGCAGCTCCGCTGTGAAGGGAGGCAGAAAAGTTTGGCTTCTCTGCTGCAGCATTCAACGTGGCTGCTTCTCTCCTCCTTCTCGGCCTCATACACACAGAGCAAACATAAGAAGGAGCCAGGTTGAATGCTAGAAGACGTGGCCAAACTTTTCTATTGGTTCTGTGGGCGTGGCTTGTGGACGTGGATTAGTGTGGGGTGGTGCCATCCCACCTTGCCATGAGTGATGTTGAGTTGGCCATGCCCACTCAGTCACATGACCCCTGCACCAAGCCACGCCTACCAAGCCTCGCCCCCAGAACCGGTAGGGAAAAAAACTGAAGAGAAGAGTGCCTGGAGTTGGATGACTATGTAAGAGGTGCCATGCAGTTCGGGGAAGGTACACAGAATTGGGGGAGTGTGCAGGGTAACTGCATGGACTAGGAAAGATTCTTTCCACCCTGTTCCTTCCTCCTCCCTCCCTCCCTCCCTTCTTTCTTTCTTTCCTTCCCCCACCCCACCTTCACTTTCCAGCAGACAAGCAAGGAGCTTCTGCTAGGTGGATGATGAAGCAAGGGATTGTGAGACTTGCTGGGAAACTGTCACAGAATACTAAAAATGAAGATCACATGACTGCAGCAATGGCCCAGAGCCAATAGCACTAAAGAATCCACAACTTTCCCAAATTTAATTTCTTTGGGAGTTTTGAGTTCCAGATTTTGGACATATTGTGTATGTTAGCTTATCTGAGGTACCTTGACTCTAAAATTGTTGCCTTACAATGCACTGTTTTGTCCAGTTAAAAGCCATGAAACAAATAATAATGGAGGCATCAGTTCAAGAGATCAAATAAAGTAACTGATGACACAATCACAAATGAGCCTGAATGTCAAAGCTCTGCCTTTAAAAAGTTTCTGCATACCGCAGATGAAGTAGCAATAAGTCCAATGGGAGTGTTTAGAGATGGTTTCCTTGAATTTCTGCCAAATTAGCTTCTGTGGTTGGTGGCACAAAACAATTCCTTGACATTATGAAGATTTACAGGGAAAAATGAAATATTTCTGATAAACTCTTCCCAGTTGTAGGGACTTCAATTGTACTCAGAAACAAAATGCATGTGATAAACGAAGACAGAGAAGTTGAAGCAAAGATGCAACATGCAGATAATAAATAAGCTTTAACCAGCTGAACTGTCCAAGCACCACCCAGAGCAACTTAGAAGTGCACCATCCTTAACCTGATTACTGGGTTTACTCATTTTCAGCATTCACATTAAGCCATAAAGCTGTCAGCATCACACTTAACAAAGTCAAAAAATCAAAATCAGTTTCATCTGATGCTCCCTTTTCTCCATCCTCTCTTTTAATGACCCAGAGATGCTTGTAGCTTTCTCTAGTGCAGTTTTTGTTTCTTCACCACTAGACCGCAATTCCAGCTTGAACTTTGGGAATGATGGAGATAAAAGAGGGGATTTGTTCAGACACTAATGAGACTGTTACTGTTTATTGTGTCCATTTCAGGAAAGTCTGGGCCCCTTTTGCTTCCTTCTCTTTGCCACCGTGCTCTCTGGCTCTGGGATATTCTTCTACTTATTCCTTCCGGAGACAAAAGGCAAATCTGCAGTAGAGATCACAGAGGAATTCAACAGATCGTCTTTGGGAAAGAAACTTGATGTTCTCAGGAAAAATTTCAGTGAGGACCATTCGGTCTACTCCAGTTTCTGAGTTGCATCTGCCGAGGAAGAACCTCTGGGAGGAATACCTGATTTTAAAGGGTATGGGGATCACAAAGGGCTCTGCTGCCAAGACGAACTTTTCCCCTCTCTTGTGATGCAGCAGTTTTGGCTCCTGGGAAGGCACAGGTGCTTCCCCCCCCCCCCCCGGAAGTGTCACTCTTCATTTTTAATCTGAACACAATGGCCACCTACAAATACAGAGAGTCATCTTGTAGCCCCCATCCTTCATGGCATTGAGGTGACCTATTGATCCCTCCCAACATGTTATCATGTTGCCACTGCTTGCTGGCTTCATTTCTGTTCAAACTCAAATGCTTTTCCTGCACATAGTTTTCTTTATTGTTTTTCACTGGTTGGAAAAGCAACTCATGGCTCTGCTCAAATCTCAAGTCAATCAATTAAACCAAGCTAATTAATGTGTAAAAATGGCTGCTTAAGAGTTACTGTTTGGAATTATTTCCTTCCATTCCTTCTATCTTTCTTTCTGCTTTATGACCTAAACAAATAAAATACCCAAGGGTATGTTTATTTCTGAGCAACTTGGAATATGTAGAATAAAAATGTAAAAAAAAGAGACAGTAATTCAATTCCAAGATGCTCCCTGTCCAAGTCCAATTCACTCAAAACATATTGTGTACAATGGTTTTCAGCAAGAGGGCTGAAACATTTGGCTTTTGACTCAATTCCTGGGTTTTTCTTCTTTCTAAACTATAGCTGTGCAGTGTTGCCTAAGTTTCCATTAAGTAATTTTTATCAAATCTCCACTTAGAGCAGGGAAAGGTAACTTTTACTTCAGCATTCAGGTTTGGGGCCTGACAGGGCATATTTCAGGAGCCCAGCTGAAGATAAGTCAACCATATTCCTTTGGTTGCCAAACAGCCAAGCAGCCATCTGGAGCACCAGGGAACTACCAGAGGACTGGAAAAGAGCTGATGTGGTTCCTATCTTCCAAAAAGGGAAAAAATGGATACAGGAAACTACAGCCTAATCAGCTTGACATCAATAACTGGGAAGATTCTGGAAAAGATAATCAAGCAAAAAGATTTGCAAATACCAAGAAACAAGCAAAGCAATTACCAGAAGCTAAAATGGGTTTGTCCAAAGCAGATCACACCAGGCAAACCTTTATCCTTCTTTGATAAAGTAGCAGAACAACAAAATCAATGAATTGAGTTGGAAGGGATTCCTGGAGGCCTTCTAGCCCAATCCCCTGCTCAAGCAAGAAACCATTTCAGACAAGTGACTGTGGGAAAAACCACAGAAAAAGAGACAGACACTTCAAAACAGGGAAGAGAGAGATGAATTTTTCAAGACAGAGAACAAAAGGCCAAGAACTCTTGTAAACTGTAAACTGACACTGCAACAGGAAAAATATTTAGTTTTTAGACATTTTGATTTTTTTAACAAAGAAAAAAGTCATGGAAATAGAGACGGACACTATAGTGACTTGCAAAGTGTGCCATATGTTTCAGCTTATGTATGTATGTAAACTACTTGAATAACTAGAAAAAAAAGTAAAGGGTTTATAGGCAACTCTAGCTACTCTGAAACTCAATGAATGAAGTGAGAAATCCCAACCTAAACAAGAAGACTACACCAAAATAAAATAGGGAGCAAACAGCTTCTTTAAAAAATGACCCCATATATGAACATAAAGAAGAAAACAGATACACCCATATTGAACACAATAGGGAACAAAAAGCTTCCATAAAAATGCCCTTACATACATCCCTAAAGAATTGAATTGAAACATGTCACTTTTAGAAGAAAAGAGCAAAGCCCTCACTATCTACCCTAGCCCACTCCACTGAAATCCCTCTGGAGCTGAACCTTGGGCAAGAGTGACCATGTCATACGGGAATTCAATATAATACAAACACACTTCAAAAGTCCTGAACAAAGACTTGCAACAAAAGTCAAAGATAATATAAAAATGTTTCTTTCAACATAACAACATAATGTAGCTATTTTGCTGCTCTTATTGCGTCATCAGATAATCGCCCGGCCGCCCTGTTCAGGGTGACCCGCTCCCTGCTCCACCAGGAAGCGCGGGAGGACCCCTTGGAGGGTAGAGCCGAGGATTTTGTTCAATATCTGTATGACAAAATCACTCAGATTCGGGAAGATCTGGACTCCGACTGGGTAGTCTCAGGAGGAGGGACAGGGGCAGGTCTTGAGAATGTTATCTGGGATGAGTTTGATCCTGTGACCCCTGAGGATGTGGACAGGATTCTGGGTAGACTGAACGTGACCACTTGTTTATTGGACCCGTGTCCCTCCTGGTTAGTGCTGGCTTCTCGGGAGGTGACACGAGGCTGGTTCCAGGGGATTATAAATGCTTCGTTGGGTGAGGGTGTCTTTCCTGCCACCTTGAAAGAGGCGGTGGTGAGGCCTCTCCTCAAGAAGCCATCCCTGGACCCGGCAATGTTGGTAAATTATCGTCCGGTTTCCAACCTTCGTTTTGTGGCGAAGGTTGTTGAGAGTGTGGTCGCGAAACAGCTCCCCCAGCACCTGGATGAAACAACATATCTGGATCCGTTCCAGTCGGGTTTCAGGCCCGGGTACAGCACGGAAACGGCATTGGTCGCGTTGGTTGATGATCTCTGGAGGGCTCGGGACAGGGGGTGCTCCTCTGTCCTGGTCCTGTTAGATCTCTCAGCGGCTTTTGATACCATCGACCATGGTATCATGCTGCACCGGTTGGAAGAGTTAGGAGTGGGAGGCACTGTGTTACGGTGGTTCTCCTCCTTTCTCTCTGACCGGTCGCAGTCTGTGTTGACAGGGGGACAGAGGTCGACCCCGAGGCCCCTCATATGTGGGGTGCCGCAAGGGTCGGTCCTCTCGCCTCTCCTGTTCAACATTTATGTGAAGCCGCTGGGCGAGATCATCCGTGGTTTCGGGGTGGAGTACCATCAGTACGCTGATGACACCCAGCTGTACATCTCCACCCCGGATCACCCCAACGATGCCCTTGAAGTGATGTCCCGGTGCCTGGAGGCCGTACGGATCTGGATGGGGAGGAACAGGCTCAGGCTCAACCCATCCAAGACCGAGTGGCTGTGGTTTCCGACGTCCCGGTATAGTCAGTTGACGCCATCTCTGACTATTGGGGGCGAATCACTGGCCCCCACGGAGAGGGCTCGCAACTTGGGCGTCCTCCTGGATTCACGGCTGTCTTTAGAAGAGCACTTGACGGCCGTGACCGGGAGGATTTTTTATCAGGTTCGCCTGATTCGTCAGTTGCGTCCCTTTCTGGATCGGGACTCGTTACGCACAGTCACTCATGCCCTCGTCACCTCCCGCCTGGACTATTGTAACGCTCTCTACATGGGGCTCCCCTTGAGGAGCACCCGGAGGCTCCAACTGGCGCAGAGTGCGGCCGCGCGGGTGGTAATGGGAGCGTCATGGCGCTCCCATGTGACACCTCTCCTGCGCGAGCTGCACTGGCTCCCGGTGGTCTTCCGGGTGCGCTTCAAGGTTTTGGTTACCACCTTTAAAGCGCTCCATGGCTTAGGACCTGGTTATTTACGGGACCGCCTACTACCACCAATAGCCTCCCACCGGCCAGTACGCTCTCATAGAGAGGGACTCCTCCGGGTGCCGTCAGCCAAACAATGTCGGCTGGAGACCCCTAGGGGGAGAGCCTTCTCTGTGGGGGCACCTACCGTCTGGAATGAGCTCCCCCCAGAGATACGGAGGATCCCGGATCTGCGCACCTTCCGCCGCGCTGTGAAGACTCTTTTATTCCATCAAGCAGGCTTGGCCTAATCTCCTCCCTCTTTTAATACATAAATTTTAAATCTGTTCTTAAATTATTGGGGTGTTTTAATTTGTCTGGGCCAAAAAATGATTTAATTCGATTTTAACTGGTTTTTTAAATTTTTGTATTTATGTATCTTATTGCTTGGCTGTTCACCGCCCTGAGTCCTTCGGGAGTAGGGCGGTATACAAATTAAATAAATAAATAAATAAATAAATAAACAAGGGAAAAGTTAAGGAAAAGTCAGTCCACTAAAGAAAGTCATTATTTGCAAAAAAAAAACTAGTATAGCCCAATGTACCAAAAACCTAACTGTAAAAGACAGACTAAAAATTAAAATTAAAATAAGCAAGAAAATGGAAGGAGAACAAGATCAAGACGTTGTGGTACGATTGGGAAATGAGGGGCATGAGCCATTGCTATTTACAAAGACTGAACTGAAGAATGTGTTGAAGAGGTTGGCCTTAATGGTTTCATCATTACAGTATTTCCCGTTTGGTCCTTTTAGTGGTGGGATGGATCTTGAGTCTTTAAATTTGTTGTTTACAAAATTGTAGAAGGCCTGGGTGGATTTAGTGCGTATTAGGTTTTCCTCTTGTTTGCTGTGATAACTGATGCATTCTGCCTTTATCTGTCGGCAGACAGTTTTGTAGCGACTTTTGAATTTTGCTATGTAGCCAGTTTTTTTTTTTATTGAAAAAGTTTTAAAACAAACACAATTTCCCCACAACCCTCCCTCCCAACCCCCCCTCCCCCTCCCCGACTTCCCAGAGCAGAACACAAGGTATTTCTATTGACCTTTAACAATAAACTAAATTGCATAACCAATCATTAAACTAACACCCCCTAAAAAAAAAAATCTTAACCCCCCATATATAAAATCCTATTTCTTAAACATAATACTTCTAATATCACTTATATAGCGCTTATACAAATAAAAGAGATCATTCATAAGCTATTTGATATTTTTTGGTCTGATACTTATTTTGTATATAATCAATCCATCTTCTCCAGTCCTGTATATACCTTTCTTGTGTGTGATCCTTCAGATATGCTGAAATTTTAGCCATTTCAGCTAAATTAGTTACTTTCAATATCCAATCATCAATAGTAGGCAAAAAGTCCTTCTTCCAGTGTTGTGCTACCAACAATCTTGCTGCTGTTATCAAGTTCAAAATCAGTTTAGTCTCTGCAACTGTACAGTCCGTAGTTATACCCAGTAAGAACAACTGTGGAGTAAATTTCAGTCTCTTTTTAAGAATATTCTGCATCACCCACCAAATCTTTATCCAAAATGCTTTGATTTTTCTACAAGTCCACCATATATGATAATAAGTTGCATCATCACAGTCACATCTCCAACATTTAGCTTGCACATTAGGATACATACATGATAATTTTTTGGGATCTAAGTGCCATCTATAAAACATTTTATAAAAAATTTCTCTTAAATTTTGTGCTTGTGTAAATTTCACATTTCTAATCCAAATCTTTTCCCAAGTCTCCATCATTACTAGCTCTTGAAAATTTTGTGCCCATTTAATCATACAGTCTTTAACCAATTCGGTCTCAGAATCTATTTCCAATAAAGCATTATACAACCTTTTAATATGCATTTGTTTTTGATCTCTAATTTGTTTTACCAAATTCTCCTCATTTTGCACAAAGCCAGTTTTTTGATCTTCCTTCCATCTAGCTTGAAGTTGACTGTACTGGAACCATGTATAAATTATACCTTCTTCTCTCAGTGTATCTATCTAAAGTTTTTTTTTTTTTTTTTTTTTAATTTGATTTATATGCCGCCCTTCTCCGGAGACTCAGGGCGGCTTACAGTGCATTAAGCAATAGCCTTCATACTTTTGTATATTTATACAAAGTCAGCTTATTGCCCCCACAAACTGGGTCCTCATTTAACCTACCTTAGAAAGGATGGAAGGCTGAGTCAACCTTGAGCCTTGGAGAGATTCGAACCAGCAGTAAATTGCAGGCAGCTGTGTTAATAACAGGGTGCTTTAAACCACTGTAGTACCAAGGCTCTTGGTATACATTACTCTCAGATACATTACCCCCCTTTCCATAATAAGAAGCTCTTTATAGGTAATCACCTCCTGTTTTTGTTCTATACTTATATTTTCTATTGCATGTCTAGGATTTGCCCATACAGGTATTTTATAATTTAACTTATATTGATATTTTTTCCAAACCCTCAACAAAGCATTTCTTAATATATGCTTCTGCGCATGTCCAAGATGGCGGCGCCCGCTGGAACTACGATCTGATGATGGGGCGCCGACCTACCCTTTGGGTCTTTTGGGGGTCATGCTGAAGATCTTAGACCCCAGGACCAGTCAGGGAAGCTCCTCGCCAGCACGGAGAGGGTTTTCTTTCCCTCCGTGACTGGGTAGAGAGGAAGGGGCGATGCATGGAGCGCCGGGCTGATCAGCTGGGCGTCGGCAGCGTCGGCGGCGTTTTTTCACAGCCGGCGGCCATCAATCAGAGGGAGCGGTGCTGTGCCGGGGATGCCGCCGCGCGGCAAGCTTCTAAGCCCGGGGGGGTTGCCCGAAGGGTTGTAAGATGTGTCGGGCACCCCCCGAAGACCTCTGGGACGTCGCCAGGCTCTTTCGGGGGCTGGCGACGATGGCGCGGTGGCGGCAGCGATGGCGGTTGCTGTGAAGGCTAGCTGGCGGTCAGACGGCGCTGGGGACCCCCCCCTCGGAATAGGAGCGGGGGGGGCAACAAACCAACAATCCAACAGGCCTGGGAGACCTGCAACAATGGTCGGGGCGGAAAAGACCCGGAGCGATTTGCTGGGCCTTGGGAAGCCTCAATTTGTGGTTGTATGGGGGGCTGGGGAAAACTGCCCCATTTCTGCCCCATTTCTCTCTTCCCCAGCGTTCCTCGTTAAACCTGGGCCCACCGGACCAACTATCAGCCTGTGTGACCCATTGGCGCGATGCCCTATTATTGTTACTATTCTGAACCCCCTGACTCTGGAGAGGGCTATTTCCATCTGAATGGGAGACCGGTACAAGACTGCATCCCGTCAGCTGAGGGGGCTGGACATTTGCCTGGCCACCGTGAGAGGGTGGCCAGGTACTAGAGCCCCTGAGGGCTGAACCGGGAGGCTTTTACATGAATGCACTTTATCAGCGAGGGGATTTTACCAGCGAGGAGACTTTACCTCCGGACAAACCGCCGTGAGAGGGCGATTTTGGACCTGACCCCTGGACGCTGTCTTTATGCATCGGTTCATTGCTACCATCTCACCACATGAGGGGACTGTCCAGCTGACCTAACCACCGTGAGAGGGTGGTTGGAACTATTTTTCCCCCTTGGAACTGTGGTCGTCTTGGCTTGGACCATGGCCTCTGTTGTGAGGGGACAAGGGACTTGGTCCTGTAAACATGTCTCTGAGACTCCCCATTCCTCTGTCTTCTCCCCAGTCCTTTATATATACCCTCAGGATATGGTCTTATTACCCAGTATGATGATCAATGTACTCAGCAGCGGAGCTTCTTGGTCTGCGAGACTCCCCCCTCTCGCAGGCTTGGCCCTCCATTCTATCGAGGGCCTACCTCGATGACGGGCTCTGGAGTCCCGAGAGGTGGCATGCCGCAAAGAGGGGGCTGCGGGGTTTTTTAAAATTGTCCTTGTCTAAACTTTTAAGGGGTTTGGGGAGGGGGGAGGGGGGTGGGATTGAAATTAGGGTTGTGGGTTTGGGGGATAACCCACTAGGGGGAGAGTCGGGCTTGGCAAGGACGTCCGGCGGGGGTGGCGGGGAATCCGGAGGGGGTCGAGCTGGTCCAGATTGTGTTTCTACCATCGGTACTGTGTGTGGGAGAGGTAGATATGGCGGGAGCAGGGGGCCATATCATGTTAAGGGAGCACGCGCCCGCTGTCTTCAAGCGGTAGAGTGCTCCGGCCCCCAAAGCTCCACCCGTGCTCCAGGTAGTACAGACCTTCAGGGCCCGGGCCTTCGCCTGATGTTGTGCAACGCCAGGTCTGTAGTAAATAAAGCCCCCCTCATCTGTGATCTTGTTTACGAGGGGGGAGCGGACCTGGCGGGTATTACGGAGACCTGGTTGGGCCCAGAGGGAGGGGTCCCTCTGGTAGAAATGTGCCCACCAGGTTTCCACGCATTCCATCAGCCAAGGCCACAGGGGAGGGGCGGGGGAGTAGCGGTTATTATTAGAGAAGGCCTTAGGCCGAGGGAGACCACTGTACCTCAGACAGCTGGTTGTGAGTCCCTCTTTGTGAAGTGGGGCCATGGGGTTCAGAGGGGTTTGCTGATCACGTACCTGGCTCCCTGCCACGTGGCGGCAGCCCTGCCCGAGCTACTCAACGTTATTGCCGCGGTGGCGGTTGATACCCCCAGACTTATGGTCATGGGGGATTTCAACCTGCCATCCGTGGGTGAGGCGTCTGAGGTGGCTCGAGAGTTCATGGCTTCCATGACGGCCATGGACCTGACCCAACTAATTCATGGCCCTACGCACATTGGGGGAAACACACTGGACTTGGTTTTTGTCTCTGGACAGTGGTTGAGTGATCTTGAGATAGGGGATATAGTCATCGAGCCCTTGTCATGGTCAGATCACTCGCTCCTTCGCCTTGACCTTCGAACCGCGGCACCCCGCTGCAGGGAGGCGGAACCGGTAAGATGGTACCGCCCCAGGCGCCTGATGGAACCTGACAGGTTCCAGAGGGAGCTTGGGCCAATCCCGGAGGTTCTGGCTCACGCCTCGTCTGGGGACCTAGTGGCCGCCTGGGATAGGGCGGCTGCTGGAGCCCTGGACCGAGTCGTGCCTTTGCGGCCTCTGACCCGGCGCCGATCTCGCCTGGCTCCTTGGTTCACCGAGGAGCTGAGGGAGATGAAGCGCCGGAAAAGACGCCTAGAGAGCTGTTGGAAGGCCAGTCTTTCTGAATCTGACAGAACACTGGTAAGATCCCATATTAGGAATTACCTAGTGGCGATAAAAGCAGCAAAATGTACCCATTTTGCTGCTCTTATTGCGTCATCAGATAATCGCCCGGCCACCCTGTTTAGGGTGACCCGCTCCCTGCTCCATCAGGAAGCGCGGGAGGACCCCTTGGAGGGAAGAGCCGAGGATTTTGTTCAGTATCTGTATGACAAAATCACTCAGATTCGGGCAAGTCTGGACTCTGACGGGATAGATCCAGCGAGGGTGACGGAGACAGGTCTTGAGACTGTTATCTGGGATGAGTTTGATCCTGTGACCCCAGATGACGTGGACAGGATTCTGGGTAGATTGAACGCGACCACATGTTTGTTGGACCCGTGTCCCTCCTGGTTAGTGCTGGCTTCCCGGGAGGTGACGCGAGGCTGGCTCCAGGGGATTATAAATGCTTCGTTGGGTGAGGGTGTCTTTCCCGCCGCCCTGAAAGAGGCGGTGGTAAGGCCTCTCCTCAAGAAGCCATCCCTGGACCCGGCAATATTGGCTAATTATCGTCCAGTCTCCAACCTTTGCTTTGTTGCGAAGGTTGTTGAGAGTGTGGTTGCGCGACAGCTACCCCAGTACCTGGATGAAGCGGCGTATCTAGATCCGTTCCAGTCGGGCTTCAGGCCTGGGTACAGCACGGAAACGGCATTGGTCGCGTTGGTTGATGATCTCTGGAGGGCTCGGGACAGGGGTTGTTCCTCTGTCCTGGTCCTGTTAGACCTCTCAGCGGCTTTTGATACCATCGACCATGGTATCATGCTGGACCGGTTGGAGGGGTTGGGGGTGGGAGGCACCGTTTTACGGTGGTTCTCCTCCTTTCTCTCTGACCGGTCGCAGTCTGTGTTGACGGGGGCAGAGGTCGACCCCGAGGCCCCTTATATGCGGGGTCCCGCAGGGATCGGTTCTCTCGCCCCTTCTGTTCAACATTTATGTAAAGCCGCTGGGCGAGATCATCCGTGGTTTCGGGGTGAAGTACCATCTGTACGCTGACGACACCCAGCTGTACATCTCCACCCCGAACCACCCCAACGATGCCCTTGAAGTGATGTCCCAGTGCCTGGAGGCCGTACGGATCTGGATGGGGAGAAACGGGCTCAGACTCAACCCATCCAAGACCGAGTGGCTGTGGTTTCCGACGTCCCGATATAGTCAGCTGACGCCATCGCTGGCTATTGGGGGCGAATCACTGGCCCCCACGGAAAGGGCTCGCAACTTGGGCGTCCTCCTGGATTCACGGCTGTCTTTAGAAGAACACCTGACGGCCGTGACCGGGAGGATTTTTCATCAGGTTCGCCTGATTCGCCAGTTGCGTCCCTTTCTAGATCGGGACTCGTTACGCACAGTCACTCATGCCCTCGTCACCTCTCGTCTGGACTATTGTAACGCTCTCTACATGGGGCTCCCCTTGAGGTGCACCCGGAGGCTCCAACTGGCGCAGAGTGCGGCCGCGCGGGTGGTTATGGGAGCAACATGGAGCTCCCATGTAACACCTCTCCTGCGCGAGCTGCACTGGCTCCCGGTGGTCTTCCGGGTGCGCTTCAAGGTGTTGGTTACCACCTTTAAAGCGCTCCATGGCTTAGGACCTGGTTACTTACGGGACCGCCTACTACCATCAACAGCCTCCCACCGACCAGTACGCTCCCACAGAGAGGGGCTACTCCAGGTGCCGTCGGCCAAACAATGTCGGCTGTCGGCCCCCAGGGGGAGAGCCTTCTCTGTGGGGGCCCCGACGATCTGGAATGAGCTCCCCCCAGAGATACGGAGGATTCCGGATCTGCGCACCTTCCGCCGCGAGTTGAAGACGCTTTTATTTCATCAAGCCGGCCTCGCCTAATTCTTCTCCCTTTAAACTGTAAATTTTAAATTTTTAAATGTATTTTAAAATTATGGGTTTTTAATCAGTATTAATTTCAGCCAAATTTATTTAATTCATTTTACTTGATCTTAAATTTTGTATATTTATGTGTTTTATCTCATGGCTGTGCACCGCCCTGAGTCCTTCGGGAGTAGGGCGGTATAGAAATTCAATAAATAAAATAAATAAATTCAATAAATAAATATATGAGCCTTAAATACTTTATCCACTTTTTTGTCATATAACAAATAGGCATGCCATCCATATAACAAATCATAACCTTCTAAATTCAAAATTCTCCCCTCAGTTAAATTAAACCAATCACTAATTTGTGATAAAACCACTGCTTCATAATATAATCTTAAATTAGGCATTTTAAGACCCCCTCTTTCACGTGTATCTTGTATAATTTTCATTTTTATTCTGGGTTTTTTCCCAGCCCAAATGAAAGTATTAACACCTTTCTGCCATTCTCTCAGATTTTCATCTTTCTTAAGCACAGGTATCATTTGGAACAAAAATAAAAATCTAGGTAAGACATTCATTTTAATTGCTGCAATTCTTCCCAATAAAGACAACTGTAATTTTTTCCAATTTTCCATATCCTTCTGTACCTTCTGCCAAAGAACCTCATAATTGTTTTTGTATAATTTTGTATTTGAAGCTGCTATGTATACCCCTAGATATTTAACCTTTTTAGCTATTTCAAAATCTGTTATTCTTGCTAGTTCATCTCTTTCAAGTATAGATATATTTTTAATTATCATCTTTGTCTTATGTGAGTTAACTTTAAATCCTGATACTTTCCCGTATTGATCAATTATATCCAATATATATGGAACCGACTCTATAGGTTGGGATAAGGTAATAACCAAATCATCTGCAAATGCTCTTAATCTATAATCTTGTTGTCTAATTACAATACCCTTCACTTTTTCTGAGTCACGTATCTTGTTCAATAGTACCTCCAAAGTCAAAATAAATAGTAGTGGGGACAGAGGACACCCCTGCCTTGTTCCTTTCTCAATTTTAAAAGCCTCTGTTAAACCTCCATTAACTATAATTTGTGCTGTTTGCTGCTGATATATCGCTCTAATTGATTGTGTGAAATATTCCCCAAAGTGCATTTTCTCTATTATTTTAAACAAAATTGCCAGTTCAAACGATCAAATGCCTTCTCTGCATCCAAAAATATAAACGCTGCAGGGACTTGATTATTTTTTTCCAAATATTCCAGTAAGTTTACAATTTGTCTAACATTATATCTCATTTGTCTCCCTTTTATAAACCCTGATTGATCATTATGAATTATTTGTTGCATAACTGGCATTAATCTATTAGCTAATATCTTAGCAAAAATCTTATAATCAGTATTCAGAAGTGAAATTGGCCTGAAATTCTCAGGTTTAATGGAATTTTGGTCCTCCTTTGGAATTAATGAGACAAAGGCTGTTTTCCAGGAAGGTGGTACTCCTCCTCCTACTTGTATTTTATTAAATAAAATTTTGAGTGGTTCTAACATTTCAGATTGTAAATGTTTATAATAGACAGCTGTTAGTCCATCTGTTCCCGGAGCCTTACCTATTTTTAATTGTTTAATTGCCCCAACAATTTCCTCGGAAGTTATTGGCTGATTCAATCTCTCCCTCTGTTCCAGTGTTAATTCAGGAATCTCCATCTTTAAATATCTATCAATATCAACATCTTGAATTACATCTTTAGCATATAACTTTGTATAAAACTCCAAAAAAGCTTTTTTTATTAAATTCTGTTTACCTCTAAATTCTATCTTGTCTATAACACGTGATTTTTGTTTTTTCCTCATCGTGTAAGCCAACCATCTCCCAGGTTTATTAGCATTACAAAATGTATTATGTCTGGCATATTGTATGCTGGTTGCTACTTGCCCAGCCATTAACATATTAAATTGCTCTCTTAAAATATTAATCATATCTTTTGCCTTTTTATCTCCCGGGTTAGTTATAAGCAATTGTTCTTTCTTTTTAATTTCCTCCTCTATCTCTTTCCGTCTGTTTTGTTGTTTTAGTCTATATTTATTGTTCAAGAAAATTAATGTTCCTCTCATATATGCCTTACTCGCATCCCATACCATCTCCATCGAGGTTCCTTTATTCATATTGTTAACAAAAAATTCTTTCATTTGTTTTTTAAGCTCACACAAGTTATCTTCATATCTAAATAAATTCTCATTTAACCTCCAAGACCTCCTTTCCCCTCTTTCCTGCTCTAGTTCCACCCAAACCGGGCTATGATCAGTTAAAGTTCTTGGACATATCTTCGTATTCTTCACCCTAGAAAAAAGATCATTTGTAGTTAATATAAAATCAATCCTAGAAAAAGATTGATGCCTATCTGAAAAAAAAGTAAAATCACTTTCCAATACGTTCCTTTCTCGCCAAATATCTCTGAGCTCCATATCCTCCAAAATATCAAAAAAGGATTTAGGCAACTTAGCGCGCATAGATATCTTGGAAAGACTTTTTTTATCTTTCTGGGTATTTATTACCCCATTCCAATCGCCCATTAGAAGTAAAGATCTATAATCCCATTGTAATATTTTAGTATGTAAGAGTTTATAAAATTTATCTTGTTGTTGATTAGGTGCGTATACTCCAATTACAAGCAGCTTCCCATTCTGTGTTGTTAATTCAATTGCAATATATCTACCTTGAGTATCAGCCTCAATTAAATTGGCCACTAAGCCTCTTTTAACGTATATAACTAGGCCATTTTTCTTCTCTGGTGCTGATGCCACAAAATGTGTACCTAATTTCGAATTTATCAAATACTTTTGATCTGAAGATTTAATATGCGTTTCTTGCAAACAAATAACATCATTCTGAAATTGCTTCAAATAGTGAAATATTTTCTTTCTTTTTTGTGGAGAATTTAAACCGTTGACATTCCAAGATAAGAATTTATTTGCCATCTCTGGGCGCTCCAAGCTTTGAGAGCATCAGCTGAACCTCCTCCACCATTTTAGACTTCGGCCTAGCTCCTCCCACTGCCAGTTTTGTTTTTGTGCCAGAGTTTTTTTGGGGGGGGTCTGAAGCTTGTTGTTATGAGTAATTTATTTTTCCTGGTTTTGGGGGTTATTAAGTGGTACATATAGTTTGATTATTCTTTTGAATTTTTGCAAAAAAATGTTATAATGGTCTTCCACAGTGATGCAGCCAATAGAGTTTGCCAATCAAGAGATGAAAGGTCATCAGTTATGAGATCATAGTTGGCTTTTCTAAAGTTATACTTTGGGATTCTGTCATTATGATTGTCTATGTGAGGATGTAAGTTGAGATAAAAGTCTATCATGCTGTGGTCACTGTTGGAAAAGGCTTCTTTTATTGAATTGAAATAAAATTTAAATTGAATTTAAATTGTTGCAAAAGATGAGATCAAGGCAGTTGTTGAGTCTAGTGTTATTAGTTGATCTAGTCCCAGATTAGTTATAGCGTTGTACAGGGTTGCATGTATGGGTTCAGTTGTACATTCGTTTAAGGTCCAATTAATAAGATAGATTTAGATCACCAAGAAAGATAAGAGGGTGTGGGCAGGAGGCTGCCCATATTAGTAGTTAATATCTTCATAAATCACTTAGATAAGGGAATAGAAGGGGAACTCATCAAATTTGCAGAAGATTTTTTTTTTTAATTAAATTTATATACCGCCCTACTCCCAAAGGACTCAGGGCGGTGAACAGGCACAAAATAAAATACATAGGTACAAAAGTTAGAAACATAATTAAAATCAGATTAAATAATTTAGCCCGAGACAATTAAAAATCCCAATAATTTAAAACAAATTAAAATTTTGATTTAAAAGAATTTTAAAACAGGGGAGGAAATTAGGCCAGGCCGGCTTGCTGGAATAGGAGGGTCTTAAGAGCACAGCGGAAAGTGTGCAGATCCGGGATCCTCCGTATCTCTGGGGGGAGCTCGTTCCAGATAGTGAGTGCCCCCACAGAGAAGGCCCTCCCTCTGGGGGCCGCCAGTCGACATTGTTTGGCTGATGGCACCCTGAGGAGCTCCTCTCTATGAGAGCGTACCAGCCGGTGGGAGGCTGTTTGTGGTAGTAAGTGGTCCCATAAATAACCAGGTCCTAAGCCATGGAGCGCTCTAAAGGTGTTGACCAAAACCTTGAAGCGCACCCGGAAGACCACGAGGAGCCAGTGCAGCTCGCGCAGGAGAGGTGTCACACGGGAGCGCCATGTTGCTCCCATAACCACCCGCGTGGCCGCACTCCGCGCCAGTTGGAGCCTCCGGGTGCTTCTCAAGGGAGCCCCATGTAGAGAGCATTACAGTAGTCCAGGCGGGAAGTGACGAGGGCATGAGTGACTGTGTGTAGGGAGTCCCAATCCAGAAAGGGGCGCAACTGGCGAATCAGGCGAAAAACTGATGAAAAATCCTCCCGGTCACGGCCATCAAGTGCTCTTCTAAAGACAGCCATGAATCCAGGAGGACACCCAAGTTGCGAGCCCTCTCCGTGGGGGCCAGCAATTCACCCCCAATAGTCAGCGATGGCATCAACTGACTATATCGGGATGCCGGAAACCATAGCCACTCGGTCTTGGATGGGTTGAGCCTGAGCCTGTTCCTCCCTATCCAGATCCGCACGGCCTCCAGACACCGGGACATCACTTCAAGGGCATCGTTGGGGTGGTCTGGGGTGGAGATGTACAGCTGGGTGTCATCAGTGTACTGGTGGTACTTCACCCCGAAACTACGGATGATCTCGCCCAGCATTACATAAATGTTGAACAAAAGGGGCGAGAGGACCGACCCTTGTAGCACCCCACATATGAGGGGCCTCGGGGTTGACCTCTGCCCCCCGGCCAACACAGACTGTAACAGGTCGGAGAGAAAGGAGGAGAACCACCGTAATACAGTGCCCCCCACCCCTAACTCTTCCAATCGGTGCAGCATGATACCATGGTCGATGGTATCAAAAGCCGCTGAGAGGTCTAATAGGACCAGGACAGAGGAGCAACCCCTGTCCCGAGCCCTCCAGAGATCATCAACCAACGCGACCAATGCTGTTTCCATGCTGTACCCAAGCCTGAGCCCGACTGGAACGGATCCAGATACGTCGTTTCATCCAGGTACTGGAGGAGCTGTCGCGCAACCACACTCTCAACAACCTTCGCAACAAAATGAAGGTTGGAAACCGGACGATAATTAGCCAACATTGCCAGGTCCAGGGAAGGCTTCTTGAGGAGAGGCCTCATCACTGCCTCTTTCAAGGCGGCGGGGAAGTCACCCTCACCCAACGAAGCATTTATAATCCCCTGGAGCCAGCCTCGCGTCACCTCCTGAGAAGCCAGCACTAACCAGGAGGGGCACGGGTCCAATAAACATGTGGTCGCGTTCAGTCTACCCAGAATCCTGTCCACGTCATCAGGGGTCACAGGATCAAACTCATCCCATCCCATTCTCAAGACCTGCCTCAGTCATCCCCACTGGAACTACCCAGTCGGAGTCCAGATCTTCCTGAATCTGAGTGATTTTGTCATGCAGATATTGAACAAAATCCTTGGCTCTACCCTCCAAGGGGTCTTCCCGTGCTTCCTGGTGGAGCAGGGAGCGGGTCACCCTAAACAGAGCGGCCGGGCGATTATCTGATGATGCAATAAGAGCAGCAAAATATGTACATTTTGCTGCTTTTATTGCCACTAGGTAATTCTTAATATGAGATCTTACCAGTGTCCAGTCGGATTCAGAAAGCCTGGCCCTCTCTAAGTGTCTTTTCGGCGCTTCATCTCCCTCAGCTCCTCAGTGAACCGAAGCAGCTAGGTGAGATCAGCGCCGGGTCAGAGGCTGCAAAGGCACGACCCGATCCAGAGCTACAGCGGCCGCCTATCTCCGGCGGCCACTAGGTTCCTAGTCGAGGCGTGTGCCAGAGCCTCGGGAAATGGCCCAAGCTCCATCAGGAACCTATCAGGTTCCATCAGGTGCCTGGGGCGGAACCATCTTACCGGCTCCACCTCCCTGCGACAGGGTATAGCGGTTCAAAGGTCAAGGCGAAGGAGAGAGTGATCTGACCATGACAAGGGCTCGGTGACTATGTCCCCTATCTCAAGATCACTCAACCACTGTCCAGAGACAAAAACCAGGTCCAGCGTGTTTCCCCCTGTGTGGATAGGGCCATGAATTAACTGGGTTAGGTCCATAGCTGTCATGGAAGCCATGAACTCCCGAGCCACCTCCGATGTCTCACCCACGGATGGCAGGTTGAAATCCCCCATGACCATAAGTCTGGGGGTATCAACCACCACCGTGGCAATAACGTCGAGGAGCTCGGGCAGGGCTGCTGCCACGTGGCAGGGAGCCAGATACGTGATCAGCAAACCCATCTGAACCCCATGACCCCACTTCACAAGGAGGGACTCACAGCCGGCCGTCTGAGGAACAGTGGCCTCCCTCGGTCTCAGACCTTCTTTAATAATAACCGCTACTCCCCCCACCCCTGCCCTGTGACCTTGGCCGATGGAATGCAAGGAAACCTGGCGGGCACATTTCAACAAGGGAACCCCCCCTCCTGGCCCAACCAGGTCTCCGTAACGCCCCTAATTCGATATGCCCCCCTGCTCCCGCCATATCTACCCCTCCCACTCACGGTAGTGATTTTCAAAGCACTATCCGGACAAACTCTGACTAAACTGGTAGTAATAGCCAACTCCCCAGATCCAAATTCAGGATCCACAAAAATCTTGACAGACTTGAATAATGGACCCTATCCAACAACATGACATTTAATGTGGAGAAAAGCAAGGTTTTACACCTAGGCAGGAAAACCCAAAGGTACAAGTACAGATTAGGTAAATCTGGCTCCAAAATAGTCACTGTGAGAGGGATCTTGGAGTCCTAGTGAATGATCAATTAAACATGAGCCAGCAGTGTTTGGCAGCAGCCAAGAAAGCTAATACTGTACGATCCTTGGTTGCATAAACAGAGGCACAGAATCAAAATCACATGAAGTGCCTCCAGTACTGCTTTATAAAGCCTCCCATTATTACCGTGGACATAGTATACTTGGACTTTGGTATTTGACAAAGTAGACTACAACCTACTTTTTATTAAAACTATCAAATTTCAATGTTTGAGGGGCTGTTACAAAGAAGAGTGGATCAATCTATTTTCCAAAGCACCTGAGGGCAAGACAAGAAGTAACGGATGGAAGATCATTAAAGGGAGATCCAACCTAGTACTAGGGAGAAATTTCCTGACAGTGAGAAGAATTAATCAGTGAAAAGCTTGCCTCCAGAAGTTGTGGGTGCTCCATCACTGGAGGTTTACAAGAATAATAATAATAATAATAATTTTATTTCTATACCGCCCTTCTCCCGAAGGACTCAGGGTGGTGTACAGCCAATTTAAAAACACAAGACACAACAATAATTAAAAATTAAAATAATTAAATAGATTTGGCCGGTTTAAAACCCCAAAAATTTAAAATACCCCAATTTAAAATTATTATATTGATAGCCCGGCCTGGCGGAACAACAGGGTCTTCAGTGCGCAGCGAAACACCTGGAGGTCGGAGATCTTACGTATTTCCGGGGGCAGTTCATTCCACAGGGCTGGGGCTCCCACAGAGAAGGCCCTCCCCCTGGGTGTCGCCAGCCGACATAACTTGGCTGATGGCACCCTGAGGATACCCTCTCTGTGGGAGCGGACTGGTTGGTGGGAGGCTATTGGTGGCAGAAGACGGTCTCGAAGGTACCCGGGTCCTATGCCATGGAGCGCTTTAAAGGTGGTAACCAACACCTTGAATCGCACTCGGAAGACCACTGGGAGCCAGTGCAGCTTGCGCAGGAGGGGTGTCACGCGGGCACAACAAGTTGCGCCCATAACCACCCGCGCAGCCGCATTCTGGACCAGTTGGAACCTCCGAGTGCTCTTCAAGGGGAGCCCCATGTAGAGAGCATTACAATAGTCCAGCCGGGAGGTGACAAGGGCATGAGTGACCGTGCGCAAGGCGTCCCGGTCCAGAAAGGGCTGCAACTGGCGGATCAGGCGAACCTGATAAAAGGCCCCCCTGGCCACGGCCGTCATATGCTCTTCTAAAGACAGCCGTGCGTCCAGGAGGACACCAAGATTGCGAGCCCTCTCTGTGGGGGGCGAAGATTCACCCCCAATAGTCAGCGATGGCACCTGCTGACTATATCGGGACGCTGGCAGCCACAGCCACTCGGTCTTGGATGGGTTGAGTCTGAGCCTGTCCCTCCCCATCCAGACCCGCACGGCCTTCAGGCAGCGAGACATCACATCAAGGGCGTCGTTGGGGTGGTCTGAGGTGGAGATGTACAGCTGAGTATCATCAGCGTACAGATGACACTTCACCCCAAAACCACGGATGATCTCACCCAGCGGCTTCACATAAATGTTGAACAGAAGGGGCGAGAGGACCAACCCTTGTGGCACTCCCCATGCGAGACGCCTCGAGGTCGACCTCTGCCCCCCTGCCAACACAAACTGCGAGCGGTCGGAGAGGAAGGAGGAGAACCACCGCAAAACGGTGCCCCCTATTCCTAACCCTCTCAACCGCTGCAGCATGATACCATGGTCGATGGTATCAAAAGCCGCTGAGAGATCTAATAGGACTAGGACAGAGGAGCAACCCCTGTCCCGAGCCCTCCAGAGATCATCCACCAATGCGACCAATGCCGTTTCTGTGCTCTGCCCCTGCCTGAAGCCGGACTGGTACGGGTCTAGATAGATAGCTTCATCCAGGTGCCCGGGCAGTTGTCATGCCACCACACTCTCAACAACCTTCGCCACAAAACGAAAGTTGGAGACCGAACGATAGTTAGCTAATTCAGCCGGGTCCAGGGAAGGCTTCTTGAGGAGGGGCCTCACTACCGCCTCTTTCAAGGCGGCGGGAAAGGCACCCTCACTCAGAGAAGCAGCTATAATCCCCTGGAGCCAGCCTCGTGTAACCTCCCGGGAGGCCAGTACCAACCAGGAGGGACACGGGTCCAATAAACATGTGGCGGCACTAATCCTACCCAGAACCCTGTCCACATCCTCGGGAGCCACAGGATCAAACTCCTCCCAGATAATATTCTCAAGACCTACCCTCGTCTCCTCTCCCGGACTCACCCAGTCGGAGTCCAAGCCTTCCCGAATCCGAGCGACTTTATTGTGCAGGAATTGCACAAAATCCTCAGCTCGACCCTGCAAGGGATCTTCCCACACTCCCCCCCCCAAAGAAGGGAGTGGGTCACCCTGAACAGAGCGGCTGGGCGATTCTCTGCAGATGCGATAAGAGCGGAAAAATGGTTAGATTTTGCCGCTTTTATCGCCACTAGGTAGGTCTTGATATAAGACCTCACCTGTGTCCGGTCAGAATCAGAATGACTAGTCCTCCAAATGCTCTCTAGGCGTCTTTTCCGACGCTTCATCTCTCTCAGCTCCTCAGAGAACCAAGGAGCCAATTGAGCTCGGCATCAGGTCAGAGGCCGCAAAGGCACGACACGATCCAAAGCTCCGGCGGCCGCACTCTCCCAAGCGGCCACCAGCTCTTCAGTCGAGTCGTGTGTCAAAATCTCAGGAAACGGCCCAAGCTCCATCAGGAACCTTTCGGGATCCATCAGGCACCTTGGACGGAACCATTTGGTCGGTTCCATCTCCCTACGGCAGGGGGAAGCGGTAGGAAAGTCCAAGTGAAGGAGCGAATGATCTGTCCATGACAAGGGTTTAATATCTAAGTCCCCTCTACCAAGATCATTCAACCACTGACCAGAGATGAAAATCAAGTCCAGAGTGTGTCCCCCTATGTGAGTGGGGCCTTGAACTAACTGGGTCAGGTCCATGGCCGTCATGGAAGCCATGTACTCCCGAATCACCTCTGACGCCTCACTCGCGGATGGAAGGTTGAAGACCCCATGACAATAAGTCTGGGGGTATCCACCGCCACCCCGGTGATGACGTCGAGTAGCTCGGGTAGGGTCGCTGCCACGTGGCAGGGTGCCAGGTACGCAGTCAGCAAACCCATCTGCACCCCATGGCCCCACTTCACAAAGAGGGACTCACATCTGAGGAACAGTGGTCTCCCTCAGACAAAGACTCTCCCTAACCACCACTCCCCCCCCCTGGGCTCTTGGCTGATGAAATGCATGAAAACCTGGTGGGCACATGTCAACGAGGGGGACCCCCCCCTCTTGGCCCAACCAGGTCTCCGTAATACCTGCCAGGTTCGCATCCCCCTCCAATATAAGATCACAGATGAGGGGGGCTTTATTAATAACCGACCTGGCATTACACAACATCAGCCGTGGACCCTGGGCCTAAGACTCTGCACAACCCAGGCCACGAGTGGCGAATTGGGGGCCGGAGTGCCCAATTGCTCGTAGACAGCGTATGCGCACCCCCGACACATGATATGGTCCCCTGCGCCCGTCATACCTGCCCCTCGCAATCATTATTTCAATTGCATTGCCCTTCTTGTTATCCCCCTGCTCCCCGGATAAATTTTCTTTCCTGACCCCTCTGCTGCAGCCAATCGACCTATCACCCCGCTCAGTAGCTATCTGGACCCCCCCCCAGGTCCACTTTTACAACCCCCTCCCCTTCCTCCCTGGTCCCCTTACATTTTTTAAAAAAAAATTTAAAAAAAAAACCCTCAACCCCCTCTTCGCTGCATGCAAGAAGAGATTGGACACCTATTTGTCTAGAATGGTATAAGGCCTCCTGCTTGATCAGGGGGTTAAAATTAGAATAGAGCTGGAAAGAACCTTGGAGGTCTTCTAGTCTAGCTCCCTGCTCAAGCAGGAGAACCTATACTATTTCAGATAAGTGACTGTGTAGTCTCTTCTTAAAAACCTGGGTTAGACTAGAATACTTCCAAGGTCCCTTCCAATTCTGTTATTCTGTATTCTGTATAATCTATCCCATTTCTCCCTAGGGCTGGGTGCAAGACATCTGCTAATTTGAGGCACCCTTAGTCCGCTGTCGGAGGCCATGTCTCAGAATGAGGCCTGTCCAGTCCTGCATTCATGTACTTGACTTTTCCCATCCATATCCAGGACCTTTGCTGAACATCATTCTTTGGGATTTGCCCCATTGATCTAGCCTGACAAGATTCTTCTGAATTGTGATTTTATCTTCTAACCAAGCCCCATAGCGTGCTCACAAATACACCCATCTGTAGACAGTTGATAAAGATGCTGAACAAGGGTACAAGTAAAGCACTCTGGACTTCAAAACCCATAAGTCAAATGTCAAGCCCTCACCTGTGTTTTCTAATATTCATGCTTCATCTTATCACTCCCTGAATTCAAACTGCTTGTTCACAACTCGGGGTTATAGTTTCTCTTGCTGACTTCTCTTTTCAGGTTGGAGACAAGTAGAAAATGGTAAACAATGATGACTTCATCAGAGGCAAAGGAAAAATGGGTCCTATGTCAGAAGGGGCATTGCTGGGATTCCTGCTCTAACCCTAACCCCCTGGACTGGTTACACCACATTTATCCAACTTGCCCACAAGACCTTCTCAAATGTTTTACTGAACCTGTGACACACACATACACACAAGACGAAAGACGAAGGAGTTCCCACAGAGGATGCTGCTTCCACATACCCCATTGATGGACACATACCCTCAGTGGGCCCTCAAATGAAGCGGGTGGGAGTGCTTGTCCTCTCTGCCGCCCAGTCTCAGAAAGGCTGCAGCCAAAGCAAAAGCCGTCCTAGCCCCAGCCTTCATTTGCTCCTTGACCAACTACTTGGAGTGCCTAAATTCAAAGTTGACATAATCCAGAAACAAGTAGCCTTTGCGGTCAATAGTTGCTAGCTTACTTAGGTGATCCAAGCCTATTTTGCTCCTTTTGGGCTCTGAGAGTTTCCAGACGTTGGGTCAGGACGTCACCGCATCTCCCATTTTATTCTGGCTGGAGGTGTATAATTAGGCATAATTTCCATAATGATATTGGACAGCCACCAACGGAGAGCATCCACTCAGAATGGAGCCCACAACTATATATAATGCCCACAACTCAGGGGTGAAATGCTACTGGTTTGGTCCAGTTCGCCTGAACTGGTAGAAAAAAATGTAAAAAAAAAAGTTCCGATGATCAGCTGAGTGACGCACGATGGTTGGAACTTTTTAAAAAAAAATTTATAGCATTTTCTTACTACCGGTTCGGGCAAATAGGTAGTAAAAAAATGCTTTAAAAAAGTTTTTTAAAAAAGGCTTGGACGATCACAGCCATGCCACGTGATTGTCCGAGCCTTTTTTTTATTTTTTTAAAGCATTTTTTTACTACTACCAAGCCGGTAGTAAAAAAATGCATTTAAAAGGTAAAAGAAAAGGCTTGGACAATCGCACGGCACAGCTGATCATCCCCCCAGCACTATTCTACTCCCAGGCCTCATGATGCGCACTGCGCACACGCATGCACCGCACGTTTGGTGCGCACTGCACATGCATGTGCGTACCTCGTGTTTGGCATGTGGCGTGCATGCGCGGCCAGTAGTAAACCGGTTCAGATTTCACCACTGCCACAACTCCCAACCTTGCAGGCAACCCAGAAGGGTAGTGTGATTGGCAATACTGAAGGCTTCTGAGAGATCCAGGAGAAAGACAAGTGGGCTCCCTTCATCTAATTCCCCATAAAGGTTTTCCATGAGAACAATCAGTGCTGTTTCCACTCCACATTCCTTGGCTTAAATCCTGACAGCCAAAAGTCCAGATAGCCTCCTCCTTTCATTGTCCCTGGCAGCTGCTACGTCTTCCAGGGAGGAAAGGTTTGGAAGTGGAGCAGGTACTATTTAAACCTGCTGGGTTCGAGGCAGATTGTGGAGGAGACAAACTGGGCCCTTTCAAGGCTACAGGGCCCTTTTTCCTGCCCATTCCTTTTGACTGCAGAGCCAGCTTTCCCTCCTCAGGACCCACAGACTCAAAAATTCCTGGGTTACACAGCCTTCAGCTTCCAACCGACCAGCTTCTAAACTGGACTATTTATGAGTGATTTCATTCAAAAGTATCCAGCCAGACACTGACAGTGAACCCTTGATTGTCAACCTCCCTTCCCTACTTACTTTCTTTACAACATACAATTATTATACTCTGGGTTTATCTCTCCATGCTGGACTCCACTTCAGCTCAGTTCTCATCTAGCTATAGTCCAAAGGAGACCTTTAATCTTTTCTCAGCACAGGCAGTCAGGAAACTCCTTTCTGGTTCCCCCCTCCCACCCAGAATCCATTTTCCATACTGCCTGGCTCCCAAGTTTTGGTTCCAGAATCGATCTCCACATTTTACAACCCATCAGGCAATAAAAATCCTCCTCATCTGGATGTCAGCATCCATCCTGACCATCTCCAGCCAGGGTCCCTGTTTCCAATCTTCACCCCTCAACAAGCCAGCTTTGTTGCTGCAGAAATCCCATACCCTTCTTCCTCTGTTCCACCATCCAGAAAGCTTTTCACTGGAAGAGCACTAGCAACTTTCTATGAACTTACCACTCCTTGTTGATTTCTGCACTGGAAACGGCCTTGGGAGGAGGTCTTCCCCTGAAGATATTTAAAAGAAGATGGATGCTAGATCAGTGCGTTCCTGCAGGGGGAAAGGACTGGACTTTAAGGACCCTTCCAACTTTTATATTTTATGGGCCTGTAATTCAAGAGTAGAAAACAAATGCATGTGGGAAGCAATCATATAAACAAAGAGTAGGCAGAATAAAATATCAAGGACAGGCATCAAAGGAATTCCTAGTCATCTACAGTCCCTATGCCGAACAGTAATGAGATGATGAGAGACAGGGGGACTTGGATTCAGATCTTCAGCCTCTGGACTCCCTCTGGTGAGTCCAGAAGGAGCTGGAAATTGGCAAGTTAAAAAGGATAAGGAAATGTGGTATTAGATGCAAAGTTTGTCTCTTAACTTTGGTGGCACTCCATCTGTCCCAGTGCAACTGAGATGGTGCCCTTTGAAGTGGGGAATTCCAGCAATAGGATGTTGGGAAGATCCAACAACCGCCATGACTGGCCATGACTTCAGGAGAGCTCTCTCTGAAGCCTCTTCTTCCCATCATGCTTCGTCACAGAGTCTATGGACAGCCTAACTCCAGCGACAAACATACCATTTCATCCTTTGTTCTTGAAATCATTACAGTGAATGATTAACCAGGAAATTTGGGATTTCACCAAGAAATGAAATAAAGAGGCCAAAGTCCAGGGCTGCCTTCTGTTAGAGACAAGATCCAAAAGAGCTCCAAGCAGAGATGGCACTGATCTTCTGGGATGTGGTGAGTACAAGCCAGACAAGGCTTCCTGGCATCCCATCCCAAGGGGCTGCTAAAGGCACAGCAGCAGCTACTTCCAGGTCACCCAGAACCCCCTGGAGCATATGCTGCATAGACGTCTTCCCTGATCTTCCATCCATGCAAAACTCAGCATGCCAGTTTTGAGGGATTCTGCCCAAGCATGAAGTTGGGCTAAATCAGAGTTCCTCAAAGTGGTCAATATGGATTGATGACCCGATGGGTTGATGGGACTCTTGACAGGGTGTAGTAGTAGTAGTAGTAGTAGTAGTAGTAGTAGTAGTAGTAGTAGTAGTAGAATTCAAAAATCAGACTAGAGATTAGTCTAACCCACTGCTTAAGCAGGAGATCTTATACCATTTCAGACAAGAGACTGTCCAGTCTCTTCTTAAAGACCTCCAGTGATGGAGCACCCACAACTTCTGAAGACAAGCTTTTCCACTAGTTAATTGTTCTCACTGTTAGGAAGTTTCTCCTTAATTCCAGATTGCCTCTCTCCTTGAATCCATTGTTTCTTGTTTTTATCTTCTGGTGCTTTGAAAAATAGGTTGATAGGCAGCCCCTCAAATACTGGAATACTGCTATCATGTCACCCCACGTCCTTCTTTTCTCTAGACTAGCCCTTCCCAATTCCTGCAACCATTCTTCATCTGTTTTTGTTTCTAGGCTTTTAATCATCTTAGTTGGTATTAGTTAAGGTAGGATTTATTAAATTATTTTAAAAATTAATACTTAGTTGGGGATGATGAGCAATCTGAAACTTTATGAAGAATTGATGAGCTGAAGAGTTTGGGGAGCCCTGAGCTAGATGAGCTTCAAAGTGCCTCCCAGCATCAAGATTCTGGCTTTGTCCTTCAAAAGTTCCATTTCCCTCAATTTGCTCAGGCTGGGTTTATACCACAAAATGGGCGCCTTGAGCCACTGCAGGCTGTAAAATAGACCCTTCAGCTCTTCAAAGCTTCCACTCCCTTCAAATCTTCTGGGAAGCCAGAAAGATGGCAGTGGAGCTCCGATCTCAGGAAGCCTGTCCTTCAGTCATGGCCTCCTCCAGTGCTGGGATTAATTTTTTTAACAACCAGTTCTGTGGGTGTGGCTTATTTGAGTGGGCGTGGCTTGGAGGGCATGTGACCGGGTGGGCATGGCTAGCTGGTCATGTGACCGGGCGGGCATGGCTATGTGTATAGGGACTACTCAGAGGGCTGAAAAAAGTCATTTCTGACTGGGCCTCGCACTTTTGACCGGTCCTCACACTTATGACCATCCTCACATTTATGCCTGTGCAGCTTTCTTAACAACCATGTCACTCATTTCACAACTGCTTCTTTCACCATGGTGACAAGATAGGGCAAAAACGTAAAATGTGAGGACAGTCGTAAGTTCGAGGACTGGTCAAAAGTGTGAGGACCAGTCAAAAATAACTTTTTCAGCCCTCTGAGTAGTCCATATGCACAAAAGGACTATCCGGAGGACTGAAAAAAGTGATTTCTGACAGGCCCTCGCACTTTTGACTGGTCATCATTTATGCCTGTTGCAGCATTCTTAACAACCGTGTCACTCATTTCACAACTGCGGTGCTTCATGTGACTGGGTGGGCGTGGCCAGGTGGTCATGTGGCATCACTTCTTTGCCCTAATGACAGTTTGCTGCAATGGTCATAAGTGTGAAAAACGGTCATTAGTCACTTTTTCCAGTGCCATTGTAACTATTGTAAATCAAGGATTACCTGTACAAAAATACAAAAAGCTTCTTTGTTTGCAAAAAGCTGCCCTAAATGCCAATCATTTGATTAGAAATACCTGCAAACTGGAGTTACAAATCAGGGAGGGTGCCAGAGCACCTTGAGGAATTAAAATAGTTAAAATGCAATGATAACTATCAGCAGCCAACTCTTGCTCATAAAGTGAAACCCTTTAGCAGAGAGGTCATTTTAGCTCTCCAGAATGAAGCAAAGGAGCAAACAGAGTATCTGTTGCTTGTTAAACCAATTACCAGAACAAATAGACACAGAACTAGTCAGATTTCCAAAGCTGCTTCTTTTCAGGAACAGAGATTAACATTTTTCCTTCCAAACAAAGCTGAATAGGGAAAATTATCCCATCACTAAACACAGGATTAAACTTCACCAAAACCCAGTTTTGGACCAAAAGTCAGAAAGGGTATGTCAACTCCCGTTTGAATGTCAATCTTTCTAGCTAGCCAGGAAGCCTTGCTGAATGTCACTCATCTTGGTTCCTTGTCATTAAAAGCTTCTGCTTCGTTATTCAATTATTTCTTCAAAGTGCTGATCACTGCACCCTGACTGGAAGAACTCCAACAGGGGGGTATTTCCTCCCAACAGCGGTGTAAAAAGCTTAAAACAACCCTTCCCCTTTAAGAAAGTCAAGCAAAAAAAAACCCCTCCGGAACCGGAAGTGACAGTAAGTCTAGGCATACTGCCAGAGAGGCAGTTTCTGTAAGCAGGGCAATAAAGATTAGGCTAGGAAACAATACCGAATGTTTTAATTCCTTACAGGGCTAATCCTGTAAAGTGGGAAAAAACAAAAGGAGATTTCTTTTAACAACCGGTTCTCCTAAGTACTTAACTGCTTAGCCCCCTCCCCAGCTGGGAAAGCTCTTTTTGGTGGTTCCAGATCAATAATCACTACTGGCAATCCTGAGAGGAGTTTCCTTCTCCCCCAACCCTTGGGACGCCCCGCCTCCCACAGGGTTGCATCTCAGGGAAGGGAACAGTGAGTGTTGCCAGGGACATTGGCCTGAGGAGGATCCTCCAGCATTGTTCTCATTGTGTGGGTGTGGAAGGGTGAAATTTGTTTTTAAATGGTGTTGTCCCTCTTCTAGGCTCTGGGTGATAGTTTTATAGGGGCCAGTCAAAGGAAATTAACACAAAGGGGAGTAAGAGGAAAGATTATTTTGAACTAAAAGGTTTAAAAGCTACATAAGTGCATGGCATTTAAAGATTCAGGCAAGGAGAGGGGGCTGAATGTGGACAGTCTAAGCTGACACCCCCAAGGGCAGTCTATGCTTGGGCACCCCCTAGGGCAGGCAGCACTGTGGGATGAAGATGCAAACACCTTCCCCCCAGTGCTGTCCACTGCCCCTCACCCCGACCTCTGGCCTGACCAGCAGAAGCCCCTCAGCATACGCCTTGCCTTTAACTTAGAGGCTGGCCCTTCCTTTGGAGAGATTCTGTCAGGTGCATAGATGGGGTGGGTGGGTTTGTTGCTATAGACCCGTCATTTATGATTGATTTTTATGTCCTTGTATGATACTTTATTTCTATGTATTTATATGTTCATCAAATTTCTATGCTGCCCATCTATCTGGTAAACAAACTAAAAACAGATCCAATCTATGAAATCATTAAAAAACCAAACCACATATCATATCACCCCCCCAGCCAGAGCCCCAGGTATGCAGCATTTGACACCCCCTGCCCCACTTGGTGAAAGAGAAGGTCTTCCCCACTTTCCCAAAGGCCAGGAGAGGTGAGCCATCTGCGACTCAGGCAGGGTCTTTCCGTAGGGAGGCACAATGACATCAGCCAGTTCCTGCACTCCCAAGCAAAAATGTGGGGGGGGGAGATGCAGAGCAGGGCCAGTTGTTGACACACACACACACACACCCAACATTTTGGAAGAGAATGCATTTAACACGATTGCTTTGGAAAATAATGTCATTCAGCTCACCTCAATTGGGTTGAAAGCAATTTCTTACACCAGCCAGTTTTCTCTAACCAGCAGTCCTGGTTAGATAAGGGACATTCTTATCCTCCCCTTTTTGGCATTCTCTAAAAAGGATAGAAATAGAAACCAAGTTTTTGGTTTAGAAAAAAAACCAGTGTTGTTTCTCTTTCTCCCAGATTCAATATCAGAGACTCCTCTTAATGGTGGTTATTCTGGGAATCGGAGGATCACTGCAGGTTGGCTTCCAAGGATCTATGATCACTTATGCATCTATGGTAAGCAATTGTTGTACCCAAAATGAGTCCTAACCTGGCGCCAAAGCCAACAAAGACCACCAGACACGAGGAATGGCATTTTCAGCTTCTTTTGTGACAAAAGGGTCTCAGCAGCTAAAGAAGCCAAGACCTCAAAAAATGCACAAGCACAAATTGTATGTACAGTTATGATTAAGTTAACATCCTAAGAATCACACATTGGTTCCTTGACACATGTTCCTCTTGATTGGATTCTTCCACTTTACTCTCTTTCTTCACACATTGCATGTTTATGTTAATAAGCTTTCTTATCAAAAGAAATGTGTCTTTTACTACTACAATAAGCCACAGGTTACCAAAGTTTAAATATCTACATGTCTTAACTCTTAAAAAACATCTTTCTAGCATGTCCTTCTAACTTGCTAGACAATAGTGTCCCATCATTTGTTATCCTCATTGTAGCTGCAACTATCTGTGTCAGCAATTTGTTTAACAAACTTTCCTAATTCTAACCTGAGTCGTTCGCAGTCCTCCTCCCAGGCAGGATCTGCATGAAGGATCTACTGGTCACAGCTCTGCAGAACCTACCTTGAACTCATCACCCCGAGGCACAAAAGAAAGATGCCCCTTGTGGTTCAGCATCGTTGACAGAAGAGGAAAGGACTGTGGGGAATCCTCTTCCTGCTCTGCAGGGTGGAGTGGCAGAAACAGTGGCCATGTAGAAGGACATTTCTGCGGGGTCCTTGGTCTCTCTGAGCTGGGTTGTTTTCTTGCAGACATTTCATTACTCAAACTAGATAACATCAAAATGAAATGTTTAGATAAGATTAACAGAGTTGGAAGGGGCTTTGTAAGTCATCTAGTCCAATCACCTGCCCAAGCAGGAGACCCTACACCATTTCTGACAAATGGCAGTCCAGTCTCTTCTTGAAAGCCTCAAGTGATGAAGCAACCACAACTTCTGAAGGCAACTTCTGTTCCATTGGTGGATTGTTCTCACTGTCAGAAAATTTCTCCTTATTTCTAGGTTGAATCTGTCCTTGATCAGTTTCCATCCATTATTCCTTGTCTGGCCTTTGGGTACCTTGGAAAATAGCTTGAACCCTTCCTCACTGTGACAGCCCCTCAAATATTGGAACCCTGCTATCATGTCTCCCCTGGTCCTTCTCTTCACTAGACTAGCCATACCGAGTACTTGCAACCGTTCGTTGTATGATTTAGCCTCCAGTTCCCTAATCATCCTGGTTGCTCTCCTCTGCACTCTTTCTAGAGTCTCAACATCTTTTTTATAGTGTAGTGACCAAAACTGGATGCAGGATGCTATCCTGTGTGGTCTTACTAAGGCTTTATAGAGTGGTATTAGTATTTCACTTGATCTTGATTGCCTCTGTTGCCTCTGTTAATGCAATTTAGGATTGCATTGGCTTTTTTGGCGATCATCACACACTGTTCACTCATAATTAATTGGTTGTCCACTAAGACTCCAAGATCCCTCTCACTGTCACTGCTATGAGTGCTTGGTTTCACCCAGTCTATATGTGTACTTTTGGTTTTTCTTGCCTAAGTATAAGACTTTACTTTTCTCCACATTGAATTTCATTTTGTTTGATAGGGCCCAGTGTTCAAGTCTGTCAAGATCCATCTGGATCTTGAGCCTATCATCTAGGGTGTTAGCTATTCCTGCCAGCTTAGTATCATCTGAAAATTTGGCAAGTTCCCCTTCTATTTCCTCATCTAAGTCATTTATGAAGATATTGAAGAGTACTGGGCCTAAGATGGAACCTTGTGGTACCCCATTGCTTATATCCCTCCATTAGAATGTAGGCCCATTAAGGACTACTCATTGGGTATGATTTGTCAGCCAGTTACAAATCCATCTGGTGGTGATTCTATCTATCCCAGTTTTTTCTAGCTTACGAAGAAGTAGATTGTGGTCTACTTTGTCAAATGCCTTGCTGAAGTCTATTATGTCCACAGTATTTCACTGGTCTACTAATTTAGTCACTATGTTGAAGAATGAAATAAGATTGGTTTGGCATGATCTGTTTTTAACAAACCTGTGCTGATTGCTAGTTATTACTTTACTCATTTCTAGATGCTGGCAGATCTGTTTTTTTATTATCTTTTCCAATGTCTGCAAGAAATGTCTGCAAGAATACAACTAAGCTCGAAGAGCATCATGGGCCCCTCATTTCAACCCTGAGCTACAAATATTCTCCTTTATTGGGATGCAAGGGATGTATTCCACACAATCACAAGACTGAGTGCTGGCTGAGGACTTCAGACACTGGCTGCTGCTGGAGTCCCCCAGATCAGGGGTCACCAAACTTTCAGACCTCAGGGACCACTAAATTCATAATTTTAAATCCCACGGATCACTAATATGATCTGCCTAATGACTGGCTGGGTGGGCGTGGCTATGTGGTCATGTGACATGGTCAACTTGATGTCACTCATGTTGAGGGGCATCTCAATGGCCTCTACTCGCCCCTCCCCTCCCAGCCACACTTCCCCTGCCAGCCCAGCCTCCTTAGGGCCCCAGCAGGAAGTAGTTGTTGGAGTTAAGCAACCACCACGAGAAAAAGTTGGCAAAACAACTCAGTTCAAATTGGATCTGACCGAGAAGGAGGCCCAGCAGAAGCACCTCACTGAGAACTACAAGCATAGGCTTTCCAAGCAGAGGGAAGACCTGTGGGAGTGCAAGGCCAGGTACCGGCGCCTGCAGGCTCAGTGGGCTGAGATGGTCAGCCAGTTCCAGGCCATGATGCAGTCCCACTGGAACAAGGCGCTCTGGCTGTTCGCCACCAGTGGCACTTCCTTCCAGCCTTTGCCCAAAGCCCCGCAGCAGGAGGCCAAAGCAGACCCCGAGCTGGACTTTCTGCCCCACTCTGACTGGCACAAAAAGGCCCCAAAGGGGGAGACGCTGCAGCAACACAAACGTTCATTGCACGTATCAGGCCTAGGGGCCGCAGTTTGAAGAGTCCTGATTTAGTGCAATATAAAAAATGCAAATAATTTTTCTGCGGACCACCAAAAATTTCTCACAGAACACCAGTGGTCCATGGATCACCAGATGGTGACCACTGCCCCAGATGGTGCTCTGCAGGGCCAGTATACCAAAGGACATCTTTGTGGGCCTCCAGGATCCAGTCCTACATTCCTATTTACACTTTTTATATTAAAAGTGGAATTAAAAGAATTGGGAACCTGGCATGCTGCAAGGCATCATGTCAATCTCTACGTCTGAGTTTTGTTTGGTAGTAGAATAGTTTTGTTATTGCTTTCTTCTGCTTCAAACAGCTGGGACTGGCAGGCCTCTGGGAGGCAGCCATCTCCAGTTTCCAGCCTCAAGAACACCCCAAGCCCCCCACCATGTTTCCCTCCAGATCTTTAAGGGATTCTTTGGAAACACCCCTTTGAGGCTCCCCCTTCCCATCTTTAAATATTCCCCAGCTCCCAAAGAAAATTGTGGTTCTCTCCCACAGGCAATGCCACTTCCCTTCTGGCCCTTTCCAATCTTTTCAGAAGCCTCTGTCTCCCTTGCCATGTAATGTGCACAGAATGGCACCAGCAAAGGCTCTTTAGAGACCTTCTACAGCCAGAACACAGGTAGTCCTTGACTTACATCTGTTTGTTTAGTGATGGTTTGAAGTTACAGCAGCACTTTAAAAACATGACTGGTTTTCACACTTACGACTGTTGCTGCATCCTCATGGTCACAGGATCATAATTCATGCATTCAGCAACTGGCAAGTATCTATGACTGCTGCACTGACCCAGGGTCACAAAACCATCATTTGTAGCCTTCCCAGCTGACTTCTAACAAGCAAAATCAATGGGGGAAGCCATATTTCCTTAAAGACCATATGATTCATTTAGCAACTGCACTGATTTGCTTAACAATTGTGGCAAAAAAGTCACAAAACTTACTCAGCTGCCTTGCTTAGCAACAGAAATTTTGGGCTCAATTGTAGTTGTAAGTGGAGTATTACCTGCATCATCCTTCCATTGAAATGAAAACAGCCAAGAAAAATGCCTGTCTGGTTCCAAAATCTGGCAGGTTCTCATTTACTGAGCCTGGTGGCCCAGCTGACTGGTGGCTATCATGGTATCATTACAGGCAGCGCCTGCCTGGGCTGTGTCTTCTTTAGGTGTCTCCTGCCCTTTCCTTCTTACGAACCATAACTGAGCAATCTGTTGGTTTTTACCATCAGTGATGAGAAAACTATCTCTGCCTAACCACATCCCTCTTTTCCAGCACATCAAAGAGTTCATCAATGAGACGTGGTTGGAGAGGTTTGGACATTCAGTCCGTCCTTCAACGCTCACCTTATTGTGGTCTTCGGTGGTATCCATCTTTGGCTTGGGAGGTCTCCTGGGCTCCATGAGCAGTGGATGCCTGGCCGCCAAATATGGAAAGTAGGTCCCCGTTGAATACTTGCTTCATCAAGGTGGTCTTGAAAGCATTCAAGAATAATGTAATAATAATTATAATTCAAGACTTTCCCATCATTGTAAGAGGGAGATGGTATTCCGATGTTCTATTATATTAGCTTCCTTGTACAATTATCTACTTTACCCTTTTTGTCTTAACCATCTGTTTTAAACCATCTTTAACACCTTAAGAAGAAAATGGCCTTTCATCGCCTCCAATTCTATCTCACCTCCGATGTATTCAATAACAGAACTCCTAGCACTCCTGGCTGAGTGGTCTCGAGATAGGGGATATAGCGATCGAGCCCTTGTCATGGTCAGATCACTCCCTCCTTCGCTTTGACCTTCGAACCGCCACACCCCGCCGCAGGGAGGCGGAACCGATGAGGTGGTTCCGCCCCAGGCGCCTGATGGACCCGGATAGGTTCCAGACGGAGCTTGGGCCATTTCCTGAGGCTCTGGCACACGGCTCGACTGAAGACCTAGTGGCTGTCTGGGATAGGGCGGCCGCTGGAGCTTTGGACCGGGTCGTGCCTTTGCGGCCTCTGACCCGGCGTCGATCTCACCTGGCTCCCTGGTTCACCGAGGAGCTGAGAGAGATGAAACGCCGGAAAAGACGCCTGGAGAGCAGTTGGAGGGCCAGCTGTTCTGAATCTGACCGAACACTGGTAAGGTCTCATATTAAGACCTACCTGGTGGCAATAAAAGCGGCAAAGTGTAACTATTTTTCCGCTCTTATTGCGTCATCAGATAATTGTCCGGCCGCCCTGTTTAGGGTGACCCGCTCCCTGCTCCACCAGGAAGCGTGGAAGGACCCCTTGGAGGGTAGAGCCGAGGACTTTGTACAATATTTGTATGACAAAATCGCTCAGATTCGGGAAAATTTGGACTCTGACTGGGTAGATTCGGGAGGGAGGATGGAGGCAAGTCTTGAGAATATTATCTGGGAAGAGTTTGATTCTGTGACTCTGGAAAACGTGGACAAGATACTGGGCAGACTAAGCGCGGCCACATGTTTATTGGACCCGTGTCCCTCCTGGCTGGTGCTGGCCTCTCGGGAGGTTGAAATGTTATTAAAGTAGGACTTATTGTATAGTTTTAAAGTGGAAGGTGGTTTTGAATTGTTGCAATAATGCATAGATATAAAACACTATTATGCTAAATTAGAGTTATTTTATAATAGTTATAGTATAATGTGTTTGTTTTTTTTTGTTTTTTTTTTTCTCTTCTTCTTTTCTGAAATGTATGGATAAAGGGGGATTTATAATACTTTTAGTAAGTAAAGGTCAGTATTTTGAGGAGGGAGTAAGTAATCTGTTATGAATTAGGGTTTTTTTTTGTTACGAAGAAGTCACAGGGGGGGAAGGGTGGGGAGGGGGGGTTAGGGAGGGGGGGAGGGGGGGGAAAAAGGGGGAAAAATTTGTATTTGAAAACCTTTTCAATAAAAAAAAAAAAAAAAAAAAAGATACTGGGCAGACTAAGCGCGGCCACATGTTTATTGGACCCGTGTCCCTCCTGGCTGGTGCTGGCCTCTTGGGAGGTTACACGAGGCTGGCTCCAGGGGATTATAAATGCTTCCTTGAGAGAGGGTGCCTTCCCCGCTGCCTTGAAAGAGGCGGTGGTGAGGCCTCTCCTCAAGAAGCCTTCTCTGGACCCAGCAGTGTTGGCTAATTACCGTCCAGTCTCCAACCTTCGCTTCATTGCGAAGGTTGTTGAGAGTGTGGTAGCGCGACAGCTTCCTCAGTACTTGGATGAATCGGTTTATCTAGATCCGTTCCAGTCGGGCTTCAGGCCTGGATACAGCACGGAAACGGCATTGGTCGCATTGGTAGATGATCTCTGGAGGGCCTGGGACAGGGGTTGCTCCTCTATCCTGGTCCTATTAGACCTCTCAGCAGCTTTTGATACCATCGACCATGGTATCATGCTGCACCGGTTGGAAGAGTTAGGGGTGGGAGGCACCGTGTTGCGGTGGTTCTCCTCCTTTCTATCTGATCGGTCGCAGTCTGTGTTGACAGGGGGGCAGAGGTCGACCCCGAGGCCCCTTGTATGTGGGGTGCCACAGGGGTCGGTTCTCTCACCCCTTCTGTTCAACATTTATGTGAAGCCGCTGGGTGAGATCATCCGTGGTTTTGGGGTGAAGTATCATCAGTATGCTGATGATACTCAGCTATACATCTCCACCCCGGACCACCCCAATGATGCCCTTAAAGTGATGTCCCAGTGCCTGGAGGCTGTACAGATCTGGATGGGGAGGAACAGACTCAGGCTCAACCCATCCAAGACCGAGTGGCTGTGGTTTCCGACGTCCCGATATAGTCAATTGGTGCCATCACTGACTATTGGGGATGAGTCATTGCCCCCCACGGAGAGGGTTCGCAACTTAGGCGTCCTCTTGGACTCACGGCTGTCTTTAGAAGAACACTTGACAGCTGTGGCCGGGAGGTCTTTTTATCAGGCTCGCCTGATTCGCCAGTTGCGTCCCTTTCTGGATCGGGACTCGTTAAAAACGGTCACTCATGCCCTCGTCACTTCACGCCTGGACTACTGTAATGCTCTCTACATGGGGCTCCCCTTGAAGAGCACCCGGAGGCTCCAGCTGGTCCAGAATGCGGCCGCGCGGGTAGTTATGGGAGCAGCATGGCGCTCCCATGTGGCTCCCCTCCTGCGCGAGCTGCACTGGCTTCCTGTGGTCTTCCGGGTGCGCTTCAAGGTCTTAGTTACCACCTTTAGAGCACTCCATGGCTTAGGACCGGGGTACTTACGAGACCGCCTTCTGCCACCAATAGCCTCTCACCGCCCAGTACGCTCCCATAGAGAGGGGCTTCTCAGGGTGCCGTCAGCCAAACAATGTCGACTGGCGGCCCCCAGGGGGAGAGCCTTTTCTGTGGGGGCACCCACCATCTGGAATGAGCTCCCCCCAGAGATACAGAAGATTCCGGATCTGCGCACTTTCCGCCGTGCCCTCAAAACATTCCTGTTTCAGCAGGCCGGCCTGGCCTAACTTTCCCTTTATATTGCTTTTTGATTTTATTTTAAACTGGGATGTCTTGAATTATCTAGGACCAGAATGTTTAGTATATTTTAATTGGTTTTTTTTATTATTAACGTTTGTATTACATGTATTTTTATCGTTCATTTTTATTGTTCACCGCCCTGAGTCCCTTAGGAATAGGGCGGTATATAAATTTAATAAATAAATAAATAAATAAATAAATAAATAAATGTGCCAATAGTCAAGTCCTTGGGAGTCTTTCAGCAGCAGGTGGACAGTCAGGCATTTTCAATTGCCCTAATAATAATTCTAATTGGTTGCTTGGCTGGTTGTTTAATTGTTATAATTTATTATAAGCCCCTTTGAGTATGGTGGTGGTGGTGATGGTGGTGGTGGTGGTGGTGGAGGAGGAGGAGGAGGAGGAAGAGGAGGAGGAGAAGGAGGAGGAGGATGCATAGAGAAAAAGAGGAGATATGTGGTTGAGAATCCCATGGGTGCTTGATCCAAAATCAGAGAGGGATCATAGCTTAGTGCCATAGAAGCAATAGGGATGAAGATCACTGGAAGTTTATCAGAGTTTTTGTATTAGCAAAAGCTGAATATATTTTGGAAGTTGTGTAAGGCCATTTTTTAAAGCCAGTAATGCCAAATCATACAAGTTACCTACCTACCTTCCTGACCAGTTAAGAAGGTACATATTGTAGTTGTAGTTAGTGGTCAGGGATTTTTTTCCTGTCTTCCTATGAAGACAGTTCAAAGAACTGGATGTATTTAGCTATAAGGAAACTGAGAAGATATGTATGCTAGCCCTCTTCCTATATCTCAAAGCCAGAGACAAAAAAGATTCTTCTTCTCTCTTCTTCTCAAGTATAGGACCTGAATTTCAAAGACAGGAAAGAGAAACCTTCCTGAATGTTAGGAAGACGCTTCCTCTGAGGAATGAAGGACCCAGAGAAGCATCTCTCAGGGAGGACTTAATCAACATTCCCGCCATTCCAGGCCTTCCCATGCTGCCCTCAGAATCACTTTTGCCACCATGAAGGTCCAGGCGACTTCCTGAACTGGGGGAGGCACACTCAGGAGAGGGGCCATTTTGACCCCCAAAGGCTCCAGAGTTACTTTAGTCTGAGAGGTAGTACAACGTGCAGAGAGGACACATCTCCTGCTCCAGTAGCTCAAACCAGGGTCCCTATCTGCCTTAGGAGGCCCATTCCAACCAGGCTGCTCCAGGTTGTTCCCTTGGCCAATCTTTCTAGTTCTCTCACACACACAAATCCCAAAATCCCCACCCCACACCCTGCCTGATGGCAATGGGGTGAGAAGTGGCAGGCCCTTCTGTTTCTAAAAGAAGAGATGGTTGCTGCTAGCCTCCCATGAACAGGCTGGTCTCACTTTGAGCCAGAAATCTTCATCCTCTTCCAAGCATCAGAGCCATCTCTCCCCCTTTTTCATGAACAGGAAGAAGTGCTTTTGGGGCAGCAGTGTGCTGATGGTGGCCAGCGCATTCCTCCTGGGCTTCAGCAAAATGGCCAGGTCTGTCGAACTCATTCTGGTTGGACGTTTTCTGTGTGGCATCAGCACAGGTATGCACCCATCTCTCCGAACTGTTGGCCAAGACCCAAGCAGGTGCCAAGGTGTATTAGGACTGAGCGGGAGCACTGGATGTGAACATGCAATGGTTGAGTTGTAAGGAATTTAGAAGGACAGAGGAAGAGCCTCCAGTGGGAGCCCCAGAGGGCACCAAGGGCATTGCATTGTTGCTCTGGCTGTGGGCTGCCCCCTTTTGTGCAAGGCGCTCTTTTGCTGTCCCCAAAGTTTCAATCTAGCCAAGCCACATCAACCAATCCTTAGCCAAGTCAAGTCAAGTGACTCAATGCTGAGTCCCACCATGAAGCCAAGAGATGGTTTATTTATTTATTTATTTATTTGATTTATTTATTTGATTTGTATGCCGTCCTATCTCCATAGGACTCAGGGCGGCTCACAACAATTAAAATCAAACCAGATAAAACATATTAAAGTACATATTAAACACATATTAAACATATTAAAATTATCCAAACCCCATCAGTCCAGGCTGGGCAATTTGAACAGCCATGTTCTTAATTCGTGGCGGAAGGTGCGAAGGTCAGGGGCCAACCGGAGCCCCAGGGGGAGTTGATTCCAAAGGGTGGGACCCCCCACAGAGAAAGCTCTACTTCTGGGGATCACCAGCCAACATTGTCTAAACTCCTCGGCCCGCCCTCACAAAAGGTCCTCCCCCACCCTCTGATTCAAGAGGGAGTGGGACACCCTAAACAGGGCAGCCAAGATAGAAGAAGGAGCCCCACCCTATGCAGCATGTGCAGATCCAACCCCGCTAAGGTCAAGCCAGTTTCCACAGTTCCCTATTTTGTGCTTCTCTTCTTTGTAGTCAAACTATTCTTGCTTCACTTTGATTGCGCAGCAGACTTTCACTTCTTGTGACCCCATTAATTTGTTTTCTGCCTTCAATTCAAGGTGTTTGTATCCTTCTTCATCCCCAGTACCTCGGGGAGGTTTCCCCCAAAAAACTCCGCGGATTTACCACTTCAACTGCTTCCATGTTTTGGTGTTTGGGAAAAGTCCTCGGTCAAGTTATGGGACTAAGGTACAGTCACACTTTCCTCAATGCCCTGGTTTCATGACACTTTTTCAGCACTTGCTATCTGCGAGCGTTTACGTGCTCCGGCCCTCAATGCTCGTCTCGCACCACGGGTTGTTCAGATCCTCAGGCCCTGGGCCTTCGGTTGATGTTGTGCAATGCCAGGTCTGTGGTAAATAAAGCCCCCCTCATTTGTGATCTGATTCGGGTGGGGGGGGGTGCGGACCTGGTAGGGATTACAGAGACCTGGTTGGGCCAGGAGGGGGGGGTCCCCCTCGTTGAGATGTGCCCTCCGGGTTTCTATGCATTCCATCAGCCGAGGTCCCAGGGGAGGGGTGGGGGGTGGCGGTTCTAGTAAAGGAAGGTCTCGCCCCAAGGGAGGCCACTGTACCTCAGATAGCCGGATGTGAGTCCCTCCTTGTGAAGTGGGGACAAGGGAGGCAGATGGGCTTGCTGATTACGTACCTGGCTCCCTGCCACATGTTGGTGGCCCTGCCCGAGCTCCTCAACGTGATTGCCGAGGTGGCGGTGGAGACCCCCAGGCTTATGGTCATGGGGGACTTTAACCTGCCGTCTGTCAGCGAAGCGTCTGAGGCGGCTCGGGAGTTCATGGCTTCCATGACGGCCATGGACCTGACCCAATTAATTTGTGGACCCACGCACACGGGAGGACACACTCTGGATCTGATTTTTGTCTCTGGGCAGTGGATGAATGATCTTGAGATAGGGGAGATAGTGATTGAGCCCTTGTCATGGTCGCATCATTCCCTTCTTAGGCTTGACTTTCTAACCACCACACCCCGCCGCAGGGAGGCGGAACAGACCAGATGGTTCCGTCCCAGGCGCCTGATGGATCCTGATAGGTTCCAGACGGAGCTTGGGCCATTTCCTGAGACTCTGACTCATGGCTCGGCTGAGGATCTGGTGGCTGCCTGGGATAGGGCGGCCGCTGACGCTTTGGACCGAGTCGTGCCTGTGCGACCTCTGACCTGTTGCCGAGTCTACCTGGCTCCTTGGTTTTCCGAGGAGCTGAGGGAAATGAAGCACCAGAAAAGACGCCTAGAGAGCAGTTGGAGATCTAGTCGCTCCGAATCCGACCGAACACTGGTAAGATCTCATATTAAGACTTACCTAGTGGCGATAAAAGCGGCAAAATGTAACTATTTTTCCGCTCTTATCGCATCGGCAGATAATCGCCCGGCCGCCCTGTTTAGGGTGACCCGTTCCCTCCTCCATCTGGGAGCGCGGGAGGATCCCTTGCAGGGTCGTGCCGAGGATTTTGTCCAGTATCTGCACAATAAAATCACTCAGATTCGGGAAGGCTTGGTCTCTGACTGGGTAGGTACAGATGGGATGATGGGTGCCGGTCTTGAGACTGCCATTTGGGAGGAGTTTGACCCTGTTGCTCCCGAGGACATGGACAGGATACTGGGGCGGCTGAACGCGACCACATGTTTATTGGACCAGTGTCCCTCCTGGTTGGTGCTGGCCTCCCGGGAGGTTACGTGAGGCTGGCTCCAGGGGATTATCAACGCTTCCTTGAGTGAGGGTGTCTTGCCATCTGCCTTGAAAGAGGCGGTGGTGAGGCCCCTCCTCAAGAAGCCTGCTCTGGATCTGGCTGTTTTGGCTAACTATCATCTGGTCTCCAACCTTCCCTTCTTGGCGAATGTTGTTGAGAGTGTGGTGGCGCGACAGCTTCCTGGGTACCTGGATGAAGCTGTCTATCTGGATCCGCTCCAGTCCAGCTTCAGGCCTGGGCACAGCATGGAAACAGCATTGGTCGCATTGGTGGATGATCTCTGGAGGGCTCAGGATAGGGGTTGTTCCTCTGTCCTTGTCCTGTTAGATCTCTCAGCAGCTTTTGATACCATCGACCATGGTATCCTGCTGCGCTGGTTGGAGGGGTTGGGAGTGGGGGGCACCATTCTGCGGTGGTTCTCCTCCTATCTCTCCGACCGGTCGCAGTCGGTGTTGGCAGGGGGGCAGAGGTCAACCCCGAGGCGCCTTGTTTGTGGGGTGCCTCAGGGGTCGGTCCTCTCGCCCCTTCTGTTCAACATTTATGTGAAGCCGCTGGGTGAGATCATCTGTGGCTTTGGGGTGGAGTTCCATCAGTACGCTGATGATACGCAGCTGTACATCTCCACCCCAGGCCATCCCAACGATGCCCTTGAAGTGATATCCCAGTGTCTGGAGGCCGTGCGGATCTGGATGGGGAGTAACAGGCTCCGACTCAACTCTTCCAAGACCGAGTGGCTGTGGCTTCTGGCGTCCCGATATAGCCAACTGGTGCCATCGCTGGCTATTGGGGGCGAGTTATTGGCCCCCACGGATAGGGCTCGCAACTTGGGTGTCCTCCTGGATGCACTGCTGTCTTTAGAAGAGCATATGACGGCCGTGGCCAGGGGGGCTTTTTATCAGGTCCGCCTGATTCGCCAGTTGCGTCCCTTTCTGGATCGGGATTCCTTACGCACAGTCACTCAGGCACTCACCACTTCCCGCCTGGACTATTGCAATGCTCTCTACATGGGGCTCCCCTTGAGGAGTACCCGGAGGCTCCAACTGGTGCAGAATGCGGCCGCGCGGGGGATTATGGGAGCGAGGGGTCGCTCCCATGTGACACCTCTCCTGCGTGAGCTGCATTGGCTTCCAGTGGTCTTCCGGGTGCGCTTCAAGGTGTTGGTTACCACCTTTAAAGCACTCCATGGCATAGGAACTGGGTATTTGTGGGACTGCCTTCTGCCGCCGATAGCCTCCCACCGACCAGTACGCTCCCACAGAGAGGGACTCCTCAGGGTGCCATCAGCCAGGCAATGTCGGGCTCCCGCCCTCTGGAACGATTTGCCCCCGGAGATAAGAAGGATATCGGATCTCCGGGTCTTTCACTGTGCCCTGAAAACTTTTCTTTTCCATCAAGCAGAGCTGGCGTGAACCCCCCCCCCTTTTTTTTTAGTTTTTTAGTTGTTTAGCTTTTAATCTGTTAATGGGTTTTAATTCGAATTGTTTTAAATTTGGGCCAAAATATATAATTCTTTTAATAATTTTAAATTTTGTATTGTTATGTGTTTTAGTTCTGGCTGTGCACCGCCCTGAGTCCACTAGGAGAAGGGCGGTATACAAATTGAATAAAATAATAAATAAATAATAAAATAATTAATGATTGTGGTCATGAGAGCACAAGACAACAATCAGAGATGTGTCTTATCCATAAGCCTTTGGAAACAACCTAGGTTTTCTGTCTGCTTTCCCAGGGAGCTTTTGGGAAGTGGGGCCCTCTGGCCAATGCTGCTGGCCTTCAGTGGGACTGCGGCCTTGGTCCCCTTGCTCACACTACCATTCTTCCCCGAGTCACCACCTTACTTGCTCTTGCACAAAGGAGACGAAGAAGGATGTGTGAAAGGTAACAGATGACACCACTTCCTCCTTTCCATTAAAAAGCCTCTGAAAAGGCAGCTAGAAAAGCCATGAGAAATTGGGTCAAGTCAAAGGGAGGCAACAAGATGGGGCTGAGTTTGGAACTGTCCATTCCAATTACCATTGTTAAGTGAGGATCTCTTGTATATGGTTTTTATATAGTTTTAGTTTTTATTGTTCTTAAATTGCTGTATTGTTTGGATCCTTTAATGTTGCTTTCATGGTTTGTGAGCTGCCCCGAGTCATATAGTTGAGATAGGCAACAATATAAATTGGATAAATCACTAATAAATGCCAGAGGGTTTTTCCTATGGAGCAGACTCTTCCCCGGTGCCCCAGATGAGAAGGCCAGAACCAATTCAAATCACATGCAAGAAGATACAAGAGCAGGCATCAGGAACAACTTCCTAACTGTGTGCTAACCAGTGGAACAGACTGCCACAGGAAGGGGGCCCTCCCCTATCTCAAGGTCCTCAAACAAAGGCTAAGATCCAAACTGCCTAAGCAGGACATGCACCAAAGTGATTCTGAGATCCTTTCCAACCATGGGTCTCTCTGCGATGGATTGCCTTCAGAAGTGGTGGATGCTCCATTACTGGAATTTTTAAGAAAAGATTGGACAGCTATTTGTCCAGGATGGTATGGGGTCTCCTGCTTGTGCATTGGGTTGGACTAGAAGAGCTCCAAGATCCCTTCCAACTCTGTTATTCTCTTCTGTTAGAGACAGGCAATCCTGCCCACTCTGAGTTCCCCACCTTTTACATCCAGAGAAGTAATAGCTGTGCCATTTCTGGTCTGCCACAAAGTGAAGCTGGTGTCACAAAGAAATGGGCCAGGTGGTTCTGCTGCCAGGCAGGGAGCTAGAGGAGGTGTACCTGCTGTACCCGAAGTTGTGTCCTGTGGCAGGGATGCCCGTGTCCCTGCCATGCATTCTTTCTCATTCCCAGCAATGAAGACCTTCTGGGGGGAAGAGCCTCATCGGGCAGAACTGGATGATTTGCGGAAAGAGCAAGCAGCCCTGAACATCGCCCAGAGCAAGAGCTTCCTGGAAGTGGTCAAGGAGCCTTCCCTGCGCTGGCAGCTCTACATGTTGCTTGTCCTGGCAGTGACCACACAGCTGAGTGGCATCCAGGCAGTTGAGTGAGGCCCCCGGTCCATTGCTTCCGGGTGGAGGGGAAGGGGCTTTTACTTGGAGATACAGAAGCAGGAAAACCCTACAATTTCCTTTGACCTATTTTCCCCTTAGGAGTTGATGTACCTCCCTTACTAGCAGACATGGGGGTGGGGGGTGTTTCCAAGCCAGGACTGGCTCTTCCTTCTCTTCCTTCCTAAGCCTGGTTTGATGAATGCCATGTTCTGAACTCGCTCCCTTCTGTTGAAAGCCTCCCCTTCCAGGACTGCTCCTGTGCAGTCGTAGCATCTTCGTCCTGTCCTCAGATGGCTTCCCTGGTTTCTCCTCTTCCTCCTTCTCCTCAGATTTACTCCTACACCTTTGAAGTGCTCCAGACGGCTGGGTTCCACCTTGAACAGATCCCCTACTTGGCCCTGGGAGTGAGCCTCTGTGAATTTTTTTCCACCGTCCTTTGTGTGAGTGAGGGGGGTGAGATGCAGCAGGAAGCGGCCGGGACGGTTGCTGCCCAAGAGCAGGCAGCCCTTCCTCCAAAAGGGAGAGAAGGCTGGACAGGACCATGGCTAGAGGCTGCCTGAGTGGCTTTGTGGCCACAACTTGAACCAGGCATTGATAGCACCATCCTACTGGTGGGTTTTGTGGTTAAGGGGCTGCCTAGAAACCAGGAGACTATGAGTTCTAGTCCAGCCTTAGGCAACAAAGCCAGCTGGGTGACTTTGGGCCAGTCACTCTCAGCCCAACAGGGTTGTTGTGGTGGGGAAAATAGAAGAAGGAAAGAGCATTAGGTATGTTCATCCGCTTGAGTTGTTTACAAAAATGATAAAAGTGGAATAAATATTTAATTATTAAATAAATAAATGTGGAATAACCTTACTTCCTGCTGGCCCTTGGAGAAAGGTAACATATGTAAAGTGTGGTGGCTGGCAATCTCAGGGGTTTCTCAAGCAGCAGCACTGCCCTCCATGCTGGCCATAATCTTGTTCCCAGAGCATCCTGTTGGGATCTATCACTGAAATTAGGGCAGGGCAGGGCAGGGGAGAGAATGGAATAGAATGGAACGGAACAGAACAGACCAGAACAGAACAAAATTCTTTATTGGCCAAGTGTGATTGGACACACAAGGAATTTGTCTCTGATTTATAAGCTCTCAGTGTCTATGGAGATTCTCAGTCATCCAGGTCATGGCTGTTCCAAAGGTGCTCTTTCAAGAGGCAACTGGACTTTCTGGTTTTTCTTTAAAGATTTTTTGCTTCTCATCCAAGAAGCTTCTTCAGCTTAGTCATCGGTCAAGCTGCAAGGGCATCTTCCAAGTGCTCATTCCTCTCCCCAAATCCCTCAGAGCTTCATCATTGAACGATTTGGAAGAAAGGTGCTACTCTGGGCAGGCTACGCATTGATGGGCACCATGCTGGCTGGTATCACCTTAGCTCTCTCCTTGCAGGTGAGCAAATGCCTCATCTAAACAAGGGATTCCAACTGTTGAGTGATTTATTGGAGGAGACCACTGCACTAGGTTACACTCCCCTGATCTAATAGGTCCCTCCCTCCCTCTCTCTCCCTCCCTCCCTCACACACACACACACACCTTTGTGGTTAGAAAAGAAGGAAGCAACACATTGAGGAAGATAATTTGATTCCCAAGGCAAAAGCAAGGCTGAGGGCTGAGCAAAGTCAGAAGAGAAAGTTTATTCTGCTGACCAGACAAGGGCCCTGTAGATGGGGAGGTCAAGAATGAGGGCCAGGAACCAGGGTGTTTTTAGGCTTTTGATAAAAATTAAACTCTGGCTCACGAATCATAGGGAGTTGGTTGACATCCATGTTTGATCATAATAAGTTAATGAACTAAAATGCAGTTTTGTTTATTTCAGCCCTGGTTCTCCTGGATGCCTTATTGTTGCCTGTCTTTGATCTTCTGTTTTGTATTTGTCTTTGGAATGGGCCCAGGTAATTTCTTCAACACAGATTTATATGGATACCCAAAGTTATTTTTGGTTTAAACTTTTCAAAGTAGGGGGCAGAATAAAGTAAGGTGGGGCTGGTGAGTGCTGCAGCTTTTCTGCAGTCAGTCAGACGGGCAAATAACTGTGGGGATGCTGCAGTTGCGACAACTTTGAAACCTGGTCATAAGTAGCTTTGGAGAATATGTCATAGCTTCCAGTCGCAAGTTGAAACTACCTGTACCTTGTCCAACTGTTGCTAAAGATGGGAAACTGAGAATTATAGGATATGCTATAATAAAGGATTAATAATAATATATATAATAAATAATATAAATAAAGGATTGTTGTATACAAAAAGATACCTCTGGCCACAGATGAGAATATATACGGTCTGTTTCCAGTGTCGTGATCTGGACCCTGGCATGACTTTCAGGAACTGAAGCAGTTGCTAGATCTGGGCACCCTCTTTAGCCACCATTCCAAAATCCTTCTCCTTTCCCAACCATGGTTAATAAAGTGATTAAGTCCCCTTCCTAACCACAGCTAAAATTTGGATACCCCTATGTCTGGCTCAGGAGTCCTCTCGATGAGAAATCTCTGTAAGATTACTGATAGAGTTGTGGTGATGGTAACAAATTCTCCTCTATTTCCTCCACAGCTGGTGCCACAGTCTCTCTCAGGATGGAAATCTTTGATCAGTCATCCAGAGCCCCTGCCTTTGCGATTAGTGGGACCCTCAGCTGGGTTGGAGTCTTTGTGATTGGAATGGTGTTTCCGTTGATGATGGTAAGTGATTCTGGACTTATGGATTTATTCCTCCCTCCAATCTGCAGGAAAATTGGGGCAATCAACTGCCAACATTTTGTAGTTGGTTGAAGCTGACTTACTGAATGATGCAGTCACCAGCTTGGTATTTGGAAACCAGTCAGGAATATTTATTGGGAATTCGCATAAGAATCAGCCTCTGTTCCACTAAGAAGCTGTTGTAATCCTAAATAGTTGATGGCATTTTTTTTCCCCATCCCCAGGAAAACTTCCGTCAGTTCTCCTTTCTCATCTTCATGGGGAGCCTTTACACTTCAGGATTTATTATATACTTCTTCCTGCCTGAGACAAAGAAAAAATCCATCCTAGAAATCCGAGAAGAATTTGATAAACTTAATTTTAAGAAGAAACAAATTCCTGTTTTAGAAGCCAAGCTGACCAAAGACCATGAATTATGTACCAAACTATGAGAACGTTGGACTCTCAAATCTCAGAGAAGCCCTGCATGGTCCAACCTGCAGCTTTTTGGCGGTCCCTTTAAATGACTCTCCAGAATTGCTTCTCTATCCCTAAGATGTTAAAGCACTTCCAGTCATGGAACAAATCATGGTTGTTTTGTGATGACATGATCCAGTAAGAAATAAAAATCCTTGTATTCTTCACAATATTGCACATTTTGATAGATCGCACAAGGGCCTGGCTGGCTCTGGTAGGACTGTAGCATGTCTTTTATAGACACGGAACATATCCAGAGTCCCTGGCACTGGATATCAACTTGACCTTCACTTCTACACACATCATCTAAATCTGGGAAGGTCCTGGGTACAGCACCACAGGGGACCTCCATCATCACCATCATCTAGATAGAGTGGTTTATAATCATCTTGCCACAGGTGTATTTAGTCCCACTTTTAAGGAAATTCTAGAATTGGAATTGGGTAGAGGTAGAGGTAAAGGTACAGGTAGAGGTGGCGTGGCATAGAATGGAATGGAATGGAATGGAATGGAGAGAGGAGAGGAGAGGAGAGAGGAGGAGGAAGAGGAAGAGCTTTATTTGGCCAAGTGTAATTAGATTAGCTTCCAGTGCAGTGTACATACAAAGCAACAAAGTAACAGATTAACAGAGTTAAAAGGGATCTTATAGGTCATCTAGTCCAACCCCCTGCTCAAGCAGGAGACCCTACACCATTTCTGACAAATGGCAGTCCAATCTCTTCTTGAAAGTCTCAAGTGATGAAGCTCCCACAACTTCTGAAGGCAAGCTGTTCCATTGGTGGATTGTTCTCACTGTCAGAAAATTTCTCCTTATTTCAAGACCAGTTTCCATCCATTATTCCTAGTCTGGCCTTTGCGTACCTTGGAAAATAGCTTGAACCCTTCCTCTCCATGGCAACCCCTCAAATATTGGAACCCTGCTCTCATGTCACCCCTGGTCCTTCTCTTCACTAACTAGCCATGCCGAGTTCCTGCAACTGTTCTTTATATGTTTTAGTCTCCAGTCCCCTAATCATCCTGGTTGCTCTCCTCTGCGCTTTTTCTAGAGTCTCAACATCTTTTTTATAGTGTGGTGACCAAAACTGGATGCAGTACTCTAGGTGTGGTCACTGCTATGAGTGCTTGGTTTCACCCAGATTATATGTGTACTTTTGGTTTTTCTTAAGTGTAGGACTTTACTTTTCTGTACATTGAATTTCATTTTGTTAGGTAGAGCCCAGTGTTCAAGTCTGTCAAGATCCCCAAAGCCTATCTTTTAGGGTGTTAGCTATTCCTGCCAGTTTAGTATCATCTGAAAATTTGGTAAGTTCCCCTTTTATTCCCTCATCTAAGTTGTTTATGAACATATTGAAGAGTACTGGGCCTAAGATGGAACCTTGTGGTACCCCACTGCTTACTTCTCTCAATGTAGACTAGAAAGCATTTGGAGCCTGGGGAGAGCGAAAAATGGACCTTCCGGTCTCACCGGAAGTCGGCAAACGGGCTGTTTCCGGCCTCCGGAGGGCCTCCAGGGGTTGGGGAAGGCCGTTTTTGCCCTCCCCAGGCTCCAAGAAAGCCTCTGGAGCCTGGGGAGGCTGAAAAACAGGTCTTCTGGGCCCACCGGGCCATCGCATGCCAAAAGCAGGTGGAGTGCGGGGGAGCGGAGTGCATTGAATTATGGGTGTGGGCACATGCGCGCACGACTGCCCCTGCGCTCCTCCCACTTTTGGCACATGATGGCAAAAAGGTTAGCCATCACTGCTCTAGACCCTTTATTTTTTCTTCTAGTAACTTGATTAATTTACATTTGGTACATATGTAGTTTGGGTATTCTATGGGCATAAGTATATACATGGAACATGTTCTGCAGATTACAATAGTATCAGTTCCTTCTTCCATGAGTGGATTTTTAAAAAAATGAGAGTGAAAGTGTAGAGGGTTTTACCACAGATTTTTAAAAGGGAAAATGTCCAATTTAGAATACAGATATTCTAACGGATTATTTAAAATTTGGTGGACTCAAGCCTAGCTAAAAATTTGACGTTCTAACATAGTAATCATCATCATCATCATCATCATCATCATCATCATCATCATCCCAATAAGAGGGGTTTCATTTCATTTCCAATTCATTTCTTGAGAAAATGAGTTCTGTGCTCTGTGGAAAAGTCCTCCTAATTCTCCTTTAGATTCACTTCCCCCTCAGTATTTTACCCACTTCCTCAACATTGACCATTTGAGTGTCCAGCTACAGTTCACAGTTTCTGCAGCTTTTTGTACATCCTTTTTATTTTTACCCTGTATGGATTAGTTGATATTGTCAACCAATTTGCTGCCCTTGCTCCATTGCAGAAACTGGCTCTCTATTTAATCTGTTATTGCTACACAAGTCTGGGAATTCATAGATGAAGCTGATCAGAGCCATTCAGTCTGGTTCCATGTCTTACATTTGCAAGAAAGTGCATTGCTAAGTCTTGTACTTATGGAGGGGACGTGGCTGTAAAGTCCACTAAGTTTCCTGATTGCTCCTTTTTGGTCAACATCTTGTTCTAGTCCTTCATAGACTGATGTTGTCAGAAAGTGTTACAGGAATACAGGAAATACAGGAGTATTTGTACTACAACTTAAACAGTAAATGATATCATCCAAGCAGCAGACATGACAAAACAATAACAAAAGAATGATGTGACAATATTGAAGCATAAAATACTTTAAAGCCTAATCAAAAAGAAAACTCAAAATTGCGTTTCCTGGAATTCAGGTTATATGTTAAACCACAGTATGGGTCCTCAAATTACGGCCAGCAGGCCGAATATGGCCTGCTGAAGCCATTAATCGGGGCCGCGTGGGACCATGAGGCTGTCATGCCCACATTGCCACGCCCACCCGCTGGCCCCCACCCCCAGTCCTGCCAAGCGCAGGATTTACCTTCGCGAGCTGGAAGTGGAAGGTAAGGCAGAGAGCTATTGGAGGCAGAAGGAAGCCAAAAATGCAGTCATTTTTGGCTGGCAGAAGGCTTCTGGGGGCCAGGAAGGCCAAAAAGACCCGGCATTGCAGCCTGTGTGGCTCCCCTTTCACTGAGACCGCCCCTGCCCCGCCCCACATGGGAAAACCACAGCCACGGTAAGCACAGCCACCAGCAGCATTGTCAAACTCTGGAACGAGATGGGAATGAGAAGGAGGCAGGCAGGGAAGGTAGGAAGGAAGATGAGAAGAAAGGAAGGGAAAAAGAAAGAGAGGTTCTTTTTGTGGGGAGGCAGCAAAAGAAGCAGCATTCCTTGTCTAGGAAGCAGGCAAAGGCAGAAAGGGAAAGTAAATTTCAGACCCTGAAAATTGCTGCTCGCTGGAAAGGAAGGAAGAAAAAGAGGAGCCCAAAGCTTAAATTCCCGGGACTGTCATTGATTGGCTGGCATTTGATCTCTCCCACTCTAGCTTCCCTGCTCACTTGATAGCTTTCTTTAGTTCAGAAGCAGCCACGTGAAAGAGGTTTCTCCCTGAGTTTTTAAAGTCATGAGGTTTTTCTTCCTACTGCAAGTACACCTCTTCAGCTCTGGGAGCGCTGTTTCTGGGCTGGGAGCTTTTTCCTTTGGATTCAGAAGAAAAGGGGTGGAAGTGGAGGAGGCAGTGACTGGGGCTTGTAAGGGTTCCTTCTCTGACTTTGGATTCATCTCCTCTGTGTGTGTTTACTAAGGTTGCTAAGGTGAACATTTTGCTAAAGATCTTTCCTACTCTAGCTTCCCTGCTCAATTGCTTTAGTTCAGAAGCAGCAACGTGGGGGAGGGGTTTTTTGTTGTTGTTTCATTGCCTGTGTTCCAGGACCTAAACTGATTAGCTGTGTAATTACCAGAGTAAACCTATTTAACTTAAAAGCTTTTCTTTTCTTTCTCTGTCACCCCTCCAATATTGACAGATATTGACAGGAATAGAAGAAAGAATGATTAAAAAATTGTACAGTTACTTATTGAGCGTTAAATTAGAAGAAGAACAAGTCAAAGGAACAATGATAGCACGGGCGAAAAACTTTGATCACACGATAGAGTATGCATACAAGGAAAATTTATATAAGATGTTTTACAGATGGCACCTTGCACCAGAAAGACTGGCCAAACTGTTTAAAGATAAATCAACTAAATGTTAGAAATGTCAACAGACACCATATATGTGGTAGACATGTGGGCAAAGATACTGGACAAAAATTTGTATGTGGCTGGAGAAGATGACACAAAACATATTGATTTAAAACCGGAATTGTTCCTGTTGGGGATTTTACCAGGAATTTATAGTAAAGAAACTGTATATTTGATTATTCATGTAATAACCGCAGCTAGAATTGTATTTGCACAAAATTGGAAAAGCAAAGAGATCCCTATAGATGATGAAGTGATTAAGAAAATATTAGAATGTGCAGAAATGAACAGATTAACACTTTCAATTCAAGAAATCCCTGTTGCGATTGGGAATGGTGGCAGATGGAGGAACGGAGGGCTGCATCGGAATTTGGGAGAGTGCCCCCGCTGTCTTCGAGCGATGGCCTGCTCCGCCCCTCCGGGTTCTACCTGCCTCCCCGGGGGTTTGAGGGAGAGGGTCCCTGGGCTCAAGCTGGTTTACTTTAACGCCAGATCCATGGTTAACAAAGCTCCCCTCATCCATGAATTGATCGAGGAGGAAAACGCGGACCTGGCTTGCATTACTGAAACCTGGTTGAGCTTGGAGGGAGGTGTCCCTCTGACCGAACTTTGCCCGCCAGGTTTTTGGGTGCTACACCAGCCCAGGGTAGGGGGGGGGAGTGGCAGTTGTGATTAGGGAGGCCCAGGGTCCGCGGGAGGTCCCTGTTCCGCAGATAGACGGGTGTGAGTCCCTCCTCATGAGATGTGGCCCGCAAGATCAGTTGGGCCTGCTGATTATGTACCTATCACCCAGCTGCGTATCAACGGCCCTGCCCAGGCTGCTCAACGCTCTATCAGGGCTGGTAGTTGAGTTTCCCAGACTTATTGTGCTGGGGGACTTTAATCTGCCTTCCCTGGGTGGAGGGTCGGGGACGGCCCGGGAGTTCATGGCCTCCATGGCAGCCACGGACCTGACTCAGATAATTCAGGGCCCGACCCATGTGGGGATAAAAACATTGTTTTTATCTCGGAACGGTGGCGTGCGGAGCTCGGTGGGGGAATGCCAGTCATTTACCCCCTGTCATGGACCGATCACTATCTCCTCTGGCTTGGCTTCCATTATGCCACCCCCTGCCACTGGGACGCGGGACCGACCACCTGGTTCCGCCCCAGGCACCTAATGGACCCTGAGAGGTTCCAGATGGAGCTTGGGCCGATACCTATCTCTCTTTCCCACGCCCCGGTCGAGGCCCTGGTGGATGCCTGGGAAAGGGCGGCCTCCGCGGCTCTCGACCATGTCATGCCTTTGCGGCCGCTGACCCGACACAGATCCTGGTTGGCCCCTTGGTTTTCTGAGGAGCTCTGGGAGATGAAGTGGCAGAGAAGAGGCCTAGAGGCCTCTTGAAGGTCCAGTCGTTCCGAATCTGATCGCGCTCAGTTAAGATCCTTTACACGGTCTTATCTAGTGGAGATGGAGGCGGCGAAGCGTTCTTCTCCACCCTCATCGCGTCCACAGTTAATCGCCCAGCCATCCTGTTTAGGGTGTCACGCTCCCTTTTGAATTGGGGAGCGGGGGATGACCCTCTACAGGGGCGTGCCGAGAAGTATAGTCAGCATCTGCTGGACAAGATTGCTCAAATTCGGGACAGTCTGGACTCTGACTGGGCAGGGTCAGACGAGGGAGAGACAATGGGTCTTGTCATCTGGGAGGAGTTTGATCCTGTTACCCCTGAGGAAGTGGACAGGATCATGGGGAAGCTGAGTGCTACCACATGTTTGTTGGACCCGTGTCCCTCCTGGCTTGTTTACGCAACTCAGGAGGTTACACGTGACTGGATCCAGGCAGTGATTACTGCATCCCTGGGTGAAGGTAGCTTCCCTGCCGCCTTGAATGAGGCAGTGATGAGATGATTCAAGGTGCTGGTGATTACCTATAAAGCCCTAAATGGCCTAGGCCCGGGATATTTGGCGGACCATCTGCAGCCAGCAACAGCTTGGTGCAGCCTGGTGTGTTCCCACAGAGAGAGCCTACTCAGGGTGCCGTCGGCCAGACAGTGTCGGCCGGCGACCCCCAGGGAGAGTGCTTTCTCTGTGGGCACACCTGCCCTTTGGAATCAACTCCCTCTAGAGCTCCGGGTGGCCCCCGACCTTCGCTCTTTCCGCCATGGGCTGAAAACGTAGCTATTTCACCTGGCCTCCTTGGACTGACGGGGGTTTTAATCTGGGTTTTATTGAATTTCTTAATTTTAACTTGGACCTCTGTTTTAATGGTTTGTTTGTTCTGTTTTAATCGTTGTGAGCCGCCCTGAGTCCTGTGGAGATAGGGCGGCATACAAGTCCCATTAAATAAATAAAAAGGAAGAATCAGATTGTTATAATATATGGGAGTTATTTTATCAATGGTTAGAGAATAAATATGAAAGAAATGTATTGTAAAAATAGATAGTAAAGAAGAGAAATGTCAGGTTTATGTTGTTTTATCAGTATTATTATTTAGTATTAATATAAGAATGAACGTAAGAAATAAATATGGTGTCAAGTTTGTTAAAACACAAAGAATTTTATATTCAGATGACACACTGGAGTGTTTGTATCGGGGTGAAATGTAAAATTTGTTACTACCGGTTCTGTGGGCGTGGCTTGGTGGTGGTGGGGGGTAATGTGACTGGGTGGGCGTGGCCATTTAAAAAAAAACTTTTCAAAGCATTTTTTCTGCAAATGCAAAAAAATGCTTTGAAAAGCCTCTGCCGATCAGGCAACACAGCTGGGATCGTCAGAGCCTTTTCAAAGCATTTTTTAAACCACCTCTTCCGCTGAAGAGGTTGCAGAAAAAAATGCTTTAAAAGTCTCTCTGATGATCCCAGTTGAGTTGCCTGTTCCTACATTTCATTTCTTATATTGTTTTCCAATCATTATTATGTGTTAATTTTACTGTAAATATTTAATAAAGATATTTTAAAAAAAGAAAAGGCTCTGACAATCCCAGCTGTGTTGCCTGATCAGCAGAGGCTTTTCAAAACATTTTTTAACCACCTCTTCGGTGGAAGAAGTTGCAGAAAAAAATGCTTTGAAAAGCCTCTGACGATCCCAGCTGAGCCACACGATCATCAGAGGCTTTTTTTTTACTTTTAAAAGCATTTTTTCGGTGGAAGTAGTTGTAGAACAAATGCTTTTAAAAGTAAAAAAATAAGCCTCTGATAATCGGGTGGCTCAACTGGGCATGGTGGAGGGGTGCCGCAGGGATTTTTGCTACCAGTTCTCCGAACCATCCGCTGCCATCACTACCCAATTGATAATTAGGGGACTGGAGGCTCAAACATACAATGAACAGTTGCAAGTACTCAGTATGGCTAGTCTAGTGAAGAGAAGGACATGATAGCAGTCTTCCAATATTTCAGGGGCTGCCACAGAGAGGAAGGGGTCAAGCTATTTTCCAAGATACCCGAAGGCCAGACAAGGAATAATGGATGGAAATTGATCAAGGAGAGATTCAACCTAGAAATAAAGGAGAAATTTTCTGACAGTGAGAACAATCCACCAATGGAACAGCTTGCCTTCAGAAGTTATGGATGTTTCATCACTGAAGACTTTCAAGAAGAGATTGGAGTGCTATTTGTCGGAAATGCTGCTTGAGCAGGGGGTTGGATTAGATGACCTGCAAGGTCCCTTCCAACTCTGTTAATCCACACAATGACCAAGAGAAGTGCAGGTGCCATCCAGATCACAGAAGTGATGGCCAGCATTGTCCTGATGCAGGCCAGACCTCTGTTCAGAGAAGCAGAGTAGGGAAGGGGTGGGTGCAGGGTGACATCACATTCTCCAGCCTTTTTAAGCAATTGCTTAAATGTTGCCTGACTGTGATTAGTGAGTCAGTAAAAAGAGCGCCTCAGTAAAGAAATGTGTATTCAGGTTGTAATGTATCAAGTTTCAGTGGGAAGTTTAAAGGTAACTGCATGTTGGTGATTGGCTAGCTCTGTAGCCAGAATGGTATATAAAGGGAGCTGTTCCACTGTATCTTTTGCTGGAGTCACACCGTGAATTAAAGAGCTGTTGTTACTGAGGACCTGGCTTCTGTCTCCTCATTTACCCAACTTAACATTGGCGACGAAGGTGAGATTAAGTAGCAAACCAAAAAGAGCCAACCGTGATGAATCCAGCCCGGCGGACGAGCCTACAGTGAGAGCAAGGAAACCATGATGTCTGCTTTCACACCGCCAACACCATTCGACCCAGCCAGAGAGAAGTGGGGGTCGTACATGACTCGGTTCGAGTGTTTCCTTGAGGCAAACAACCTGCAAGGACTCTCCGATAACTGAAAGAGAGCTCTCTTCCTGAGCCACTGTGGCCCAGAAGTCTTCGACATGGTGAGTCACTATCTGAGCCAATCCTGGTTCAGTCAGTACCGTGACAGGTCTTACAGGCCACCTTAAGGGCACACTATGCCACTAATCAGCGGCGTTAGAGATATTTGTCTACAAAGAAGACTTCTAGCCAAGTCGAACCTAACCCTTCATATCGCGCTTGACGAGGCAAGAGCACACAAGTCATCCACTAAGGCTGTGGAGACCCTAGAAAGACCGGCGCCATCTCAAACCACACAAAAGTCCGTTCCGGTACACAGCGAGGTGACCCAGATGGACAGCGAGGAAGAGTCAGACGAAGACATCTTCAAAACAGAAAAGTACAGACGTAACCCGAAGGATCATCGGGAGGTCTGTGGAGCTGTGGCAGACATGCCGTTTCCGAGACGCCATCTGTAGATGCTGCGACAGAAAGGGACATTTGGCGAGGGTGTGCCAGGCAAGCCAGCCAGCCAACCAGAAGCAAAGAACTGCGATGAGCCAACCCGAACCGCAGCAACACAAGAAAACAGACAAATACGGCCACCCGAAAAAAGGTGCGAATTTCAAAGGTCCAGAAACCTGCAGCACCAGAGTAGGCCAAGCGAGCACTGTTCCTGAAAAGAAACTACACATCGTGATGGAGATTGAAGGAAGTCCATGCAAGATGGAAATCAACACCGGCTCATCTCTATCCATCATGTCCTGGACCAGCCTGAAGACAGCAATACCTAGCCTGAAAAGTGTCAACTATGTCCCCCGCGACTGCGGCTACAAGACTACCAAGGGAATCACATCTCCGTAGAAAGCGTCAGCATGTTCCAAGTCAAGTTCAGCCAGCACTGGAAGAAGCTACCTCTCACCGTGGTCTGTGGACGCCTTCTGAGCCTCCTGGGCCTGGACTGGTTCAACGCCTGGGAATGGGAATCACCAGCATCAACTGTATGAGTGGCAGCCTACAGGACAACCTGATGCAGAAGTTCCAGGACGTGTTCGACGACAGCCTGGGCAAGTATGTGGGGAACCCTATTTACTTTAATCTAGACCCTAATGTATCACCCATTAGACTAAAGGCTAGAAGAGTGCCCTTCACACTAAAACCAAAGATTGATTTGGAACTGGATAAACTCATTAAATAAGGGGTCTTAGCTCCCGTAGATCATGCTAAATGGGAAACCCCGATCGTGACGCCTATCAAGCTAGATGGGTCAGTGCACATCTGCACCGATTACAAATGTACAATTAACAAAGCGCTCCAACAGAGCGCCTATCCAGTTCCAATTGTACACCAACTCTGGGGCCTGGCAAGATTTTTGGAAAACTCGATCTTGCGCAGGCGTAAGAGCAGCTGCCGGTAGATGGCGCTACCGCTGAGGCACAGACTATCATAACTCACAGAGGTCCCTTTAAATGCACTAGATTGCAATTTGGAGTCAGCGTAGCCCCCGGCTTTTTCCAGAGCACAATGGAGCGTCTGTTGCAAGGACTTCCAGGGGTAGTCCCCTATTTTGATGATGTCCTCATTACTGTAGCAGATGAACGACAACTAGCCTAAGACAAGAACTAGAAAAATTCAGGAGCGCCAGCCTCTGGGTCAAAAGAAACAAATGCATGATAGCAGTATCATCTGTTGAGTTCCTGGGGTATAAGGTGGACGGAACTGGCATTCACCCCATCGAAAGCAAGATTAGGGCCATTAGAAATGCACCAACCCCCAAAAACAAAGCGGAACTGAAAGTTTTCTTGAGTCTCCTGAATTTCTACTCAATCTTTCTGCGGGACAAGGCAACAGTAGCAGAGCCTCTCCACCGGTTACTAGCTAAGAATTCACTCTGGGTTTGGGGGAAGGCTGAGGCTGCCGTTTTTGCTGCGGTGCAGAGACTTTTGTCTGCAGACAGCCTCTTAATCCAGTACAACGCAATGCTTCCCCTGGTATTGGTCTGTGACACGTCCCCTTTTAGCGTTGGGGCCATATTGAGCCACAGATTACCGAATGGGCTAGAGGCGCCCATTGCTTACTATTCCCACACCCTGTCCAGCGCTGAGCAGAACTACAGCCAGCTGGACAGGGAGGCCCTGGCAGCCATCTCGGGAGTGAAAAAGTTTCATGAATACTTGTTTGGGCGAACTTTTGAACTAGTTACCGACCATCAGCCGCTTTTGGGGCTCCTGGCGGGGGACCGACCCACCCCTGCTGCATTGTCTCCACGAATGACTAGATGGGTTATTCTACTAGCTGCATATGTCGAGCCCTGGCCAGGGCTCGCCATCTCCGGGACGCTGGGATGTTTGGGGCCAGACGAAGCGCCTACCTGGCCTCCCGGCATAGCAGCATTGGCTTTGTGCAGCAGCTGGAGACCCGGGGTGATGTAGCCGGCCGAGACCTACCGGCGCTGTCCTGTGACATCAGAGCTGCAACGCCGGGCGTCACGGAACTCAACAGCTGATGTGGGAGGGGGGACTTTTGAAATTAGTTTGCCGGATGGTGGTTTGGGAGCCGGGGAAAATATAAATAGCGCTGCATGGCGGTTGCGTGCAGCGCTGACTTAAACTGTGTGTTCCGGTTCGTTTTTTTCTTCCTGCTGTGCTGCTGCTGATCTCGAATAAACGATTGTTAAAGGGCACTGCATCTGACGACTTTTTTGTGGACATGGTCTGGATGACAGACGGAGCCGAGAGAAAGTCAGCTCTTCCTTTTATTCCGTTCCCAGTTTTGCTGGTCTTGCCTGCTACTGAGGTGTAAGGATGGAGGAAGGTTCGGTGCCAGAGGAGGTGGAGACAGAGTTGTTAGCCGAGGCAGCTGGTGGTGAGACGCTGGCAGAGGAGGAGGTCCAGGAGGAGCCTATTGAGCAGCCGGTGGTGAAGCCCAAGGTACGACAGGCCCAGGAGGAGGAATGCCAAGAGCAGAACGATGCCCAGCTGCAGAGAGGCTGTCCTGCACAAACAGCCACAGGGGACTGGTGGCATAGCTCTGCTCTCGCTGGACTGAAACTGCCAAACCCCACCCCCCCTTTTGGGTCCAGCCTTCCAGGGCTGGAGGGAGAGACGGTGGATAGAGGAAGAAGAGGGGGAATGGGGTTATGACACCGGCCCCAGCGCTATGGATACCTGTATAATTCCGTTGACAGTTGCAAAACAAAATGGCAGCTCAGAGCTGAAACTCCGAGGCTAGGAGGGAGATGTTTTGACATTTTCAAGAGTGTGGGGGTCAATTAACCATCCACAGACCCCCCTCCCAGCAAGCTGAGGTATTTTCGGCTCAATAGAGCTGTGGATGAAGCCCAAGGATAAAACCCGAGCCAAGCCCGAAGATCAGCTGTTTGTCAGTAAAAAGACTGAGGGCGGTGGGGAGGATGTCAACATCAAAACCTGGCTGTCATGACCGGGTCATCCACTGAGTCTAATACAGCTGATGAAATGGTTGGCGAGACGGTGGCAACAGCGACTCCGGATAGGGTGTTGATAATGATGCCTGGGCTAATAGGCGCTGCATATAGCAACACGGCGGTGATGATGTCTATGGCAAGGGGGGTTACCTCAATGGCGAGGGGAATGGCGCTAATGGCAGCGACGGCGACAGCAACACCAGAGGCTGCAAGGAAGCCCTCGTTGTTAATAGAGGAGAGGGCAATGCTGCAAAGGCTATAAATGTTAGGATCCCTTCAACCTCTAGGGATCTGTTGCACTCCTCTTTCTTGAAACTCTGAGGACTTATTAAACTAATTGAACTAAGTAGCCTGAGCAAGGTGATGGATAGGGACTGAGGATTACAAACTGGAGATGATGATTTACTCTCCCCCTCAACTGTCCCTCTCTCCTTTATCAGATCTAGATCTATTACGACCACTCAGTGTTAACTTACAATCTTAGATCGATCTGCAGCTTTATTTACCACCTATTCCCCCAAGATTACCCTGATTATTTAACCCTAAATACTTTGTCCAGTGGCTCTGCCTTACTTTTTTGATCTAATCCTCGGCCATCGCTGGTATCAGGACTGGAGGAGATACAGACATCGAGAGTCTTGGATTATGGGGAGATAGACCACCTTCTCTTTGTTTGTTTCAAATGGTTTGGTCGCTGTGAGAGGATGACCCTTTGAGACCTCTACCCCCACCTCCTTTGGATGGATTTACTACAACCACAAGACTTCCCATCGTCGTGAGAGGGCGATGATGTTCCGATGTATTGACATTTGTAACATACTGGTCTCCCTTTTACATCTATTTCCTCCCTTATTTTAAATTACCTGTCTTAACCATCTCTAACACTCTTAGAAGAAAATGATCCTTCATCTCCTTCAACTCGCTCCTATCTTTGATGTATTCAACTGTGGAGCTCCTTGCACTGCGAGATTCCCCCCTCTTGCATGTCTGGCCCTCTCAGTTATCAAGGGCCGCCCTTGAGGACAGGTTTTGGAACCCTGAGAGGTGGTTTGCAAAAAAACGACGGCTTTGGGGGTTTTTAGATAAATCTTTAAGTTCTATTTTAAGGGGTTCTGGGAGGGATTGTGGGAATGGATCTGGGGGGATCCATAAATCCACTGAAAGGGGTAATGGGTCTGATAATCATGGTGGGGAGGATGGGGACAGAAATCTGACAAGGATGCAGGGGGATGAAGCGATGGGCATTAGTATAGTAAGTGGGAGGGGCAGATATGACGGCTGCAGGGGGCCATATTATGTTTCGGGAGTGCGCACTCGATGTTTACGAGCGATTGCTCACTCCGACCCCCAAAGTACTGCTCGTTTCCCGGGTTGTTCAGAGTCTCAGACCCTGGGTCTACGGCTGATGTTATGTAATGCCAGGTCAGTGGTAAATAAAGCCCCCCTCATTCATGATCTTATTTCAGAGGGGGGTGCTGACCTGGCAGGGATTACGGAGACCTGGTTAGGCCAGGAGGGAGGAGTTCCCCTTGTGGAAATGTGCCCGCCAGGTTTCCGTGCATTCCATCAGCCAAGAGCTCAGGGAAGGGGTGGGGGAGTGGCAGCAATCATTAGAGAAAGTCTTTGCCCGAGGGAGGCCACTGTTCCTCAGATAGCCGGATGTGAGTCCCTCCTTGTGAAGTGGGGTCAGGGGATTCAGATGGGCCTACTGATTGCGTACCTGGCTCCCTGCCATGTAACAGCGGTCCTGCCTGAGCTGCTCGACATTATAGCCGGGGTGGCGGTGGAAACCCCCAGACTTATTGTTATGGGGGATTTTAACCTGCCATCTGCTGGTGAGATGTCGGAGACGGTTCGGGAGTTCATGGCTTCCATGACGGCCATGGGCCTGACCCAGGTAGTTCAAGGCCCCGCTCACTTGGGGAATCACACTCTGGACTTGATTTTTGTCTCTGATCAGTGGCTGAATGATCTAAGAATAGGGGATATAGACATCAAGCCCTTGTCATGGTCTGATCATTCTCTCCTTCACATGGACTTTCAAGTCACTTCCACCCACCGCAGGGAGACGGAACCAACCAAATGGTTCCGTCCCAGGCGCCTGATGGACCCCGAAAGGTTCCTGATGGAGCTTGGGCCATTTCCTGAGACTCTGGCTCACGACTCGACTGAGGACCTGGTGGTCGCCTGGGACAGGGCGGCTACTGGGGCCTTGGACCGCGTCGTGCCTTTGCGGCCTCTGACCTGATGCCGATCTCGTCTAGCTCCTTGGTTTTCCGAGGAGCTGAGAGAGATGAAGCGTCGGAAAAGACGCCTGGAGAGTGATTGGAGGACAAGCCGATCTGAATCTGACTGAACACAGGTGAGATCTTATATTAAGACCTACCTAGTGGCGATAAGAGTGGCGAAGTCTAGCTACTTCTCCCCTCTTATTGCATCTGCAGAGAACCGCCCAGCTGCGCTGTTTAGGGTGACCCGCTCCCTACTTCAGGTGGGGGTACAGGAAGATCCCTTAAAGGGTCGAGCTGAGGATTTTGTACAATTCCTGCATGATAAAGTCGCTCAGATTCGGGAAGGCCTGGACTCCGATTGGGTAGATCCAGGGGAGGAGATGGGGGCAGGTCTTGAGAGCGTTATCTGGGAAGAGTTTGACTCTGTGGCTCCTGAGGACGTGGACAGGATTCTGGGCAAGCTTAACGCTGCCACATGTTTATTGGACCCGTGTCCCTCCTGGTTGGTACTGGCCTCCCGGGAGGTTACACGAGGCTGGCTCCAGGGGATTATAAATGCTTCTCTGAGTGAGGGTGTCTTTCCCGCTGCCTTGAAAGAGGCGGTTGTGAAGCCCCTCCTCAAGAAGCCTTCCCTGGACCCAGCTATATTATCAAATTATCGTCCAGTCTCCAATCTTCGCTTTGTTGCGAAGATTGTTGAGAGTGTGGTGGCGCGACAACTACCCCGATACCTGGATGAAGTTGTCTATCTGGATCCGTTCCAGTCGGGCTTCAGGTCACGATACAGCACAGAAACGGCATTGGTCGCATTGGTGGATGATCTCTGGAGGGCTCGGGACAGAGGTTGCTCCTCTATCCTGGTCCTATTAGATCTCTCAGCGGCTTTTGATACCATCGACCATGGTATCTTACTGCACCGGCTGGAGGGGTTAGGAATAGGGGGCACCGTGCTTCGGTGGTTCTCCTCCTTCCTCTCTGACCGTTCGCCGTTTGTGTTGGCAGGGGGGCAGAGGTCGACCTCGAGGCACCTTATTTGTGGGGTGCCGCAAGGGTCAGTCCTCTCACCCCTTCTGTTCAACATGTATGTAAAACCGCTAGGTGAGATCATCCGTGGTTTTGGGGTGAGTGTTCATCAGTATGCTGATGACACACAGCTATACATCTCCACCCCAGACCACCCCAGTGATGCCCTTGCTGTGATGTCCCATTGCCTGGAGGCCGTGCGGATCTGGATGGGGAGAAACAAGCTCAGACTCAACCCCTCCAAGACCGAGTGGCTGTGGCTTCCGGCGTCCCGGTATAGTCAGCTGGTACCATCACTGACAATAGGGGATGAGATCTTGCTCCCCACAGAGAGGGCCCGCAACTTGGGTGTCCTCCTGGATTCCCGGTTATCTTTAGAAGATCATTTGACGGCCGTGGCCAGGGGTGCCTTTTATCAGGTTCGCCTGATCCGCCAGTTGCGTCCCTTTCTGGATCGGGACGCCTTGCGCATGGTCACTCATGCCCTAGTTACCTCCCGTATGGACTACTGTAATGCTCTCTACATGGGGCTCCCCTTGAAAAGCACCCGGAGGCTCCAACTGGTCCAGAACATAGCCGCGCGGGTGATTATGGGCGCAGCTCGTTACGCCCATGTAACACCTCTCCTACGCGAGCTGCACTGGCTCCCGGTGGTCTTCCGGGTGCGATTCAAGGTGTTAGTTATCACCTTTAAAGCGCTCCATGGCTTAGGACCTGGGTACCTACGAGACCGTCTTTTGCCACCAATAGCCTCCCACCGACCAGTTCGTTCTCACAGGGAGGGACTACTCAGGGTACCGTCAGTCAAATTATGTAGACTGGCGACTCCCAGGGGGAGGGCCTTCTCTGTGGGAGCTCCAACCCTTTGGAATGAACTGCCCCCGGAGATACGGAATATCCCTGATCTCCGTGCTTTCCGCCGTGCCCTCAAGACCCTGATGTTCCAACAGGCAGGGCTAAACATACAAACATGCGAATGATTTTTTAAATGTTATCTAATTCTGGGTTTTATTTAATTGACCAAACTAAGTAACAATTTTAATTACCAATTTTATGATGTTTGTGTGTCTATATTTTTCTTGACTGTACACCGCCTTGAGTCCTACGGGAGAAAGGCAGTATAGAAATATAATAAATAAATAAATAAATAAATACCCTCCGGGACCGCTTTGGGGAGGCAAGCTTCCGCGATGCCCCCTCCTGGCAACCGTGGACCACTGGTTTGGAGCCTGGGCAAGCGCCATCCTGGCAGGACACTGGGACGTTTAGTTCAGAGGTCCGTTTCCGCCTTGCCAGCCCGAAGCTGCGGAAAGAGCAGGTCCCAACCCAGCTAGGTCTGGCAGACCAGGTTACCCAACACCATTGTATCTGACAACGGGCCCCAGTTTACGGCCACCCAATTTGAGGGGTACCTGGCGGAGCTGGGGATCAGGCATGCCCTTTCTGCACCTTTCCATCTGGCCAGTAATGGGCTGACTGAAAGGTTCGTAAGAACAGCCAAAGAGGCACTTTCACGGTTAGGCCCAGGGGATTGGCAGGCCCGGGTAGATAAGTTCCTGGCCGCCCAACATGCCACACCATGTACAGCCACAGGACACAGCTCTTAATGGGCAGGAAACTGAGGTGCATCCTGGACCGCTTATACCCCAACTATTCTCCCGATGGTTTCAAGGGGACCAACAGGAAACTAAGGGAATTCCAGATAGGGACAACAGCGTTTGCCCGGAATTACACAAATGGACCCCTATGGTTGGCTGGGACAATAGTGAGAATCTCAGGTCCCAAATCCTATACTGTTGACATGGGGGATGGGAGGATCTGGCGCAGGCACATAGATTAGATTAGAAAACGAATAGCCATCGAGATGGAAAACCCAGAAATAATGCCAGTCCCTAACTCTCAAAAACTTCCAATGGCAACTAACTCAACCCTGACGTGGTCGGAAGATTTATCTGAGGACTTCAGTGTCCAGCGCCACCTTCTCGAGAAGCCAGTTCCAGCCGAAGAGATCAACGCCCCCAAAATAATCCAGGAGGTTCCATTGGCGGAGCTGGGAGAGACGACAGGTCCCTCCGACCAGCTCGACACCACGCCTCAGAGTGAACTGCACAGGTCAACTAGGGTGTGGGTACGCCCTAGTCACCTGCGTGATGTTGTATGTAAATATGTAAATACCAAGCCAAAGTGTTTTCTCTGAAGGGAGGGGTGTAATGTATCAAGTTTAAAGGTAACTGAACATTGATGATTGGCTAGCTCCCTAGCCAGAATGGTATATAAAGGGAGCTGTTCCACTGTATCTTTTGCTGGAGTCACACCGTGAAATAAAGAGCTGTTGTTACTGAGGACCTGGCTTTTGTCTCCTCATTCACCCGACTTAACACAGGTTGCTGTCACTAACATTGCATTATTTTAGTCCAAGAAAATGAATTCATCTTGTCAACTCTAACCAACTGCTGGCAGAAAGTTTCATTTCGGACTTCCGGTGGCACCACCAACGTTGCTGGATGCTCCCTCTCAGAGCGCCAGCCCTGCAATCTTGTAAAGTCGCCCTGAGAGCGCAAATCAGCTGTCCGGCAGCTGGAAAACCTTTCCCCCCGGGAGAAGAGGGAAAGGAGAGTAATCGGATGGGGGTAGAGCTCCCCGAAAGCCCCTGAAATAGCTTTGGGGGCTAGGAGGGTGAGAGCTCCCCAGGAAATCCTGTGAAACTCCGAGATCCAGGGCGCTTCTGCTTTAAGCAGAAAAAAATGTCGCGACCGTCTCTGCAATCTTTATTGAGATTTAAGTTGTTTCCTATGCAGACGGAGTGAAGGCAGGAGAGCAGACAATCACAAATAAAAAGCCCTTAATTCCATCTTAAATTGTTACTTTTGGAAGTTGATTGAAGGAAGGAAGAAAATGGCGCTTGTGCTTAATAGGGCGTGAAACTGAAACTTAACTCTCGTTAAAGCTGTTAACATCCAGCATTGTTCAAGGTGATTGGAGAAAAAGAAAAAGAGAAATGGCTGGCTTTATTGAAAGTCTTGAAGGTTCACTATTACAAACATCATTAAAGATACAAACACTGATTGGGGATCTCTTTAAAGAAATATTAGAATCATTTACCTCTGTGATAGTGGAGAGAATTGAAGGACTTCTTAAAAAGGATTTTATTCAAGTTCGAAACAAAGAGACAAGCGGAGATATTGTATCGGAATTTCAGTTGCTAAATAAAAGTGAATTGCTGAAAGAAGAGGTGAAAGAAATCCAGTTTAATGTGCCTCTGGGAAATGGAATGGATGCTTCCCAAATTAAGAAGGAAAGGCTGGGAGGCTTGAAGGAGCATAATCAGGAAATACTGAGTGAGATTTCCCCAAAGGCTTTGTTACAGTTAACTGGAAAATTGTCAGGAGGTGTTGGGATTCCTAATATCAGAAAGAAGATTCGAAGTGGAATTTTACAATTTTTTTACAAAAATGGACTTTCAATCATAGTTAAGGAGATGTGTTCACTGAGAGGAACTATTTTGCGAGGAGAACAAGATGAAGGTGGAGGAATAAGACTGAAAAAGAAAGTTCGCAAAAAAGTTAGGAAAAAATGGAGATGGAAAAATTACAATCTTTTTGTTGGGGGAGGATAGTAATAGTGAAAATGTATGAGTATACCTGCATTTAGGGATATGATTTGTTTTGAAAAGATATACTATAGTGAAAATGAATGACTTATGGGATATGATTTGTCTAGAAAAGTTATATTAAATAATGTTATGTTTGAATTGTTATGGATTATTGACCAAATCTTTACCATTGTCTTGAAGCATATTAATACTAAAGTTATATGTCAAGGAATGTTTTGTTGAAGAATCTATATAAGTTTATGGGTTAAAAATGGTGCTGTTCTGTCCCCAACCCCACGCACACACACCAACAGACGTTCAGGAGGTAAAGACCAAACCAGCCGGCAAAATCCTTTCCTTATGATAACGGAACTTGGCAACAACCTAGTGGCTGCCTGCCAAGAGTTTATTATTTACAAAGAGGAGAGATAATTTCTCCCCACTTCTGATACATCAAAGGAAAGCAGCTCAATAATTACGGAATTAAATCAAGTCCAGAGATACTCCAGCAAAGTCTTAAAGCAAAAGTTCGGCAATGCAGAATGGCATGGAAGCTTTCAGCTTTGTTTGTCACAAGGTTTGACTGGCCACCACGCTCCCTTTTATATCCTGTGGTGTGTGGTCCAGTGACTCAGCCTAATCTCGGGCACGCCCTTTCTTCTGTTGCGCACGCTTATTTCTGAGACGCTGGCATGGGTCCAGCCAAGACTCATTACCCTCATCACTGTCCATCTGTGGCTGCGTGGACGTGCTTGGCCCTGGCCCTATCTCTTGCCCTTCGGTGGACACCGAAGGAATTGCCAGAGAGGAGGGTCCTGGAGAGGGAGGCCTTGCCAACTCCTCCCCTTCACTCTCGGAGTCCTCTCCTGACGATGACACAGGCTCCGGTAACGGAGCCACAACAGGTGCAAGGGTTGAGGGTAGGTTTTTATAATATTTTTTATAGACTTTAAATAGTGAAGATGTTTATACGTAATGAAATAGTGAAGATGATTATACGTAATGGATTTGTAAAGAACAAGATGAATAAGTTTGTATAAAGTTATTAAGCTAGGAAGTTTCCAGGCAGAATCAATATAAGTTTGTGGGGCAAAAAGTAGAAATAAGGTTTTTTACAATATATTTTATTTGAGATTGGTTAAAATATCTTGCCAATGTGTTAATATATGTAAGGGTTAGAGATGTGATGGTTAATTGTAACTGGGTTCTGATTGTGTAATGCTGGAAGAAAGAAGACTTGCTTATTATTGAAGAATGGATGAGAAAGAAGTTGGATTGACTACTTTTAAATAATAATTGGTTTAAATAGTTATATTTAGATATGAACAAGGGGAGTTAAAGTTTTTTTTCTTTCTTATATATATATATGTGTGTGTGTGTGTGTGTGTGTGTGTGTGTGTGTTTCTTCTAGCCAGGTTTTCCCTACGTAACCAAGGTTTTTTGTAGCTCCAGCTCAGTAGAATCACATTTACTTGGTTCTGGGCTTTTTTCCTTTCTAACAGCTAGCAAGCTCTAACTGCTAGGTGGGAGACTACATATATATATGTTTGTTAGATGCTATATCCTGTATTTGCTCTGGGAAGTCCGGGGAGGGAGGCAGTGGTGGGATTCTGCCGGTTCTAGGGGATTCGGCCGAACCCTTTGTTAAATTGCTGGCTCGCCCCGCCCCTTGCCCCACCCCTCCCCACTACTTATTTATTCCAATATTTATTTATTCCAATAAATGGGGCGAGCGAGCCAGCAATTTAACAAACGGTTCGGTGTTTTTTTGTAATTTATTGGCCCCGCAGCACACCGAACCGTTTGTTAAATTGTTGGCTCGCCCGCCCCTCACCCCGCCCCGCCTCCCACCTGCGCGGTGCCAGCCTACCCTAGCCAGGGGTAGGCAATTGTGGCTCTTTTACAACAGCTTGGCTGTCTCAGGAATTCTGGGAGTTAAAGGCCACAGGTTGTAAAAGAGCCACAATTGCCCACCCTTTCCCTAGCCTGAGTTCCGCTGCCTGGGATCCACATGGGCTGCCACGTGGTTTCCCACCGGCTCCGGACGCAAGGGAGCAGGATGGAGAAAGCAGCTTGCCGGAGAACACGTGAACGGCTCCATGTGGAGTCCCAGCAGATGGCTAGAGGAAAAAAAATTTCAAATTCTTGCCGCGGGGCTTCAAAGGGCTGCCCTATAGCCAGTGGTGGGATTCTGCCGGTTCTAGGAGCCGAACCGTTTGTTAAATTGCTGGCTTGCCCCACCCCTCCACACCACTATTTATTGCCAATAAATAGTGGTGGGCGAGGGGTGGGCGAGCCAGCAATTTAACAAATGGTTCGGTGTTTTTTTGTAATTTTATGGGCCCGCGGAACTTCAGCATAGGCTAATTAGCCCTCGATTAGATCGGCTCCCGACTCTCAGCTGATTTGCTCTCAGCTGTTTTGGTCAGGGCTCTGCTGTTTGTTTGCAAAGAGTGCTGGAGCAATTTTTTTTCCCCTAGCTATGCTGAAAAACGAAACTGAAAGTAAAAAGGCTGTTGGCTTTGCTGTTGCTGCAAGTTGGAAAATTAGGCAGGCAGATTTCTTTTCTTTTTCCTCACCAAAAAAGGTAGGTGCAAAAAATGGGAAATTTAGGGAAAAAGAGGAGAGTTCAAGATTTTAAAACACAAAAGAAAAAAAGCTCTATTTAACTAGGGAATTGTAATAATTGAGATACTATTAATTGTATATTTCTGAAAGCAGAAATGGTTCAGTTGTGGTTTGGAGGAATATATGGGGGAAATTATTTGGTTTATTATTATTGGTAAATATAATTAATTGATTTGTAAGAAATTGGATTGCATGGAAATAATTGGAATATTCATGTTCAGATTGATTAATATACAAAAAAGGTAGTTATATAACTAATTGATTTATATTAAAATGTTCAATTTATATTAAACGACTAATATTACATAATTAACCAATGTGAGGATGGATATAAAAATATATGACAATGGAAAGGGGTATAATATAGAATAGAAGGGAAAAATTGAATTTGATTAAGATTAGAGATGAGGATGAAGGGTAATATTGGTTTTTTACAAAAATAGATGAGGAATAAATATGGCAAAAAGGAAATATAGAAATTGTAAATTTAATTGAAATGACTAAACACTGTTTAAATTTGTGAACCGGCCAAATACTCTGTTCAAAGAAAATACATTGTATGTTTGTATGTGTGTTTCTAATTATTGTTATTTATTCATATTTGTTCTCTTTTATTCTTTAAAGTTTAACAATTCATTCTTTATCTTAATATCTTTATATTTGTTTGGGGTTGGCTTTCTTCCCTTTCATCTTTTTTATTGTATAGCAATCTTTCTCCTCAAACCTACCACCTCTCTTTTCTTTCCTTCTTACTTTCTCTTCCTCCCCCTCTTCTTCTCCTCCCTCTCTTACCCTCACTCCTACTCTAATTTCCCTTCCTTCATCCCTCTCTATTGCTGTATCCTTTTATGCATATGGACAACTCAGAGGGCTGAAAAAGTTATTTCTGACTGGTCCTCGCACTTTTGACAAGTCCTCAAACTTACGACTGTCCTCACATTTTACGTTTTTGCCCTATCTTGTCACCATGGTGAAGAAAAGCAGTTGTGAAATGAGTGACATGGTTGTTAAGAATGCTACAATGGGCATAAATGATGACCAATCATAAGTGCGAAGACCGGTCAAAAGTGCGAGGACCTGTCAGAAATCACTTTTTTCAGCCCTCTGGGTAGTCCTTTTGTGCATATGGACTACTCAGGGCTGAAAAAGTTATTTTTGACTGGTCCTCGCACTTTTGACCAGTCTTCGAACTTACGACTGTCCTCACATTGTACGTTTTTGCCCTATCTTGTCACCATGGTGAAGAGAAGCAGTTGTGAAATGAGTGACATGGTTGTTAAGAAAGCTGCACGGGCATAAATGTGAGGATGGTCATAAGTGTGAGGACCGGTCAAAAGTGCGAGGTCCAGTCAGAAATGACTTTTTTCAGCCCTCTGAGTAGTCCCTATGCACATAGCCACGCCCACCCGGTCACATGACCAGCTAGCCACAGTCACATGATTGCCAAGCCACACCCCCAACTAAGCCATGCCCCCAGAACCTGTTGTTAAAAAAATTGAATCCCACCACTGGGGGGAGGGCTGGGGTAGGAGGGGGGAGGAGGCAAGGGAAAACATGTGTAAAGAATCTGGAGAGGTTTTTGGAGTTTACGTAATTGTTTCTTTTTAAAGAGGTTGTTAATTTGCAAATGTGATTGTACAATTCATATATGGAAAGATGGCAAACGGTTTATGTTTTTCTTGTAAAAATGTTTTTTGTCTTGTAAAACTTTTTAATAAAAAAAAAGAAAGTTTCATTTCTATAACCATCTCACATGGTTTTCAGGACTTAGTGAGGCAAGAGACTACAAGGTCCCTTCCAACTCTGTTAAAAGGGGAAATTTATATAATCTGATGGCAGCAGAGGCCAAATATTTCCCAAATCTGTGGGTGTTAACAGAAGCTAGGCAGTTTCTGATCCTTTAATTGGTCATTGTATCTACCAGTGGGTTATTTATTTAACCCCAAAGCTCCAACTTTGCAGAGAAAGCAAAATTAATAGATTAAGTGGAAACCTGCATGGTAAAGTTTAACTTTAATTAAATGGGGCCAACTGCTAATTTCTGCAGTAACAGACTTCTTTGAGAGCAGCCCATGTGCCTTCCAGTTACAGGAAATTAGTTCCTGCTCACTCCTTAGCTAAGAGATGGCTAGCTTCCTCTCCAATCTGGTGAGTACTGGGCTACCTATCATTTACCACCACCACCCCATACACAGACACATCCAGAGAGGAAAAGCTCTGGGTGCCGAAACTCACTGGGAGTCTCCTTGCTCCCAGCTATAGCTCCTTGCTATTCAGTTGATAGCCCGCCTTTCCTTTAGGATTTGTGAAGGGAATTACCAGGGACACTCTGGTAATTCCAGAGGGAGGGAGGCATTCTCTCCCCAAACACCTACCACTTTTTGGAAGCTCTGCCCCAATTTCCAGGGAAGGGGGAGTGCTGTAAAAGAAGCACAGGAGAGGATGCTGAGCGCCAGCTGGAGCTGGGGAGAAGGCTTGGGATGGGAGTAGTCTAAAAGATAAGAGGTGGGATTCAGTGATAGGGCTCCTCATTGCGCTGGAACATTATGGCATTTTGTGTTCTGAGTACACATGTCTGTCAAGAGGTGAATCCCAGTTAAATTCAAAATTCAACATTAAATTCAAGTAGAGTGACTGTGAGGCTGCCCCATAAGCAGGAGGTGAGTGGACATATTCTCGGTCTCTAGGTGATGCAGTACCTCTGCTTTTTATCATGCATGATCATTAAATACTGTGCTAATGGCATGGCCTGATGCTCCTGTCCTGGATTGCCAGTAGTCTAAAAGTAGTCTAAAAGACAAGAGGTGGGATTCTTCCTTGGAGAGGGCCACTTCTGCCAGGTCCCTTGGGGCAATGCCAGAGTTGAGCCTTCTTTTGGCTTCAGCTGCAAAAAAACTCTTCACCTAATGCCAGAAGCTTTTAGATATACCTAGAGTAGTCTTCGACAGGCTGTTTTACGTTGTTTTCAACTTGTCTTTAATTAGCTGGCCTGTTTTAAAGATAAAGACACAATAGCAAGTTTATTTAAAGATAGACTTGCTATCTCAGTAAGGTTGCCAGGAGGTGAAGGGCCTGAACTCTGGGGCCAGAGATTGGAGCAGAAGTAGCTTGCGGGGGGGGGGGTGTAGGGGCAGTGAGAGAAGGTGAGTCATTGCCCCCCCCAACCTCAAGGCAAGGTGCCACAGACTGCCTGAAAAGCATGGACAGGGAAGAAAGTGCAGCCTGGCTCGAGTGCCTCTCCTGACTAACTCCAGGGCATCCTTCTGTAGCTTCATGTTCAGATCCAGCTTGAAAATGAATTGTGGAAACAAAAACATTTTATGGGAAGGACAGGTCCATGTTAGGTGGGAGGAGGAGCGGGGGCAACGGCACTTGAACCGGCTTAGTACTTTTTCTCTAAAATGTTCTACATCGAAGTCAGAATATAAAGTCAGAAACAGCAACAACTGGTATGTTCTTTGTTGCAATATTTTCAGGATCAGACTCAATAATATTAGTAAGAGTTAAAGGTTTAAATATATTTCCTTTTATTTACAATAGGCATTCTATATTCACTGAATATTCACAGATAGAAGCGAGGAAAAGGGTGTAGGTGGCTCCTTATATATACAATGGGTGGAGCTATGAGTGGGAGTGGTGAATTATGAATACATTAAGAAGTGAAGAATAAGTTAACCCCTGATACCCCGTTCATATATTATTTACACATTAGAGAATAAGGCATTTACATCTGACAAATCCCCCTCTAAATGCCGATTCGTTATACAACACCAATTACACTCAGATTCAGGACAATACAATACATACAATTTAGAAGTTAAATATTTGTGTTGCTTGGAAGGTAAAGGCTTTGTCAATATGTCAGCTAATTGTTCTGAGGTATCACAATGCACTGCTTTAATAAATCCATCCTGAGATAATTGTCTCACATGTTTAAATTTTATATCTATATGTCTGGACCTTTGTCCAATGGCATCAGATCTAGATATTTCAATGGCTGCTTTATTATCTTCATGCATAACAAAAGGCAAAACAGGTTTTTTCCAAACATCTGAAATTAAATCATTAAACCATACAAGGTTATTTGCAGCTTTGGATAAACAAACATATTCCGCTTCTGTCGTTGAAGTGGCCACTAGTTCTTGTTTACCAGTGTACCAGTAAACTGGACAGTCATTTAAGAGAAATATATAACCAGATGTACTTTTTCTACATGAGGTGTCTCCAGCCCAATCTGCATCTGCATAACATGTAAGCTTTGGTTCTTTATTGTCTTTAGGTTCTAATATTAAGCAAAAGTCTAGTGTACTTTTCAGATATCTTAAAATTCTTTTAACAGCTTCCCAGTGATACATTGTTGGTTTGCTGACATGTCTGGATAATAGATTGAGTGGTAAGGCGATATCTGGTCTAGTCCAATTAGATATATAAAGAAGTGAACCTATGATTGATCTATAAAACGTGTTATCCTTGAATTCGGGGGAAGATTCATCAGTATTTCTTAGAAAATCAGTTTGCATAGGAGTATCACAAGGTTTGGCATTGTTTAAATTGCATTTATTTAAAAGTTCTACAATCTTATCTCTCTGAGTAAGTTTGAATCCCCTTCTAGTCTTATTAATTTGGACACCAAGATATTTGTTTACTTTACCTAGAGATTTTAACGAGAAATGTTCATTTAGTTTGGTTACAAAGGTTTCTCTTCTCTCTTTATGTTTTCCTATGTATAAAATGTCATCCACATAAATCAATACAAATTCAATGTAATCATCATCCTTTTTGACAAAAAAGCAGTTATCAGCAGTAGTAGCGTTGAAGTCCATGGTTCTAAGTACTTTCACTAAACAATCATAGCATCGTTTACCAGATTGTTTTAACCCGTATAAACTCTTGTTTAACAACCAAATTTCATTTTTGTTTGTGTATTGACTGTGAGGTGCTCTTACGTATATTTCTTTATCTAGTTTAGCGTGTAGATACGCAGTCTGTATGTCGTATTGAAATACATCAAGGTTGAGTGCTGATGCTACCACTAGAGCTGTTTTGACACTCTCTGTTCTTACTGTGGGGGAATACGTGTCAGTATAGTCCTCCGGATATTTCTGTGCATAACCTTGTGCAACTAGTCTAGCTTTGTATAGAGTATTGCCTCCCTCTAAGTTCTTAATTTTATATATCCACCTGGTACCAATAATTGTTTTATCCTTAGGTGCAATTGCAGGTGTAAATACATTTAATCCTTGTAAACTTTCCATCTCTTTTTTCATCGCTAATTCCCATTTTTCCTTTTCTTCACGAGGGAGTTTTAACACTTCCTCATATGTATTGGGTGTTGTTGGCTCACCATCCATATGCATTATGTAATCTTTGTATTTATTTGGCATTTGATTTCTGGTGTTTCTAATGGTTTTTTCAGGTTTACTATCGTTATCATGCAAATATCTTGCTTCCTTTTTTGTTAATGTGTCTGTCTTAATTTTGTGTTGGCTATTTGTCCAAATTTTGGTTTTGTTCTTATTTTTGTTGATATTTTGCTTTTCTATGATCCCTTCTTCATGAGATTTTGTACCTTTATATTTATTTGGAAATATTTCATTAAGATGTAATTTAGACCAGTTAGCCTGTTCATGGAACACAGCTGTTCTGGAGACTATAAATTTGTTATTGTTATCAATGAATCTGTACCCTTTAGTACCGGTTTCATATCCCATAAATCTGAGTCTTCTGGATACGTTTTCTCCCTTTCTTCTTAATTGTTTAGGTATGTGTACGTCTGCAGTGACTCCAAATATATGCATGTGTGCTAATTTTGGTTTTCTATTATATATCACTTCATATGGTGTCTTATTTACAATGCTGGACCATGTTCTATTTTGTGTGTAATTTGAATAATGTAAGGCTTCTGACCAGAATTGTTTGCTTAAGCCAGCATCTTCCAATGTGCATCTAATCATGGTTTGTAATGTGGAATTTTTCCTCTCTGCAATCCCGTTCTGGAACGCAGAAAATGGACTAGATGTGTAATGTAACATTCCTTTGTCTTTTAACCATTGGGAGAATTCTTTAGACATGAATTCGCATCCCCTATCTGTCATAATTTGTTTTATTTTGATGTTGTGTTGTGTTTCTATGCGTTTGTAAAATTCTTTAAATTTTTGAAATGTTTCATCTTTGTGTTTTAATGTATAAACAAACCCATAGCGGCTATAATCGTCCACTATTGTTAGGAAGTAACGTTTTCTATAAGTGATTGATGGAGTTAATGGACCAACTAAGTCCATGTGTACTAAATCAAAAATTTTGTTAGTTGATCTAGTAGATTTTCTTGGCCTGGGGCTAGTTTTTAGTTTTGTAGATTTACATACTGAGCATTCCAAATAGTTTTCATAATTTTTTATTTTAACACCTTCTGCGTGTTCAGTCATTTTTTGTACTACAGGAAAACTGGCATGTCCTAACTTCCTATGTAAGATGTGAGCACACTCATCATGAATTGGCTTACCTATTTTTGGTTTTTTTTTCATTGTGTGCATCTTTGTGATCATGAGATGTTTTACACTCATCATTGTCACTATTGCTAATATTTTCATCATCTACTTCAATACAATCTTCCATATTTGAGTCAATGTTATGCAACCATTTTTCCTTAGTTATCAGATAAGGTAGGCCTCCTTTAATCATCACTGTGCCTATATTTATTTTATTCTTCTCCAAAATCGCTTTTCCTTTTGAAAAAACAATGTTAATGTCAGAATCTCTACTTAGTTTTATAGCACTTAGTATGTTATGAGGTATCTCAGGTATTAGCAATACCCCCTCTATTTTTCCTAGACCAGGCAAGGTTACATTCCCTCTACCTAATACTTGCACCTTTTCTTGGTTAGCTACCTTTATTACAAATTTATCTTCTGCAAATGAAGACAATATATTTTTGTTATTAGTGGTGTGATTAGTTGCTCCAGAATCAATAAGCCAATTATTGTTCTCATTTTGCTGTATGTTAGTGTTGTCTTGTTTATTTAGCCCGTTCAGTGAGCCAGATTTTCTATCCTTTGAATTATCTCTGCCCCCTCTATTCTCTTTGTAATTTGGTGGGCTCCTATATCTATGTTTATCTATGGAAGACTGTCTATAATTGTATTTGTTTCTATATTCTGACCTATGCCTTTCTCTTGAAATTTTGGGACAGTCTCTTCTATTGTGTTCCCTGGATCCACAATTGTGGCATTTAAATGTTTCATTATATTTTTCTTGGAAAGCTACTTTCCTATATGGTTTGTGTTCTGTGTGATTGCTAGAACGATTCCTTCTTGAATTGTCTTCTGCTATCAGTTTATTGGATAGACTTTCTATGGATAAATATCCTAGATTGATAGTGTCTAAATGTGACATAAAATTGTCCCATGATGAATCAAGTGAGTTGATAATAACACTTTTCATTGTTTGGTCTGAAATCACCTCCCCCCTCAAATGCAGCTCAGCTCTTATTTTGTTTAAATATATTAAATGCTCACTTATGGAAACCCCTGGTTTTACCCTAGATGAAAAGAAATCTTTAGACATCCTTGTGGTGGTAGCTACACTGTCACTGTGAAATAAATTAAACATGCATTGAATGATTTCTGAAACAGTCAGATTTGGCTTAATGCTATGATACATTGCAGGAGACACACTAGATATTATTAAGAAAAATGCTCTATGGTGTAAACAATCTATTTTTAGAGTCCAAGGTCTTTTGGGGGGACTAGTGATAAAAAATAATAAGTTTTCCTTCATAAAGACAACCTGGAGCTGTTGATACCATTCTTGCAAATTAACGCCATCAACCCTTAGCTTTGGGAAGTCACTGGGTAAATTTCCGACATTATTGTGTCCATTACTTACAACCTGAGGTAGTCCGTGGTCTCGCAAGTGTAGAAAATTGCAAAACGGCATGGGGATGCTCGCAACGAGTCTGCATGGTCTCCTCGCCAGTTCATGTCTTCCCGGACCGTCTGCGTAGTTTTGCGCATGCGCGTTGTCCATTTCTTCTTTGGAGTCATCGTGGAAGGTTCTCTCCATTGTGGCTCGCTCGTTCTGCTCCTCTTCAGATGAATCGGTCTCTGGTTCAATTTTGGGAGTCTTGACGACGGCGGCTGCTCTTCCTCTTCCCCTGAGGGCTTTGGTGCTTGCTTCGGTTTGTGGCGTAGGGCGGTACCGGCAGGGCTCTCTGGGTTCGGGCGTCGGCGTTCTCGTAGTCAGGATGGGAGCGGGCAGGTCTTGAGGCATCGGCTTGCTCGCTCGCTTCTTCGGTAGCTGTTTGTTAATTTTTAGTTTTGGCCCAAATGCAGCAAAAAGCGTTTTCATTGCTGATTTTATTTGGGAGTTTGTTGAATCATCTTCACTTTCTGATTCTGATTCTTCTGAGGAGTTTGAATCTTCTTTTTCATTTTCGTTGTTTGGTAACGTTTTTCGCGCCAGAAATTTTGAATTGAGCATTTTGATTGGCTCTGCTTCGCTCACCCTGGAGGCCTGTTGAAACCAAGATGGCTGCCATTCAAAATTTCGCGCGGGATCACCGTTTTTCTTCTTCGTAATGACTTTCTCTGCAGTCATATCACTCACTATTTTTGGGTCTTTAGACTTTTCATTAGTGATGTTTTTCTCTCTCGCTGCTCCGCTGTTCTTCAGCATATCTTGGAGTTTCGCGATGAGGCTTTCATCATTCTTCTGGCTCTTTAATAGTTTTAATATCTCTGACCTGAGTTCGTTATTCTCTATTTCGATTTCCTTCTGGTCATCAATTTCATCTATTATTTCTTCGTCTTCAGTGGTGTATTCTTCGGATTCTCTCGAAATTGCGTTTGTGGATTCGTTGATTATTTCTTGTTCTGTTTCCATTTCTTTGCTGTAGGCCCTGGTGTTGGGCCTATCTTTCTTAGACATTTTTAAGTTTTTTTTATTGAGTCAATTAACCATCCTCTGCTACCAGCTTGTTGCAATATTTCAATAATATTAGTAAGAGTTAAAGGTTTAAATATATTTCCTTTTATTTACAATAGGCATTCTATATTCACTGAATATTCACAGATAGAAGCGAGGAAAAGGGTGTAGGTGGCTCCTTATATATACAATGGGTGGAGCTATAAGTGGGAGTGGTGAATTATGAATACATTAAGAAGTGAAGAATAAGTTAACCCCTGATACCCCGTTCATATATTATTTACACATTAGAGAATAAGGCATTTACATCTGACATTCTTTCTTTTTTATCATTCAACAGTCATTAAGAAGGAAGACTTGGCCATTAGATAATTCCTGATTTGATGGCTATACCAAAGACATCAAGAAATGGAGCAATGGGATGGGGGGTGGGTGGGCTGAGAGAAGCCATCAGCAGGGAGGGAAGGGGGCAGGGGGAGGAATTGTGCTGGTGGGTTCCAGAATAGAAGGATGCCCAAATCAACCTTCTCCTTCAGAGCCCCATTTCAAGCCCAAGATACAGGCCAAATCCAAAGAGTTGGTCCGGAGAAAGTCTCTCCAACTCTGAACATCTGCTGAAACCCAAAAGCTTATCCAAGGAGACAATAAATAACTAGTTTTGCTAAGAAATTCTGTGTGCTTGTACCCTTGCTTTCGTGCATTCTCTTTTCTCAATAAACTCCCTTTTCATATTTAAACTTTATTAGTTTAATGCAGAGTTTCCATTAAAACATCCCTTATGTGCAGAATTAGAGTTACCTAGCTACTCATTAATCAGAGTCTGATAGCATCCTCTCAGACTAACATGTTTGATTAAAAGGCAAGCAACACAATATCATTAATAGGAGAAGGGCAAGCACACCTTGTTTCACCCCTTTAGAGATATTGAAGTTATCTGTCAGGTATACCATGCAAGACTGGTGGCCCACAGGATAGATGCATCATGTGCAGGCCACACACACCCAAGCTCCGCGAAGGGAAAATAACACTGTGATTTCATGTGATGGCAATGTGACACGGCGAGTTTGACACTTGCCTAGAGTAAATCTAATCTGAATTTGATTATTTGTATATAATGCCATGATTAAAATCAATTACTTTTTTTTCAAATTCAACCATCTAAGTTAATCTACAGCTTGTTTCTATTGGTAGGATCAAAAGCTGCATGAATTAGTCACAAAGGAAATAATTTTCTATTGTCATGCTATTTATGAAATGATCCAATATAAAACCATGGTCAACTGTGGAGAATCCCTGCCTGTGACTCTGCAAACACATTGTTATCAATGAGCCAGACCTTTAATTTATTGACTAGATGTTTTGCATAAATATTGCCCCTGACATTAATCAGGCTAATTGGTTTATATTTTTTTGCATATTGAGAACACTATGCCTGTGTTGCAGCCCTGGAGAAGTTGACCAGAGGAGTTACAAGTTTAACCAAAATAGACTTTCACCAAACAGTATGTCTCTTTAAAAAACTGACTCTCTAATCTTGGCTTTGTCTTTAGACACAGATCCAAGAGGTGATAATGTCCCTGGAGATGATTCTCTTCTGGGGGGGAGGGGGGCTTGCCTGAGGGCAAAGCCAGGATAGGGACTTGACAGGGGACCAGGGTGCTAAGTACAGGGTAATGTACACTAAGATGTACATTCATTGGAGAATTAGCAGGAATGGGTTAGGAAGCAAACTAACTAGTATAAAAATTCTCCCATTTCTTCTTTAGAAAGCTCTTGTTTTCACCTCAACGGATGTTTACCACTTCTTTCCTTTCTTCCTAAGGAGTTCTGTGACAACCCATGAGGAGTAACTTCTTTGGTTTTCCTTGCCAAATTCCTAGCCATACAATGTGCTGTTCTACATTCTAGGCAGTAATCCAGCCTTATGGATGCCCTTCCCCTCTCTCAAGTTGTGTGCACGGGTGTGAGAGAGGGAGGGGGTGACTTTGAGGATACAGCTTTGGTAGGAAACAGGTGTCCAATGCTAGAAGCCTTAACTTCTTTTCTCTTTCCAGATTCAATACCGGGGACTATTTCAAATGATCCTCGTGCTGGGAATCGGGGGCAGTTTCCCTTATGGGTTTCACATTTCTGTAATAAACTATCCCTCCCTGGTAAGTGATAGTATCCCTTTTCTATGGGCATTTCCTTCAGTTCAAACGTTGATGCTTTAGCCAGGGGCAGAGAAGGTTCACCATCTTGGAGTTCCAGGACCTGTGGTGCCCAGTGTGGTGGGGTGGCTGGGACGTTGTGCTGGGGTGGCTGATAGGTAAACTCATGGGGAAAAGTGAAAAAAATCATTGTAAAATGAATGCATTTTCTTTATCCACAGCATATTAAAAAATTCATTAATGAGACCTGGCTGGAACGACATGGCTCACCACTGCCTCAAGAGAATGTTATCTTGTTATGGTCCTTCATAGTATCCAGTTACGGGATTGGAGGTCTCGTAGGGAGTGTCTGTTGTGGATACCTCACCACAAAATATAGAAAGTAACTTCTTCACTAGTTAGATCTGTCTATAGTATGGCCCTTATCTGTTATCTCCAAGTATCAAATGTTCAAAATGTTTGAAACTCTATATTGATTATAGCCCTTTGGCACCCTGTTCAGGGTGTTCACATGGTACCGCCAAACTAAAAGTCAAGATGATGGATACAATGCTGCCCTCCATTGTGCTTTGCTGAGAAACCCCTGGAAATGCCTCTCCCTCACTGCCCCCTCTTTTGTTGCAGAAAGAAGTGCCAGATGTTCACCAACCTGATCATGCTGACTGCTGCCCTGTTCATGGGTTTCAGCAAGATGGCCAAATCTTTTGAGATGATCCTCCTTGGACGCCTCCTATATGGGATTGGCATTGGTAGCTATATGGGATTGGCATTGGTAGCTATATGGGATTGGCACTGGTAGCTGTTGGCTGTCTTATAACTGTGAGCAAGTCTATTGACTCAGCACGGGCAAAGTTCTGCTGTGATCAAATGTTCTAGAGGAGAGGCTGATTCAAGAGTGGTTAACTCAGAGCCCTCCTTGGCACAGGCCTCTCCCGCTCTCTTTCTCCCCTTCATATTCGCCTAGTGTCATTGTAATCCTTCTCACTCAGCTACCCATAACTCAGTAATGCCTCTCTGCAATATAAGATGGTTTTAATGACATGACATCTTAGATGACATGCTGGCCAATTTTTCAATACTCTTCTTTGTAACCCTTTTCCTTTCTGAAGGATTTTCTTTCAATATACATCCTCAATATGTGGGAGAGATTTCGCCAAAGAAGTTGCGGGGATTTACAAATGCAACAGTCGCTGTTTTTCTGACATTAGGCAAAGTTGCAGGACAAATCATTGGTCTTGGGTAAGTCCCTTTCCAAAACACACTCAGTGAAAGTCATTTAAATCACCAGATGTCTGAAGTGAACACTTAATTTAAGCTTTAATTTAAAAAAGTTTTCATTTCAGTTGAAACTGGAGCATTTGGCTTTGAACCTGAAGTTGTGAAAATATTATGATATGAATATTAACTTGATAATTGCTGTGCAATAGAAATCTGATCAACCATCTTTTTTCCTCTAAAAATAAATAATACACATACAGATGAGGCAAAATAGTTTGAATGTTATAATAAACTTAGGAACATAAATTGTAGAATCTCAAGTTTCCCATTTTCTTGGATGCAATTTCATTCCACAGAATTTCAAATAGGCCAAACAATGTGGTCTTGTATTGCATACAATAAGAGTGATTTTCCAGTGGAAAGGAAAACCTCAAATCTTATTCCCATCTTTTAAAATAGAATAGAATTCTTTATTGGCCAAGTATGACTGGACACACAAGGAATTTGTCTTGGTGCATACACTCTCAGTGTACATAAAAGAAAAGATACGTTTGACAAGAATCTTAACATTACCATTAACAACACTTAATGATAGTCATAGGAAACAAATAAGCAATCAAATCATATTAAGAAAGTCAAAAAGCCGAAATAAGAATCGACCAAACCGAAAAGAAATTAGATACTGTGGACCAAGCATTTACAAGTCAAAACAGAGAGTTAGAGGATTCGATAATCCAATTAGAGATGGACCGGGCATCCTTCTACTTGCATTTCCAAAATATTGTTGAGGATAAAGAGGAAAACCTGGGCGAGAAGATGGCGGAGCTGATAGCAGATGTACTTCAACAAGATAAACAGGAGATAATTAGAGAGTTGGACGACGTATACAGGGTCCAGACAAATTATGCAAGAAGGAACAAGCTCCCTAGGGAAGTGCATGTCCGCTTTGCAAGGAAAAAAGTAAAAGACATCCTATACAACATGACAAGAGAGGAACAGATAACATATAGAGGAAAAGAAGTAATAATCCTAAAACAGATACCAAGAAGAGTACGGGAGCTGAGAAAGGAGTATAGATTTTTAGCTGTACAGTTGAATAAAAGAAATATATTATTCAGGTGGCTCTTACCAGAAGGGATGTTAATTACTTGGCAAGGAAGAAAAATAAAAATAGAAAGCCTGAGTACAGCACAAGACTTCCTTGACCAGTTGAGAGGTGTGGAGGAAGAGCAGGGTAGCAAAGAAGAACTAGAGACAGTAGCAGTGGAAGAGGAAGCCTTACACCAACAGAACACGAAGGAAGCAACTGCGGAGGAGAAGAAGACAGAAGAAGAAGCCAAAGGGAAAAAAGCAAGACCAGTAAGAGCCGTACGAACAAACAAAAACTGATAACCAGACAAGGAAATAGGGATGAATGATTTGAAATTAATATCTGTAAATGTCAATGGCTTAAATGACTACAAAAAGAGAAAATGAATATTAACAAAACTAGGTAAACAAAATGTTGATATAATGTGTCTACAAGAGGTGCACATAAAAAAAGAAGAGGGTAAATGTTTAGAATATAAAACATTTGGCAAAGAAAAAGAAGAGGGGGGTGGTAATCTATGTAAAGAAAGGAATTGAAGCAGAGCAAAAGTTTAAAGATACAAAGGGCAGAATTCTTATGATTGAAATTAAGAGAGGGAACTCCAAGGTATTATTAGTGGGTATATATGTTCCAAATAAAAAACAGGGAGAATTTTTTAAGAAACTTCATGAACAATTAGTAAAAATGGAATATAATGAAATTTGTATAATAGGGGATTTTAATGGCATTGTGGATTTGGAGAAGGATTATAAAAGTAATAAATAAAATGAAATAAATAAATAAATAATTTTATTTCTATACCGCCCTTCTCCCGAAGGACTCAGGGCGGTGTACAGTCAATTTAAAAACACAAGACACAACAATGATTAAAAATTAAAATAATTAAATAAATTTGGCCGGATTAAAACCCCAAAAATTTAAAATACCCCAATTAAAATTATTATGTTGATAGCCCGGCCTGGCGGAACAACAGGGTCTTCAATGCGCAACGAAACACCCGGAGGTCGGAGATCTTACATATTTCCGGGGGCAGTTCATTCCACAGGGCTGGGGCTCCCACAGAGAAGGCCCTCCCCCTGGGTGTCACCAGCCGACATAACCTGGCTGATGGCACCCTGAGGAGACCCACTCTGTGGGAGCGGACTGGTCAGTGAGAGGCTATTGGTGGCAGAAGACGGTCTCGAAGGTACCTGGGTCCTATGCCATGGAGTGCTTTAAAGGTGGTAACCAACACCTTGAATCGCACCCGGAAGACCACTGGGAGCCAGTGCAGCTCGCGCAGGAGGGGTGTCACGTGGGCACAACGGGTTGCGCCCATAACCACCCGCGTGGCCGCATTCTGGACCAGTTGGAGCCTCCGAGTGCTCTTCAAGGGGAGCCCCATGTAGAGAGCATTACAATAGTCCAGCCGGGAGGTGACAAGGGCATGAGTGACCGTGCGCAAGGCGTCCCGGTCCAGAAAGGGCTGCAACTGGCGGATCAGGCAAACCTGATAAAAGGCCCCCCTGGCCACGGCCGTCATGTGCTCTTCTAAAGACAGCCGTGCGTCCAGGACACCCAGATTGCGAGCCCTCTCTGTGGGGGGCGAAGATTCACCCCCAATAGTCAGCGATGGCACCTGCTGACTATATTGGGACGCCAGCAGCCACAGCCACTCGGTCTTGGACGGGTTGAGTCTGAGCCTGTTCCTCCCCATCCAGACCCGCACGGCCTCCAGGCAGCGAGACATCACATCAAGGGCATCGTTGGGGTGGTCTGGGGTGGAGATGTACAGCTGAGTATCATCAGCGTACAGATGACACTTCACCCCAAAACCACGGATGATCTCACCCAGCGGCTTCACATAAATGTTGAACAGAAGGGGCGAGAGGACCGACCACTGTGGCACTCCCCATGCGAGACGCCTCGAGGTCGACCTCTGCCCCCCTGCCAACACGAACTGCGAGCGGTCGGAGAGGAAGGAGGAGAACCACCGCAGAATGGTGCCCCCTATTCCTAACCCTCTCAACCGCTGCAGCATGATACCATGGTCGATGGTATCAAAAGCCGCTGAGAGATCTAATAGGACTAGAACAGAGGAGCAACCCCTGTCCCGAGCCCTCCAGAGATCATCCACCAATGCGACCAATGCTGTTTCTGTGCTATGCCCCTGCCTGAAGCCCGACTGGCACGGGTCTAGATAGATAGCTTCATCCAGGTGCCTGGGCAGTTGTCGTGCCACCACACTCTCGACAACCTTCGCCACAAAACGAAGGTTGGAGACCGGACGGTAGTTAGCTAATTCAGCCGGGTCCAGGGAAGGCTTCTTGAGGAGGGGCCTCACCACTGCCTCTTTCAAGGCAGCGGGAAAGGCGCCCTCACTCAGAGAAGCAGTTATAATCCCCTGGAGCCAGCCTCATGTAACCTCCCGGGAGGCCAGTACCAACCAGGAGGGACACGGGTCCAATAAACATGTGGTGGCACTAATCCTACCCAGAACCCTATCCACATCCTCGGGAGCCACAGGATCAAACTCCTCCCAGATAATATTCTCAAGACCTGCCCCTGTCTCCTCCCCTGGACTCATCCAATCGGAGTCTAAGCCATCCCGAATCCAAGCGACTTTATCATGCAGGAATTGCACAAAATCCTCAGGGCGGCCCTGCAAGGGATCTTCCCGCACTCCCCCCCCCGATGAAGGGAGCGGGTCACCCTAAACAGGGCGGCTGGGCGGTTCTCTGCAGATGCGATAAGAGCGGGAAAATGGTTAGATTTCACCGCTTTTATCGCCACTAGGTAGGTCTTGATATAAGACCTCACCTGTGTCCAGTCGGAATCGGATTGACTAGTCCTTCAAATGCTCTCTAGGCGTCTTTTCCGACGCTTCATCTCTCTCAGCTCCTCAGAGAACCAAGGAGCCAATTGAGATCGGCATCGGGTCAGAGGCTGCAAAGGCACGATGCGGTCCAAAGCTCCGGCAGCCGCACTCTCCCAGGCGGCCACCAGCTCTTCAGTCGAGTCGTGTGTTAGAGTCTCAGGAAACGGCCCAAGCTCCGTCAGGAAACTTTCGGGGTCCATCAGGCGCCTGGGACGGAACCATTTGATCGGTTCCGTCTCCCTGCGGCGGGGGAAAACGGTAGGAAAGTCTAAGTGAAGGAGCGAATGATCTGTCCATGACAAGGGTTTGATGTCTAGGTCCCCCCTACCAAGATCATTCAACCACTGACCAGAGACAAAAATCAGGTCCAGAGTGTGTCCCCCTATGTGAGTTGGGCCTTGAACTAACTGGGTCAGGTCCATGGTCGTCATGGAAGCTATGAACTCCCGAGCCACCTCTGACGCCTCACCCGCAGACGGAAGGTTGAAATCCCCCATGATAATAAGTGTTAGGGTGTGTGTAAAAAGTATTTGTTGCTTGTGCAACAAGCAGAGCAGAAACACACAGGGAAGGAGATAAACGTGCGGCTTGTGTGAGAAAAATACTTTATAGATAAGTCTGGGGGTATCAACCGCCACCCTGGCAATGACGTCGAGTAGCTCGGGCAGGGTCGCTGCCACGTGGCAGGGAGCCAGGTACACAGTCAGCAAACCCATCTGCACCCCACGGCCCCACTTCACAAAGAGGGACTCACATCCGGCTATCTGAGGAACAGTGGTCTCCCTCGGACAAAGACTCTCCCTAATAATCACCGCCACTCCCTCACCCCTCCCCTGGGCCCTTGGCTGATGAAATGCACGGAAACCTGGTGGGCACATCTCAACGAGGGGAACCCCCCCTCTTGGCCCAACCAGGTCTCCGTAATACCTGCCAGGTCCGCACCCCCCTCTAAAATAAGATCACAAATGAGGGGGGCTTTATTAACGACCGACCTGGCATTACACAACATCAGCTGCGGACCCTGGGCCTGAGACTCTGCCCAACCCAGGACACGAGTCACGTATTGGGGGCCGAGGTGCGTAATTGCTCGTAAACAGCGTGTGCGCACCCCCAGCACATATGGCCCTCTGCGCCCATCATACCTGCCCCTCCCACTCATTGTTTCAATTACACAGCCCTTCCTATCGTCCCCCTGCTCCCCGGTTAAATTTCCTTTCACGACCCCTCTGTTGCAGCCAATCGACCCATCACCCCGCTCAATTGCTATCTAAACCCCCCCGGGTCCACTTTTACAAACCCCTCCCTTCCTCCCGGGTCCCCTTAAAATTTTAATTAAAAATTTAGCTAAAAAACCCCTCAACCCCCTTCTGGCACCATGCCACCTCTCGGGGTTCCAAAGCCCGTCATTAAGGTAGGCCCTCGATAGAGTGGAGGGCCAAACCTGCGAGAGGGGGGAGTCTCGCAGCGCAAAAAGGTCGGCTTTTAGGAGCATCAACCGAACCAAAGATGGGAAAAGAAAGGCCAGTCAGGGCCTTTATCATAGACCAAGGGATAACTGAGCATAAAAGGTCACAAAATATCCATTTATAGGGCTGGACGCCACTGTCCTCTCATGACAGGGAGAAGGTCCAATGTTCTTTTTCTCCAATGGAGGCTAATGGCCAACCATCCTCTCATGACAGCCGGTCCCATTACGAAAGTCAATGGGAACAATGTTCTATCCTCTCCGTTGGGATGTGGAAAATCCCTCAGCTCTCTCAAATGGTGCTCAGTCTCTCCTACCAGTGAGGGCGTGAGTGGAGCATAGTAAGGGGTCCAGAGTGTCCAGAGTATAGATGTTAATGACGATGGTAATAATAAAGATGTTAATAAAGATGATAATGACCCACGGGCACAAGATCTTCCTTGAGGTGAACGTAGGAGTAGCGAAACAGAAAAGCCCAATCCAGGGGTGGATGGCCATTAAGGCCAACACACACCCATACCTGGGGGAAGGGGAGGGGAGGAGAGGGAGGGGAGGAGAGGCGACCAACAACCAAACCATGGTCAGCCTCCCGCCTCTCCAACCCCAGATCTCCACAACCCCCAGTCACAGCTCTGATCTCAGACACCCCATCACAGTAAAAATCTACTATGAGCCAGATGGTAGTCCTAAGGGTGAGGCTGTCCGCTTCTCCCCATCAACCTGCTGCCAGGCCGTTTCTCTGGCCGTTTCTCTGGTCCGTGTGAGTCATTGCCTCCGCCACCGCCGCCGCCGTCATCGTTGCCAGCCCGCAACCAGGCACCCCAAGCTCCCAAGGCACACTGGAACCCCCGAAAACGCCAGAAAAGAGCGTCCCAGGGGTCCAGAGGGCTGTGGGGAGCAGGGGGGACCACTTCCAAGCCGCCGCCGCACAAACGCCGGCCGCCGCCGGATGCCTTGGCCTCCACTTCCTTCCGATGCCGAAAGGCCGGCAAAAAGCTGGAAACAGCTGCTGCAGCCAGGCCCATCGCCCCATCTCCCGCGGTGCCGTCCAGCCCTGCCCTGACATTCCGGAGGGCAAAAAAGCCCTCGACAGGCAGGGCGGATATTCCCCTCACTGGGACTGGAGCCGGAGATGTTCAAGGAGGCTCCCAAAGGCCCTGACGACCAGCAACTCTCCCATCCCCGAAACGAAGCTCACTTGGTCACCGCTATCTTGGAGCATGCGCAGAAGGTAGAAACCAAAATAAAGCAAAAAAAACCCAAAAGGACAAATCTACCGAGAGCTTTTTTCGATTTAGTCGATGAATTGGACTCAATTGATATTTGGCGTACCCTGCACCCAAACGATAGGCAATACACTTTCTTTTCAAATGCACAAAAGTCGTGGTCTAGAATAGACATGGCATGGGTTAGCAGGAAACTGGGATTAGAAATCGGAACGGCTGAAATTAACCTGAATAATTGGGCAGACCACAACCCCTTAGAAATTAGGTGAAAGTCTGTACAGAGGAAGTACCAACAGAGGTGGAGGTTTAATGCCAAATTACTGGGTGACAGAGAATGCATACAAAAACTTAAAGAAGAAGTGAACTTCTTTTTCAAGGAAAACGAAAACCATGGAACGCCCCGTGCAATAGTATGGGACACAATGAAGGCCTACTTGAGAGGAGTTGTGATCTCATACAGCGTACATAAAAATAAGGAAAAAAGGAAGACCCTGGAAGACTATCTAAATCATTTAGGAGAATCAGAAAGAAAACTTCAAGACAATCCGGAAGATGAAACAGCCAAAGAAAGTTGGATGATGTGGAGGCACAAATTGAATATCATTGAGCAAGAGGAGCTAGCGCAAAAAATGAAAAGAACGAAACAATACCTCTTTGAGAATACCAACAAATCGGGCAGGTGGTTGGCCTATAAATTAAAAAAGGAAAATGAAAAGGGGACAATTCATATATTAGAAGACTCTAAGGGTAAGCTACTGACCAAAGAAGAAGAAAAATTGGAAAGAGCTAGGGAATATTATGAAACTCTATATAAAGAAGAGGAGGTACCAGAAGGCAAAATAGAGCAATATTTGACAAATGCAGAGCTCCCACAAATAACAGAAGAAGAGAGAGAAATGCTTAATAGAAAGATTACAATTGAAGAACTAAAAACAGCCCTCTCCAAACTGAAAAACAATAAAGCGCCAGGTCCCGATGGATTCCCAGGGGAAATATATAAAAAATTAGAAGAAATACTGCAACCAAAATTGGTAGAAATTTTTAATGATGCATTGATAGGCTACAAAATCCCAGAGTCGTGGAAGGAAGCGCATGTTACACTTGTGCCGAAAGAAGGTGCTGACCTAAAACAAATTCAGAATTATAGACCAATTTCTCTCCTAAACACTGATTATAAGCTATTCATGGGCATAATGGCAGAAAGAATGAAAAAGATACTAAATAATTGGATATATAAGGATCAAAACGGATTCCTCCCAGGGAGGCAAATTAGAGACAATTTGAGAATTGTGCTGGACACCCTAGAGTACTATGAAGAACACCCTGAAAAACAGATGGCCTTAATCTTTGTTGACGCCCAAAAGGCATTCGACAATTTAAATTGGAAATTTATGACCAAACAAATTGAGATAATGAAATTCGGAACAAATTTTGAAATGATGATCAAATCTATCTATGATAATCAAAAGGCGAGTATCCTGGTGAATGGAGATAGGACCAAAACATTCCAAATTAGTAAGGGGGTAAGGCAAGGCTTCCCCCTATCACCACTATTGTTCATTTTGGCCCTAGAAGTTCTCTTACGGAAAATTAGAACCAACAAGGAAATAAAAGGTCTGAAGATTAGGAAGGAGATCTACAAGACGCAAGCATTTGCAGACGATGTAGCCTTAATTCTTGAGGACCCCATAGAATCGGGACCAAAAGTGCTAGAGGAATTGGGTAAATACGGAGAGGTGGCAGGCTTTACATTGAATAAAACTAAAACCAAAGTACTGACTAAGAATACAATCGAGAGTCAGAAAAATGAGATAGAAGAAATATTAGGACTACAGGTTGCCAAAAAAATTAAATACCTAGGAATTTGGATTACATCAAGATGTTCGACCTTAAAAGAGGACAACTATACCCCCTTAATTAGAAAAATGAAACAAGACCTCGATAGATGGAAGAAAATAAGATTGTCACTTTTGGGCAAGATAGCTGCAATTAAGATGAATATTCTCCCCAAAATATTATTTCTATTTCAAAATATACTGGTGAATTTAGATAAAAAGTTTTTTTCAGAATTAGATAAATCATCAGAGAATTTATATGGGAGGGGAAGAAACCGAGGTTTTCAATTAAAATTTTAAGGGGCAAAAGAGATATAGGTGGATTTGGGCTCCCCGACTGGGAAACATATTACAGGGCAGCTAAGCTAGTCTGGATAAGAGATTGGACCACCCTGGAAAATGAGAGGATTTTAACCCTAGAAGGCCACGATTTACAAAAAGAGTGGCATGCCCACATTTGGGACGTAGAGAAGAAAAGGAAAACATACTTTCATAGACATAAAATTAGAGACTCCTTGATACAAACATGGATCCCGATTAGGCAAAGATATTACAAAAAAGTCCCAAGTTGGCTCTCTACGATGGAGGCCCTGATCTACCCCAATAGATGGGGAATGGAGAAAATGGGCAGGTATAAAGATATCTTAGATGAAGGAGGGAATCTCAAATCAAATGACACTTTGAGAGAGCAAGGAATAATTTTAGATTGGTGGACCTATTTACAAATAAAATCCAGATATCAGAAAGACAAAGAACAATACGGCTTAGAATTTGGGCCTAATAGGTTGGATAAAGTCTTGATGGGAACAGGCAAAAAGATTTTGGCTAAACTATATAATTATTTATTAGATGATGATAAGTCCGAGGATATAACAAAGAATCAAATAAATGCATGGGAGAAAAATATTGGACGAGATATAAATTTTAGTGAGTGGGAGGAGGCATGGAATAGGAACCTTAAATTGACCAGAGCAGCAACATACAAGGAAAACCATTACAAGATGCTCCATAGATGGTATTTAGCCCCGGCTAGGCTAGCAAAGATATACCCCAATATACACCCTAATTGTTGGAAATGTGGCCATGGTCAAGGCACCTTCTTTCACATGTGGTGGACATGCCCGGAAGCGAAAGGATATTGGAGTAAGATCAGAAGATGGTTATACGAAATAACTGGGGAAGATATTGAATTAACACCAGAAATATTTCTCCTGGGAATAGTTAAGAAGCCATATGGAAAGGAAAAGATCCACTTAATGATTCATATAATTACAGCCTCCAGACTGGCGTATGCACAGTGTTGGAAAGAGAAAACCCAACCACCAGAAGAGCTTATAATTAGGAAAATACTGGAGTGCGCAGAGATGACTAAATTAATTTATGAATTAAACGATGATGAGAAGTCAGATTATTATATTGAGTGGGAAAGGTGGTATAAATGGATGCATGATAAAATGAAAGAAAGACCAAAAGGTGTGTTAAATAATGGTAAAAAGTAATTTGAAATATCACCAGAAATATTTTTCTGTATATAGTTAAAACACTGCACATCTGATGTTAATTGAAAATGTCAATATATTTATGTTTTTTTAAAACTCAATAGTTTTTTCCAAAAAAAAAGAAAGTCAATATAAATCGTAAGGATACCAGCAATCAGTACAATCATGCAGTCATAAGTGGGAGGAGATAGGTGATAGGAATGATATGAAGATTAATAGTAATGCAGACTTAATAACTAGTTTTGACAGTGTTGAGGGAATTATTTGTTCAGCAGAGTGATGGCATTCGGAAAAAATTATTCTTGTGTTTAGTTGTTCTAGTGTGCAGTGCTCTATAGCGGCGTTTTGGGGGTAGGAATTGAAACAGTTTATGTCCAGGATACGAGGGGTCTGTAAATATTTTCACAGCCCTTTTTTTGACTCGTGCAGTATACAGGTCCTCAATGGAAGGCAGGTTGGTAGCAATTGTTTTTTCTGCAGTTCTAATTATCCTCTGAACTCTCTGTCTGTCTTGTTTGGTTGCAGAACCAAACCAGACAGTTATAGAGGTGCAGATGACAGACTCAATAATTCCTCTGTAGAGGAATTATTAAATTCCAGCAGCTCCTTGGGCAGTTTGAGCTTTCCGAGTTGGCGCAGAAAGAACATTCTTTTTATATATATAAAAGTTTTTTATTTTGTAAACAAACATACAATACATAATCAATCATTCAGGGTATCATCTGAGTACATCTTTTGTGTCTTCTTCCTACTCCTCCACTATTTATCATATCTTAATATTATTATTTCATTTATTACAACATTTCTCCCACATTTCTTGCTTTTCTATTAATACATTTATCTATTTCAGAAAGAATATTCTTTGTTGTGCTTTTTTGATGACGTTTTTGATGTTAGGCGTCCATTTTAGGTCTTTAGAACCTAGAAATTTGAAGGTCTCTACTGTTGATACTGTGTTGTCTAGTATTGTAAGAGGTGGTAGTGTGGGAGGGTTTCTCCTAAAGTCCACTACCATCTCTACGATTTTGAGTGTGTTCAGTTCCAGATTGTTCTGGTCGCACGAGGCTAGTTGTTCAACCTCCCATCTGTATGTGGATTCATCATTGTCTCGAATGAGACCGATCACTGTTGTGTAATCTGCGAACTTCAGTAGTTTAACAGATGAGATTCAGTCACTGGTATTGTTGTGACTCCGGCTCCCGAGCCTGTCCTCACGGAGGAAGATGACTCTGAAAGTGATGGGGAGGAACTGACAAGGCCTCCCTCTCCAGGACCCTCCTTTCTGGCAACGCCTCAGGTTCCAGCTGAAGGCCAGGAGGAAGGCATGTCGGAGCACCCACTAATAGGGCACTCCCCTGAAGATCAATCTTGGATTCATCCCAGGCAGCATCGGAGGGAGAGACGTGCGCAGCAAAGGAAGAGGTATATGTTCTGTCCCCGTCTCACACATGTACACAAACAGATAGTCAGGGGTTAAATAAAACTGGCAGACAACAAATTCTTTTGATAAGAGGCTTGGCAGCAACCCAGTAGCTGCTTGCCAAGAACTTTACTCATAGAGGGAGGGGGTGTTCCTCCGACAGATAAACCCAAACAAGATACACACAGTTCAAGAATTGTCAAGTCCAGTCCGTATTAAATCCAAGGCAGATAACGTTGTTTCAAAGATACAATGTGACTCGCTAGTAGTTTGTTTTGTCCGTCACAGAGTCTGAATGGCCACCTCACCCCTTTTATCCCCTGTGGGGTGTGGTCCAGTGACTCAGCTTAATCTCTGGCACGCCTCCTTTTCTGCTGCATGGACCTGTCTCTCCGACGCTGGCGTGGATCCAGCCAAGACTTATCTCCATCACTCTCTGACTGTGAGGAGATACCTGGCTCCTGGCCAATCTCTTCTCCTACGGGAGACACCTGAGGCATTGCCAGAGAGGAGGGTCCTGGAGAGAGAGGCCTGGCCAACTCCTCCTGGCCTTCTCCCTCTGATAAGTCGGCCTCGGGGGTCGGAGTCACAACAGTGTGGAAAGGCCAGAGATTGCTGAGTCTCTGAGCCATGCTCCACAGGAGGGGATACAAGTGGGTGGGGTTGCTCTGCAGGCTCTGTGATGGACAAAAACTGCATATCGTGAGCTTCGGATGGGATATCTTTCAGAATTAAGGCTTGGACTTTGTGAATGACTTCTGACTACTCTTTTGTGCCTTGTGAATTCTTGGTTGCCCCAGCAACGGACTACAAATACGCTGACTCCTGTTTCTAGAGGTGATAAGAAACTTGGCAGGCATTTGGAAAGTAGATGCCAGCACTTTTATCTGCCAAAGGATTCAGGTTGTCTTGTAAAAATAAATTACTGGTAGACGTCTTTTGCTCGTGTGTCTGCCTATGTGAGGTGGGGGACAGAACAGGTATATAGAGAAGTGGAGAGAGCACACAGCCTGTGCAGGTATCTAATATGATTCTGCTTAGTTTCACCTGCTGCTTCCTGTTTGTTAGGAAGCTTATGATCTACTTACAAGTGTGTTCAGGTACCGCTAGCTGGTTTAGCTTAGTTAGAAGAATGCCCGGAATGATGGTATTGAATGCTGAACTAAAGTCTACAAAGAGGACCCTTGCGTAGATCTTTGGAGATTCAAGATGTTGTAGGATGTAGTGCAGAGCCATATTAACAGCATCATCTATTTGCTCGGTATGCAAATTGCAGGAGGTCTAACAGTGGATCCATGATGGTTTTCAAGTGGGACAGCACTAGCCTTTCAAAGGTTTTCATAACTACAGATGTTAGAGCAATTGGTCTGTAGTTGTTCAGTTCGTTGATGGTGGGGTTCTTTGGCACTGAGATGATAGTAGATCGTTTGAAGCAAGAAGGAACATAGCACATCTCTAGCGATTTATTAAAAATACAGGTGAAGATGGGGGCCAATTGGTCAGCACAGACTTTTAAGCAAGAAGGAGTTATCTTATCTGGGCCTGGAGTTTTTCCTGGCTTTTGTCTGTGAAATAGGTCTTGCACTTCCTTTTCTGTGATCACTAGGGGTTAGGAACCCAATGGGATGGGGTCAGTTGTAGGAAGTTTGGCTGCTGTTGGTGTGTCTGAGATGGGGGTTGTGGAGATAGGTGGCTTAGTTTCCTTTCAAACCTGCAGTAAAACATGTTCAGGTCATCTGCCAGTTGTTGATTTCCTTCAGCCTGGGAAGGAGGTTTGCCATAACCGGTGATACTTTTAAGAGTTTTCCACATGTTTGCTGGTTCATTTGTTGAGAACTGATTCTTTAGCTTTTCAGAGTAGCTTCTTTTTGCTACTCTGATCTCCTTTTTGATTTCCCTTGTTAATACATTTCTGGCCTGATTGTACAGCATTTTATCACCTTTTCTGTAGGCTTCCTCTTTGGAATGACGTAGCTGCTTAAGTTTAGCTGTGAACCAAGGTTTGTTGTTACTGTATATTCGCAAGTTCCTGGTTGGTATATGTAAATAGCACAATAAAAATATTACCTTCACTTTGACTGATAATTAGACAGATTATTTGCTATTTAAACAAATCTGGATTATCTATTTCAGTTTAAATTTAAATTTTAAATGCTATTCAGTCCTTGGAGGAGGGATTTTCTTCCATCTTTGCTTGGTGAAGAAGGGGAGAAGATTGCATAATTTCCCCACATCTTATCCATGCTGGGTGGTGCCATGGCTCAGTGGTTAAGACATTGGGCTTGTCAGCTGGAAAGCCAGCAGCCCAAATATGAGACCCAAGCGCCATATGGTAGGATGAGTAGATAAATAGTGGGAAAATGACAGTGTTCTGTGACATCATCTTGGCCATATGACCATGGAAATGACAGTGCTGGTTCAATGCTTAGCACATTGTAAGCCACCCTGAGTCTCTGGAGAAGGGCGGCATATAAATCAAATTAAATTTTTTTAAAAATGGCGTTGAAATGGAGATGAGAACCATCCATTGTAGTCATCAATGACTAGCAAAGTAAAATCTGCAAGAGGACTCCATTATCCCTACTGAGTGACCTTGACTCTGCAGAGACTCACAAAGTGTGGTGAATACTGTAGTGAGCAAATAAAGTCTGGTGGAGAAATGCCAAAGCCGCCTCTCTGCTGGTGCAGTACAAATTACGTTCTTCCTTTTTCCGCAGAGAAATTTTGGGCTCAGAGTCTTTGTGGCCACTGCTGTTGGCTTTTAGTGGGCTCACAGCCACAATCCAATTGGTGACACTCCCATGCTTTCCTGACTCCCCACCATACCTTCTGATACAGAAAGGCAACGAAGAGGCCTTCCTAAAAGGTAGGAGAATCCTCCTTCTCCAGACAAAAGGGGAACAGGACTGGAATATGCTGTAACACTTGAAAGTTGTCAGGTCCAGCAGTCCTCTGCCTTGGAGGCAAGCAGGATCGTTAACGCAGCTGGGGAGAGAGGAGTGGGGGGATCTTCTCTTACAAAGAGAGGAAGTGGGAAGGGAACATCAAACTCTCCTGCCTGGTACCTGGGAAAGCAGCCACCAAGGAAACCTGAGAGAATTATGTTTTTCCATCACCATGCCAATGCTCCTGAACTGAACTGAAAATTAGTTAAAAAGTGATGGAATTAAAATGCCAGTTGAAAACAAATTAAGTTTCACCACAGAACAATCAAATAGCATTAGACACTTCAAGGTCAATACAGTATAACTAAGGAATATATAGAAAGCATAAGGAAAGTCCTGAAATCCATGCTTAATGGTAGAAATACTATTAAAACCATCAACACTTGAATTAGCCCACTTTTTCAATCCTTATATCCTAAACACAAAGTGAACTAGAAGCACTAGATCAGTGGTTCTCAACCTTCCTAATGCCGCGACCCTTTAATACAGTTCCTCATGTTGTGGTGACCCTCAACCAGGGGTGGGTTCTAAATTTTTTTACTACCGGTTCTGTGGGTGTGGCTTATTTTGTGGGCGTGGCTTGGATGTCATGTGACTGGGTGGCCATGGCTATGTGTATAGGGACTACTCAGAGGGCTGAAAAAAGTCATTTCTGACTGGACCTCGCACTTTTGACTGGTCCTCACACTTATGACCATCCTCACATTTATGCCCGTGCAGCTTTCTTAACAACCATGTCACTCATTTCACAACTGCTTCTCTTCACCATGGTGACAAGATAGGGCAAAAACGTACAATGTGAGGACAGTCGTAAGTTCGAAGACTGGTCAAAAGTGCGAGGACCAGTCAAAAATAACTTTTTCAGCCCTGAGTAGTCCATATGCACAAAAGGACTACCCAGAGGGCTGAAAAAAGTGATTTCTGACAGGTCCTTGCACTTTTGACCGGTCTTCGCACTTATGATTGGTCATCATTTATGCCCATTGTAGCATTCTTAACAACCATGTCACTCATTTCACAACTGCTTCTCTTCACCATGGTGATAAGATAGGGCAAAAACGTACAATGTGAGGACAGTCGTAAGTTCGAAGACTGGTCAAAAGTGCGAGGACCAGTCAAAAATAACTTTTTCAGCCCTGAGTAGTCCATATGCACAAAAGGACTACCCAGAGGGCTGAAAAAAGTGATTTCTGACAGGTCCTTGCACTTTTGACCGGTCTTCGCACTTATGATTGGTCATCATTTATGCCCATTGTAGCATTCTTAACAACCATGTCACTCATTTCACAACTGCTTCTCTTCACCATGGTGACAAGATAGGGCAAAAACGTAAAATGTGAGGACAGTCGTAAGTTTGAGGACTGGTCAAAAGTGCGAGGACCAGTCAGAAATAACTTTTTCAGCCCTCTGAGTAGTCCATATGCATAAAAGGATACAGCAATAGAGAGGGATGAAGGAAGGGAAGGGAAATTAGAGTAGGAGTGAGGGTAAGAGAGGGAGGAAGAGAGAAGGAGAAGGAGAAAGGAAGAGGAAGTAGGGAGGAGAAGAAGAGGGGGAGGAAGAGAAAGTAAGAAGGAAAGAAAAGAGAGGTGGTAGGTTTGAGGAGAAAGATTGCTATACAATAAAAAAGATGAAAGGGAAGAAAGCCAACCCCAAACAAATATAAAGATATTAAGATAAAGAATGAATTGTTAAACTTTAAAGAATAAAAGAGAACAAATATGAATAAATAACAATAATTAGAAACACACATACAAACATACAATGTATTTTCTTTTGTAGGAAGTTAGCACCCACCCCTTTCCTGGAAGAGTGAAATATTTTAGGAAATATGAAAAAGGCAGAATATTATATTTCCCTGGGATAAGCATGTTTTGAAGCAGCTCCCATCTTCCTGCCCCCACCCTTTGTCAATGGGCCATTAAGGCCTGGGCCAGTCTATTCTACATAACAAAGATCTACCTCCTTCAGGCAGAGCCATAGTAGGAATTGCCCAAGATCCAATAAAGATAGGATTAGCTCTCTACCCATCTAGCAACAGAAAGTCACCACATGTGACCTGGAAGCACATGTGACCATCAGCCAGCAAGGCTAGTTAAGATCCCCACCCCCTGGGAGTCTGACAACCAATCAGGATACTCTTTCGTGGCCCCAAGAAATGCAGAGCCAGAGAGAGCATAAAAACCCGAGGATTTACTGTATCTGCCCTTTTCTGTTCAGGAACTCAAGCCATGTGATCCTGTCCACCATTAAACCATCTTTCCAAGCAATCTCCATGTTTCCAGTGTCTTTTTCCCCACTTGGAGCAGAACCTAGAAGGAGATTTCTTCCAACACTTTGAACAGAGTATTTGGCCGGTTCACAAATTTAAACAGTGTTTAGTCATTTCAATTAAATTTACAATTTCTATATTTCCTTTTTGCCATATTTATTCCTCATCTATTTTTGTAAAAAACCAATATTACCCTTCATCCTCATCTCTAATCTTAATCAAATTCAATTTTTCCCTTCTATTCTATATTATGCCCCTTCCCATTGTCATATATTTTTATATCCATCCTCACATTGGTTAATTATGTAATATTACAGTTGTTTAATATAAATTGAACATTTTAATATAAATCAATTAGTTATATAACTACCTTTTTTGTATATTAATCAATCTGAACATGAATATTCCAATTATTTCCATGCAATCCAATTTCTTACAAATCAATTAATTATATTTACCAATAATAATAAACCAAATAATTTCCCCCATATATTCCTCCAAACCACAACTTAACCATTTCTGCTTTCAACACAATATACAATTAATAGTATCTCAATTATTACAATTCCCTAGTTAAATAGAGCTTTTTTTCTTTTGTGTTTTAAAATCTTGAACTCTCCTCTTTTCCCCTAAATTTCCCATTGTTTGCACCTACCTTTTTTGGTGAGGAAAAAGAAAAGAAATCTGGCTGCCTAATTTTCCAACGTTGTAGCAACAGCAAAGCCAACAGCCTGCTTTACTTTCAGTTTCGTTTTTCAGCATAGCTAGGGGAAAAAATTGCTCCAGCACTCTTTGCAAACAAGCAGCAGAGCCCTGAGCAAAACAGCTGAGAGCAAATCAGCTGAGAGTCGGGAGCCGATCTAATCAAGGGCTAATTAGCCTATGCTGAAGCTCCGCGGGCCAATAAAATTACAAAAAAACACCGAACCATTTGTTAAATTGCTGGCTCGCCCACCCCTCGCCCACCACTATTTATTGGCAATAAATAGTGGTGCGGAGGGGCGGGGCAAGCCGGCAATTTAACAAACGGTTCGGCTGCACCACTGGCTATAGGGCGGCCCTTTGAAGCCCCGCGACAAGAATTTAAACAGTTTTTTTTCCTCTAGCCATCAGCTGGGACTCAGGAGGCAGCAATAGATTGGGAGTGGGCGGGGTAAGCGACGGCCGGCGATCCAACAGAGCAGAGAATGAGGGTGAGTGAAGGCGTGGGGGGGGCGAGAGAGGGCTTTGGCAACCCCTGTGAAATGGCCGTTCGACCCCCAAAGGGGTCGCGACCCCCAGGTTGAGAACCGCTGCACTAGATCAAAAGCTTGGCAAATTGGCCATCAACCATGCACTAGAGTCATGTGCTAACCTTGATAGATACAGAATAGAATATATAATAACAGAGTTGGAAGAGCCTTTGGAGATCTTCTAGTCCAACCTACTGCATAAACCGAAGACCCTATACTGTTCTGGACAAATGGCTGGACAAATCTCTTCTTCAAAACCTCCAGTGATAGAGCACCCACAACTTCTGGAGGGAAGCTGGTTAATTGTTCTGACTGTCAGGAAAGTTCTAGGCTGGATCTCTTCTTGATAAATTTCTATCCACTACTTCATGTCCTGCCTCTCAGGTGCTTTGGAGAATAGGTTGGCTCCCTCTTCGTTGTATTCCATGGTGAAGGGTACACTAAAGGTAGCCAAAATATATGAAATGACCTAATAAAGGAAGTATTGAAAAGCAATGAAACCAAGGATGTAGGTAAGAACAAGCAGCTGATGACAAATCTAGCACTTGTGTTTATTGGACAATCCCATGGCTACAAAGGCTGCATTGGTTACCAGTTTCTTCTCAAGTGTAATTCAACTGAGAGTCCAGGATGGAAGCAACTTGGGAGGCAGAAGGGAAATGGAAGTATGAAAGAACTGGCCCAAGCAAGAATGAAAATAGAAGGGAATAATGAAATATGAAATATACCTTGATAGAGGCAGGTAGTTTGACTTGGTACACAATTACAGATTCAATAGGAAAGGAACTATTAAATTCGTGATTAATTTTTTGCAAGGAGGCGGCATGTCAAGTAGAAATCCAAACTTACGGTAATTGCCTGTTTGTAAACTGGGATCAGGTTGATGATGGTTGTCTGCATATCCTTTGTAAACCTCTTTAGCTATCTTAAATTGATCTTGCAAGACTTAATAAATCATCACTAATTCTTAAAAGTTTTCCACTGAATTTGACGAAGGGGCTTGGGAAAATGAGAACCAAGGACACCATACTTAGTAGGGAAGAGAGACATACAAATTATTGTCTGATGTGCACTGTTATATGCATATTCTGCAATTGATAAATGTTCCACCCAATTATCTTGCTGGAAATTTAGAAAACAAGGTAGATGTCATTCTAATATCGTTCAGATTTTATACAGTCTTAAGCATAAGGATTCTTGTGCCACTGTTCTTGCAAATCCATCAAGTCATCAGATGTGTTGATGGCTGCAACCATTTCCAGTAGAATGATGCTTTTAAGGCAACATCATGTTGTTGTTAACATCATGTTGTTGTTAAGTCATGTTGAGATTGACTTAATTATATTCAGGTTTCCAGGACAAAGTGCCAGCTTGCTTATTATGGTTACTTGGAATGTAAAACTTGGAAATCAAATGGAGAGAAAACCAGGGTTTATCTAAGCTTTCTTGGTTAGGTTTATGAGTGGATTGCAGGTACTCCAAATAGACAGTTTGCAATTCTACAGTATGCCAGGCTCCTTTGATATGATGACACTATATTTTGAAAGTGACTCTGATGGCTAAAGCTCCTTATCCTAAATAGTATACAGTAGTTAGTATACAGTAGTTAGTTGGGCTTACTTTCCTTGAGAAACAGGCACAAGAGTAAGCCTGAAGAACAGTTCCAACAACAACATCCTGTCTCCCCTAGGAAAGTTCTCAAAGGATCCCAGAGGCACAGGTTCAGTTCAGAGGCAAAAGAAGCATATTGCTTCAAATGCCTTTTGCGCCTTTTGGTCAGATTCAAGGTCAGATCAGGATCAGGCAAGAAAGGGTCTCCGACCTCAAAAAATACTTATGACTAGCTTTTCCGGCAGGCCTTGGATAACTAATTAATGAAGAAAGAGTGTGCTTCATACTCTTTACTGTTTTACTGTTTTTACAGTATTGTAAGAATTTTTTACAATATTGTATTCTGATTTTGTATAAACTTAGAACAGCTGGCAATAACTTATCAATCTTAGACATAAATATTAACTCATAACTTTGCCTCATCTCCATAATAGATTCATGGATGGATTATCCATATCTCAATCTGAAGGGTGATCTAGGGTCACCCAAGTGGGCAAAGGGATACAAGGGAGCCATCATGCGTGTCCTTCTTTCCACAGCCATCAAACAGCTCTGGGGTGAGGGGGACCATCAAGCCGAGATTGATGACATCAAGAGGGAAAAGGCAGCCATGTCTTGCACAAAAAGTCTCCGAGTCCTAGAGGTGCTGAAGGCCCAATCACTGCGCTGGCAGCTGTATGTGATGATCACCGTCATGAGCACCCTGCAGCTGTGTGGCATCAATGCAGTTGAGTCTTTGCTCAAAGGAATCCCACAACTGCTGCTGTCCTCTGTCACTGTTGGCAGAGAGTAACACAACCTGTGGCTCAGCCCATCACAAAACCCAGGTTGGCAAGATCATAGAACCATTTAAGAAAAGAAAATGTTTTATTTGGCGCAGGCTGAGTTGGACATTAATCTCCCCTACTTAAAATGAGGTATTATTAACTGGACCCAAAACCCCTTTTCTAAAAAACAAACAAACTATCCCTTCTCTCCTTTTCCTTCCCTTCCAAAAACACTGCCTATCTTCTCATTTTTTGTTCTTTTCTAGATCTACTTCTACTCGTTTGAAGTTTTTCGCACAGCCCAGTTTGAAGAAACCCTCATTCCATACATTGCACTGGGTGTTGGCATATGCGAGTGCTTCTCATCCATTCTGTGCGTAAGTTCAAGAGGACATGCAAGAAGGGAGGACCTTATTAAAGATGGGCAGAACCATGTCTTCTAAGTACCCCGTGGACCAGATCCGGCCCCTCGGCCTTGAGTTTGACACCCCTGGTCTAGAAGACCTCCAAGGTCCCTTACAGTATAACAGTGTTATACTGTTAATAGATTTTGGAGAATAATTGTTAGCATTCCCACAATTAGCCCATCAAAATGTATTTTCTCTTTATTTCCTTCTGCATTTTAGAGTTCTCTGATTGAGCGTTTTGGGCGGAAACCTCTACTCTGGGGAGGATATGCTGCCATGGTGCTTGTGCTGGCTGCGCTCACAGTAACCCTTTCATTCCAAGTAAGGGAGGTATTTTAGTGTTTTTTTTCCTGGCAAAAGTGGAAGTGTCTGCTTCTCGCAATGGTGAGATATAACAAAATGAAAATGAGGTGGATGGCAAAATGAAGAACATTCAGATATGCTTTGTGGGCATATTTCAAGAGCCCCATTCTAGACCAGGAGGGCCAAATGTCCCCTTGACCCAATTTGACACCTCAAATTTCCAACTGCCCTAGCAATAATCAGGAATCAGAGTGTGGTTGCTGTTATGTTTAAAGGAGCCTTTTTCATTCTAGCATCGCTTCTTTTGGATGCACTACTTGAGTGTCGTTTTCATTTTCCTCTTTGTCATCTTCTATGGAATTGGACCTTGTGAGTATCTCCACCCAGGACAGATTGCTGTATGGGCTTGGATGGGGAAGAACCATCTCCAACCCAAGATCTGTGGGGCTGTGGGGTTTGGGCCACCCAAATCTGGAGATATTCCATCTTTGATCTTGAATGGAATTGAACTTCAGATGTCGAGCACAATTTGGGGATATTCCTGGATTCACAGTTCCAGCTCAAAAAGAGGTGGTAGCTATACTCAGAAAGGCCTTTACACAGTTTCATCTGATGTGCTAGTTGTGCTCTTTCCTAGATCCAGGGGCGTTTGATAGTCACTCATGCCTTAGGTCACCTTTCAATTTGACTATTGCAATGCAGTCTACATGGGGCTGCCCTTGAAGACCCCCTGGAAGTTCCAACTGGTCCAGAATACAGTGGCCCAGACAGCGACGAGCATGCTTCAATACACCTATGTAACTGCTCTGCTAATCCTAACCTAATTCTGATTGCCACTTGCTTCCTAGTGCAATTCACTACTTCTAAAGCCAATATGCTGCATAGGGCTTGGTTATTGGAGGAACCGTCCGTCTCCCACAGTATCTGTACAGCTATTTTGATCTGTTGGCACACTCCATGTTCCTTCAATTAAACATTAATCAAGACCACAGAATCACACCTTCTCTGTAGCAATCCTGGCCCTCTGGAATGAGGCTCTCCTTGAGATCCAGAAGGCCTACACTCTATTGTTTAGAGGAGCCATGAACCTGGTGCTTCAGCCAGATCTTTGGCAAGGAAGAGTGGGATAAGCAGATTGCTTAGAGCAGAGTTATAAGGTCCTTGACCACAAGCTCCATTTATTTATTAGTCAAATCTGTATGCCAGTTAACTCCCAGTGATGAAGCCGCCCACAACCTTCAGAAGAAGGAAATTACAAGAAAATCAATTAAAGGAGGGAACAAAAGAAATAAGATAGCAAAAGCACTTAGACTTATATACCGCTTCACAGTGCTTTACAGCCCTCTAAGCAGTTTAGAGTCAGCTTGTTGCCCCCTACAATCTGGATCCTCATTTTACCCACCTCGGAAGGATGGAAGGCTGAGTCAACCTTGAGCCTGGTGAGATTCGATCTACCAAACTGCTGGCAGCCAGTGATCAGCAGAAGTAGCATGCAGTACTGCACTTTAACCACTGTTATCACCGCGGCTCAAGATGGCAAGAATGATAGACTGGAAATGAAGCAAAGGTTCTGTTGTTAGGCACTCAACACCTGAGCTGAGGTGTGTCCCTTAATCCTCCCCAGACACAGTAATGGTTTCTGGAATGATGAGTTCCTATTAAGAGAATGCAATAAGGCTGCTCACCTGATTTTGAGGAATGAAGAGCCCAAGATGGCTTATTCTTGCTGCCCTCAGAAACGTATCTATCCTTGCCCAGTCCATCCATGGCTACAAGAAAACCTTTCTCTTCACTCTTCCCACAGCTGGAGGCCTCACATGAGCACTGACTGTCATATTATGCATTCTTTCTTTTTCTCCTTCTTTGCTAGCTGGTGCCACAATATCAGTTATGGTGGAAATCTTCAATCAAACATACCGTCCATCTGCCTTTGTAATTGTGGGATTTATCAACTGGATGGGGCTCTTTCTGCTTGGAATGATCTTCCCATTCATTGTGGTAGGAGTAACTTGATTTGGCCAATGCACCTGAGTCACAAAAGGACCAGATGTTATATACACACTGGTTTAACTGCACAACAATATGAAACAGAAAAGGACAGGGCTTGTTTAATGAACTAGATCCAGCCCTGTATTGACCTATCCTTAAATAACACTGAAGAATGCAACACTGTGTGCCTTTTTTAGGTTTTAATTTTTCTTTCTTTGTTTTCAGGAATATCTTGGTCCCTTCTGCTTTCTGATTTTTATGGGGATCCTGGCCGTTTCAAGTGTAATCATCTACTTATATCTTCCAGAAACAAAGGGAAAATCTATTCTTGAAATTACAATGGAGTTTAATAAGCTGAATTATGGAAAGAAACAGGTTTTTCTCACAGAAAATAGTTCTCCAAAGGAAACTGTACTTTGTACCAAACTTTAACTCTTGAACTGCAAAATCTTTTTTGAGAACTGTACAGCACATAAAATTTACCATTCACAACCCTAAAGCATTTGTTCTGAAATTTTGCATAGCTTCACAAAGTGCAAAATCCACCTCTACATTTGAAGAACATTTGATGTGTCATATTGTACCCTGCACTGCAAGCAAAGTCTGTCTTCTCAGTTTGTGTCCAGAGAGCATAATCATATTAATTGGCTACCACCTGTATAGCAGACACCCTATATCAGTAGTTCTTAAACTATTTGATCCAATTATCCCTTCTCTTTGTCTTGAAGAATGTCTTTACTCCCATAAAAAAAATCATTTTACACAAATGTATCAGCAGTGATCAGGGATGCGGTGGCTCAGTGGCTAAGACGCGGAGGTGGTAGATCAGGTCGGCAGTTCGAATCCCTAGCGCCGTGTAATAGAGTTCGAAAGCATGTAAAAAATGCAAGTAGAAAAAATAGGGACCACTTTGGTGGGAAGGTAACAGTGCTCCGTGCGCCTTCGGCATTTAGTCATGCCGGTCACATGACTACGGAGACGTCTTCGGACAGCAATGGCTCTTCGGCTTAGAAACGGAAATGAGCACCGCCCCTAGAGCCGGAAATGACTAGTACGCATGTGCGGGGGAACCTTTACCTTTTACCTATCAGCAGTGATAGTCCTGAATTGGCTCCTTGACTCACAAACAAGTACCGTATTTTTCAGAGTATAAGACACTCCGGAGTATAAGACGCACCTTATTTTGGGGGGAGGAAAATAAGAAAAAAAGATCTGTTTGAGAGGCTCTCCGTTTGAGAGGCGGCGTTTGCAGCCTCCAAAAGCTCCAAAAGAGTGGGGGCCAGTGGGTGGGCAGGGCCGCATTTGGTGTATAAGATGCACCCAAATTTCCGCCCTCTTTTAGGGGGCGGGAAAGTGTGTGTTATTCTCCAAAAAATACAGTAATCACAAATTACTCCATTACCCAAAATGCCATTTGCCAGGAGGGGATAATGACATTAACTATTTCTTCCCTTTTATACTGAGGCACTCAAAAAATAGCATCAGCGAGGAAATTCTTTCCCCTTGGCAAGTACCGAAGGGTGAAATTGAACTGATTAAAGTACTGAGCCCACCATACTTGCTTAGGGGATAATTTCCTTGGGGGTTTCAGGGCTTGTAAGTTCTTGTAGTCAGTCCACACTTCAAAAGGGATCTTGCTGCCTGCCAGGTGTCTTTTTGCCTGGTGATACTTCAGACGGTTGGGCTGAGCATGTGGTATGTGGAAATCTGTGGCATGATGCCCCCCTTAAAACTCAGCCTCTCAGGCCCAAGTGGACAATAACTGAATTCTCAGAATGAGTCCCTCTTTTCTTCTCCAACAAGAGCAGCTTGTGGTGGCAGTTTATAAGAACAGACTGCCATTCAAAGATCACTAAAGGCTCTTGTGAAAGGCCCCCTTCAGATGCTTCTTAATCAGAAAGCTGAGATTGGGGTAAACATCTTTCTGGCATGGATCAGTGGCATGCATGGCTGTTTTGCTGATCTTGGTAGTAAGGAAAAAAGAGTAAAAAAGCAGGTCAGTTTTCACAGGCCTAATGTCAAAATGTTGAGTCAGCAGCCCCACAGTGAGGTATGGAGGCCTTGGGGACTGGAGCCCCACCATGTGACACATTGCTGGTCTAGCCAATGGACAGGAGTGCAAAAGTCTGCTGTAGGACCTGCAGAGAAGTTGGAAAGGTGAGATAATTTTGTGGCACAGCAGTCAGTTTCTCTTCAGGGAGAGAATTGTTGTGGGGCTCCTCTGGGAGAAAGGAAGGCAGGCCAGAGGGATGAGCTCTACCTAAAACCTCTGAGGAAGCTGCCAATAGGGAACCCCTGGTTTTCAGCGGGGGAATTGGGCAGAAGTCCCTGGGGCAGGTCCCAACCCAGATGTGCAAGGCATCCAAGAGCCTCTACAGCTGTGGAGACCCAGCAGCGTCTGGAGGGATTTTAGAGCGCTGCATTATTTACAGCCGGGAGCCCAATTTTGGTGTAGCAATTGAAGCATCAACCAGAAGACAGTGAGTTTGAGTCCTGCCCGGCACACATAGCCAGATGGGAGGCTTTTTAGGCAGTCGCCCACTCCCAGCTCTAGGAAGGAAGCAAGGCTCTCCTGTACCAAATCTTTCATCTCCCTTCAGTTCCCCTTCCCCATATTCCCTATGAATATGGGGAAGGGGATTCCCAAGACTGGGCTTCCTTCTCATCTTCCCCTTCTCAACCCTTCTGGAAGAACTTTTCCCTCGGGAGGGACGCCTGTGGAAATTCTCAATTGTCCCTCAGGGCCTCTTCCCGCCTAACGAGGGGAGGTGCGGCGGGGGGGGGGGGACGCAGCTCCACCCATCGGAGGAGGGGCTAATCGGGGAGGAGGCGGCGGCGGCTCCGGGGTCGTGGCCAGCGCAGCAACAGCAGCGGCAGCTTCCAGCATCAGCTCCGCCGACGCTTCTTCCTCCTCCAGCCATGCCGGCTTTCGTGGTCTCCACCAACGTCTCGCGGGACGCGCTGCCCGAGGGGCTGCTGGCCGAGCTCACCGAGGAGCTGGCCAAGGCCACGGGCAAGCCGGCGCAGGTGAGGGCCGGGCGGCCGGGGGCACTTTGGGGGCGCGGGGCGAGCCCCGCCATCTCTCTCTCTCTCTCTCTCCTCCCCCCCGCAGTATGTCTCAGTGCAGGTGAACCCGGACCAGGTGATGTCCTTCGGGGGTTCCAGCGCGCCCTGCGCCATCTGCAGCCTCCACAGCATCGGCAAAATCAGCGCGCCGCAGAACAAGGCCTACAGCGCCATGCTGAGCGCGCTCCTGGCCAAGCGCCTGCGTGTGCCCGCCGACAGGTATGGGGCGGTGGGCGGGGCGGTGGGCGGAGCTCCCTCCGTCTCCCCCTCTCATTCGTTCCCGCTTCTCTCCCGCAGGGTGTACATCAACTTCTATGACATGGCCCCGGCCAACGTGGGATGGAACGGCTCCACCTTCGCTTAGCGGCTGCTGGGGCGGGGCGGGGCGGGGCGGGGCGGGGCAATAAAGGCTTCGAACAGTCGCTTCGCCTCTGGCTGTGTCTTTTCGCGAGCGGAGGGGGCGGGGGCCTGGGCGCCTTCTGACGTCATCGGGACGCGCCGCCGGCAGACATGGCGCTCTTCGCGGTTCGCAGGTGAGGCCGCGTGGTTAGGGCGGGCTGGCTGACCGAACCGGCCCGCGTGGGAGGAAGGCGGCGGGGCTTCCGGAGCGGGTGTCGGTCAAACGGTCTGGGTCCTCTGAGGGGGCGGCAACCGATGGCGCTGCCTTTACTTGGTGGTCGAAATCAGCGTGGAAACAAAAACCCCGTCAGAGGCTCGGACGTGCGGCATTCAACATCGCTCGCGCGCGAGTTTAAAGGTTTCAATCGCTGAAGGTCGGAAACAAACCAAAACGGCGCATTGTTTGTGCCCGGCTCGAAAAAAATCAAGAAACGAGCAACGCTTTCAAAATCTCCGGAATGCCCTGGCCAATTAGGGGGTGGCTGGGTGTTGCGAACGGGGTAAGCAAAAGCCCGAACTTTCAGACCAAAGTCACAGAGAAAGTCATTAAGCGAGTGAGTTAAGGCGAGCCTTAAAAACAAAAGCTGTTCATTAACGGAAGAAGTGATTGGCAGAAGAATAGGAATATTCAGATGTTCTATATAATAACGTCTCTAACGGGGTTTTTAAAGTGCTATCGCACCTGTGTGCCAAGCGTTGATGAAATCTCTCTTATCTCTGATAAGAGCTGCAACGTTCCCAATTGAACATTCCCTTCAATTGCAAAAGGCCACACTGCTGGGATCTGCACATGTAATGCCCCCTTGCATGACCACATTCTAGGTGCAAATGAAGGCCAACACCAGCTAAAGAAATGGCAGCTGTGATTACATGTCATAAGTAATGGCTTCGGTCTTGCACAAACACTTCTCCCAGGGTTACAAAGCTTCAGATAACCACCTCCCTCAGGGATAAAAGAATTCCAATCCTCATCACCAAAATTGGGGATGATGAGACCTGTGGTTCAACATCCTTTGGTTATTGATACAATTGCTTGTCTTTTTTCTCCCAATTTTTAATTTTAATTTAATTTTTTATTTTAAACTCATTACTTGCTCGGAGAGCAGGGGGCAGTCACGGCTAGGAGGGCCTTTGCTTTCAGGTTCTATCATAGAACATAAAATAATAGGGTTGGAAGGGACCTCTGCCTGGGGCAGAGTACCATTCTGTTCTAGCTGTGCCCATTCCTGGACCAGGAGACCCTATACTGCCCTGGTCACCTCATGTTGGATAACTATAATACATTCTGCATTGGGTTGCATTTGGAAAACAACTGGAAGGGGTGCAAAATGTGCTGCTATTCATGTGCACACTTCAATCTAATCGCGGATCCTGCATTAGCTATCAATTTGCTTCTGGGTTCAATTCAAAATGCTGACGATCAATAAAGTTCTACTTGGCATGAAGTTTTACCAGCCTTTCAAAAAGTTCTCAAAATGCTTAAACTATAAATGGTCAAAAATTAAAATGCCAGTTTGGAAAAACAAATATACTAATCAATATAATTATATGTTTTTTTAATTATGTCTGAGTCTCTGATTTCTGTGGGCCAACTCCACATTTTTTGATCTTGTACAGCTTCTTTCAGTTGTTTTATGCTCTGGCTGGCATTGGCTTTGATGGTTTCTAGTCACCCTGGCTTTTGGCAGCCTTGTTTCCTTTAACCATTGAACATTCTGAGCATCACTGCATAACTATGTAATAACTAATAAAACAAGGAAACTCTTCACTTGAGATTCTGCCTCAGAAAATTCTTTTTGCTTGAAATCAGTAGCCTTAAAAGTAGCATATGCTGCTCTAAAGCAAAAGCAAACATGAAAACTGAGGTAATGTAGTTAAAAAGCTGAATATCCAACTGAACATTAAGGATACTTTGTTTTTCCTCCCATCAAACCACCAAGGATGAATATCTGGTGTATGTGTTAAAATAACTTTCCTCGGGAAATCCCCAGGTACGTTAGTGATGAAGAGGATAATCCAGAATGTAAGTCCCAGTTGCTCTTACATCGGCTGCAGGAGCAAGCAAAGACTCGACAGCTGCAAAAACAGGAGCAGAACTGGCCCACTTCTGGGCAACAAAAGAGATTGGTGCCTGGAACCCTTGAAGAAGAAACCAACGAGGAATTAAAGCAAACAAGCAAAAAGAAGAAAGTAAGTCAGGAATCTCTTTCAGACCAAAGTCACAGAGAAAAGGACCCAAGACAACATACTTGTGGGGCAGAAAGTTTGCCCGAGAAAGAAAATGACTCAAGCAAAAGTAAGAAGAATGGTGGGAATTCCAGAACACCTGAAAGAAAGACAGAAGCAGTTCAAGGTAAAACAAATTTTGATTTTGGCTGGGTCCTTCTGGGAGCTTTACTCAGGCAGGTTTCGTTTGGATACTATGAAGGACTATTAATATTTAGAGTTATTTTTCAGACCATTGAGCAGAGCACTTATTCCATAGTCGCAGCTTCCCTAAACAATATGCAACAAACTTTGTGAGTCGCAAATTTTACTTTTCTTAGCACAATCTACACAATCTGTTTTGATGTGTTCGGTGAATTATTTTCTTCCCTTCTTGCTTGCATTGTGTGGCTGTTAATGCAAGCACCTCATTGGTATCAATATTTCTGTTACCAACAGACTGCAAGAACCCAAGTCAACACAAAGTAAGACTACCTGTGCTGTTCTTCCTTTAGCTTTTTGGTTTGGTACTTTTTGAAAAGGGTACTTGACAGTCCACCTTCAGGTCCAGCAGAAAGGGTATATTGCAGGACCTGTTCGTGAAGGAATGTCATCTGATGGGGCCCAGGAGGAAAGCCTTTTCTGCTTTGGCACCTACCCACTGGAACATCGTTCCCCCTGAGGTCAGACTGACTCTGACCTTACCGGCTTTCTGGAAAACCTGAGCATCTGGTAGGGGTAGTGCAGAGCTGCAAAATGGTCATACTGCTAGTGAGTTTGGGTGTGGTTGCCCACCAATTGTTTTTTTTAATGGCTTTAATTGCTTTCCTTGTTATATTTTGGTTATTTGTCTTTGTGTTCTTTTATTCTGCAAGCTGCCCAGAATCAAATATGTGAGATGGGTGCCTCTAGGAATTGCATAAACAAACTAATACTTTTAGAAAATATGTATCTAGAGCCCCTTTCTGCCTGAAAACACACACCTTAAGATAAGCCACTTTCTTCCATAAAATGTTTCTTGAAAACCAAGTTATTTGTGTTATGTCTGTCCCTTTTAACAGTTGAAAGTGTGTTGGAGAATCATCCGGAAAGTAGAGCTACCCCAGCAGAAGAATATATGGAAGGTTTTGGAGACAAAGAGAGCCAAGCAAGAGAAGATCAGATGATGCTGACACCGAATCCAAGAACAGCTTCTAGCCTGATTGTCCTTGGTCCTTGTGATCAAAGGAATCTGCACAAGGTAACATGATGATTAACCAATGTCAAATCAAATCTTTACTATGGCCATGGTCCAAAAGAAAGATGGGGTACAGTCAGTTAAAAAGCCCAAAAGCTGCTTCAATCTAAAACTCTGAAAGTCAGAGCCAGTCCAAAACACCAGCTCCCTCAGAAGGAGAAGACCCCCCCTCCCAACTTACACCTAGCCATTTCAGTGAGGAACTCTTCTTCTCACCATGGTTCCTGGCAGCTCCTTCCACTCCTATTTAATGAAAACTCACTTTTTAATTTGCAGAACTGTTGCCCCCTTGTCCCTGGTTTAAGGCAGATTATTTGAGTGTTAGAGAAGAACAGAAGCTGAGCAATCCTCGTCTTCTAGGGATTCCTGCCTAGGTTGGGCTGTTGGACTCTCAAGTTGAGGGCTCTGCATTTAACTTTCAGGTGCAACCTTTTGTGCTACGGTGGTTCAGTCAGCCACAGCAGTTCCAGAGGCAGATCAGAGAGAACCTTGTCCCTCTCCAGAATGTTCCAGTCATTCACCCTAAGCTGAGGAAGAAGCTGCAAGCCAATGGAATAGCATCTCTCTTTCCAGGTATCAGAATAAAGAGGAGAGTTGGCTACATATTTCTGAAGTTCATTCACCAAGTTTTCATATTGGAAGTGATGTAGTAATAAAATGCTACTTTCACTTTTTGTATGTTAAATGTTGCAGTTACCAGACAACCTTGGGGAATAATAGTTTTGCTTAACTAATATTTTTTGTTTCAAGCATATTTTTTATGAGTGTTATTTGAGGCCACTGTAATGAGCAGGGTGGTGGCCTAGAGGTTAAGACGCTCACCTCCCATTCCGAAAGTTGAGGGTTCAATCCTAATTAGTGGCAGGTATTTCTCTCTTAGGGCACAAAGAAAAAATAGCTGCTGTGAACACCACGTGGCATCAGGAAGGGCATCCGGCTAGAAAACGCTCAGCTCCATCCTATCACCCCAACTCTGCCCCGAATTAAGGGATTACACTGTCGTAAAAAGGCAGTTTAAGGCCAATATAGCCTTCTTTTAATATTTAATTTGAGAGCGATATTATGCAGGGCACTTTTCTCATGCTTGTTATAGAATTCAAGAAATAAAATGTTATGTGCAACAAATCTTTGAGATATGGACAGATGCCTCTTTGGTATCTCTTTGTTCCTCAACCTTCTATCCAGATTCATGAATCAGTTTGCCTGTGAATGAGGAAGAAGGAGCCCTCTTTGTGCGAACACACCTGTCACACAGCGGCTGTTGCCAAACAAGCTCACAGTAAACAGCCCAACCAAAGAACCTTCAAGACCACCCCCACCAGTACTGACAGAGCAAGTCACTAGAACAGTTCCCCAACCTGTCTGGGTTGGCGGTCTGGAGGGGGGAGAGGGAGGGGCAGGGACTTTTGCATGTGTGTGAATAGGGCTGCGAGCACACAATACAAATGGGGTGGCAACTGTAGTGCCCACACAGGGCTCACAGTAATGGTAATGCCCAATGACACTTGTGATGACAGCACCCTCGTGGCAATGGTAGCACCCATGTGGCACTCATGATGATGCGAGCAACAAGTGGAGGCTTTGTCCGTGTATACTTGTACACGCACTGGCCAGCCAGTCATGCGGCCTGGTAGCGACCGTGGCCTCTTCGCCACGGGGATCCCTGCACTAGAACATCAACTGAGAGCAAACCCCACTCCTTACTAACACTGATGATGTTACCTATGAGTAATGAAACATCTGCAAGAAAAAAACCAATCTCAGAGAGCACCAAGGATCCCTAGTTGCCTTCTGCCAATCCATCTGTCCTTCCTTCTCGTTTCTTTATTGTAATCTTACTTAAGAGTAGAGCTTGCCCTCAACCTCCTTGGAGGTTGAGGAGAAGCCCAATTCCCGCCCCAGACTTCTCTTGCCCCTTCCATTGAGAACAATCACAAGAAAGGGTGGAGCTCGGCTTTCAAAGAAGCCTCATTCAGGTGCATACCAGGGAAGTTTATTCATCTTTTTTTTTTATTTTTTATTGAATTACATGATAATACAATTTAATAGTTTTCGGTTTAGCAGTGTTCATAAATATATACAAATTATATACATGGTGTTCCCTGATTACTTGATTGTTATTAATATTTACACCCTCCCTTATTTACTTTTTACTTTTAACTTCCATCCACTTATACCACATTTCCCACACTGTGTAATATTCCGAGTTCTCTCTTTCATTTATCACATATGTTAATTTATTCAACTCTGCGCATTCTAATATTTTTCTAATTACATGTTCTTCCGGTGGCAGTCCTTTCTCTTTCCAATACATGACCACATTTCCAACAATTTGGGCTCGTGTTAGGGTAAATTTTTGTTATTCTAGTAGGGGCGAAATGCCACCCATATAGCATTTTGTATTCGTTTTCTTTATACGCTACCGCCCTTGTCAATTTAAGATTACTATTCCAAATTGTTTCCCATTTGTCTAGGTTTATACTATGTCCGATATTTTTTGCCCATGCAATCATTTGCTCTTTGACTACCTCCTCTACCCTATCATATTCGAGCAAATAATTATATAATTTGGCTAATAGTTTATTTTCCGTTCCCATCCAAATCTTATCAAATACATTGGCTCCTATTTCTATACCAAATTCCTCCTTGTCTTTTTGATATCGGGACTTAATTTATACATACGGCCACCAGTCAATATGGATGCCTTGTTTCTTTAATGCCTCATTCGTTTTGAGATTCCCACCGCTATCTAAAATGTCCTTTTTTCTTCTGGATAAACTTTTCTTTCTTTTGATGAGTTGGTTTAATGGAGGTTTGTACTTTCTCTAGGCGAAAATTGATACTTTAAAACTCTATATGTATTATATTACTCTCTGCAATTCTATCCATATTGTTATACTTTTTTTCTGTATTTTTTAATAATTTTCAATAAAAAATAAAAAAAAATAAAATGTACCTTGTACCTTAGAAATTTTTCCAATTTCTAAGATATTAGGATATATTATGGCCTCCATTGTGGAGAGCCATTTCGGGACTTTCGTGTATTGCTTTTGCCTGATTTCTCTCCAGGTCTGCATTAATGTGTCTCTTATTTTATGCCTGTGAAAATATGTCCTTGTCCTTTTGCCTTTATCCCATAAGTAGACATGCCAACCCTTCTGCAGATCGTGCCAAAATTCCAAAGCCAAAATTCTTTTGTTTTCCAAGGTAGCCCATTCCCTTAGTCACACCAAATTGGCTGCTTTATGGTACACTTCCCATGCTGGGAATCCAAATCCACCCCTATTCCTTTTATCCTATAGTGTTCGGATTGAGATCCTAGGTTTTTTCCCTCCCCAGATAAATCTCCTGATAATGCTATTCAATTCTAAGAAAAAAAATTTGTCTAGGTTAACTGGCATAGTTTGGAACAAATATAGCAGCTTAGGCAGGATGCTCATCTTTATTGAGGCTATCCTGCCTAGAAGTGATAATTGTAATTTTCCCCATCTTTCCAAATCTTGTTTGATGCTTTTAATCAGGGGCACGTAATTGTCTTCCTTTAGAGCCAAACATCTTGCCATTATTCATACTCCCAAATATTTTTTTTTTTATTGAAAAAGTTTTTCAAATACAAATTTTTCCCCCTTTCCCCCCCCCTAACCCCCCCTCCCCCTCCCCTCCCCCTGTGGCTTCTTCAAAATAAAACCCAAATTCATAACAGATTATATAATACTTTACCATCCTCTTGCTCCATCCCCCATACGCTGACCCTTTCTTTCTAATACTATTATTATATCCCCCTTATACTATACATTTCAAAATAACATTCTACTATAACATTATATAACTCCTAATTTAGCATAATATTATTATATCTCCCAGTTTAGCAATTTCTGCTCATAATCTATCCTTTTTCTCCCCCCATACATATATCTCTTAAGTCAAATCTTTTATGTATATTAATATAACATTTCAAAGCAACCTTCCGCTATAAGACTATATAATAATTCCTAATTTAACATTGATTCAACTCATAGTCTGCCCATTTCCTCTACCCCCATAGATATATCTCTTAACTCAAATCTTTTACATATATTCATATCTAAACATAATATCCCTTTTCTTAAACTAAACAATCAATAAGCTAACCTGTCTCTTTCTCCTTGATATCTCAATATTATGCCAACTGGAATGTCCCACCTGAATGAGATGTTTTGTTTCTTTAGCTCAGCCACCAAAAATCCAAATTTCTTTCTATCTTTTAACATCTTGGGCGGCAACTCTTTATATATCCAGATCTTTCTTCCATACAATTGTAGAGTAGAATTAAAGGATTTCTGCACAATATCATTTCTTATTTCTTTATCTGTAAAGTAAATCACCACATCTCTAGGCAATTGCCTTTGCTTTGCAATCCAAGAATTTACTCTATAGGCCTTGTCAATCTTACAAGATACCTCCTCAGGGTGAACCTTTAAAATCCCGGCCAGAACTTGAGCAGATATTTTTCTTAAATCATCTCTATTATTTTCCTGTAACCCTCTCATTCTAACCGCAAATTCCGTGAGCCTGTATTGCATCATTGTAACTTCTTTTTCAATCCCTTGCTTTATATCTTCTGCATTGTAAGTCTCGTGACCAGCTTCATTTTTAGACTTTACTTCTAAAGTATTGTCTTGAATATTTATCAAATCATTTTCAATTCTTTGTATTTTATTGTCCAAATTATAAATCTTATCATCAACTTCCTCCATTTTAGACTCTAATAACTTGATATTTGTATCCATCTATATATCCATCTATATATAACTATTTCTGAAAAAGCATTAGTCACTGTTACAATCTTTCGTTGCAAATTATCATACTTTAGTTGTATCAGTTCTTTAATTTCCTGCCTAAATTTTTCAAAATTCTGGTTCACAGTCTCGTGGTATCTTGCCATTTCCTCCAGGACAAATTTTTTTAAATTAAAGCCATTCTTCTGAGTCTGTAAGCTCGAAACTTGTTCACGTAATTGTGAATGGGGGAACACCCCCCCCCGCTGCTTGTTTGTCAGGCTTTATTAGTTTTAACGCCATCCTGCCACACAAACAAACTCTTTTTAAAGAAAGAAAACTTCTCCCCAAACAAGATCAAGTACAAATCTCCAAGAAAAAAGAAACTTAAAATAGATATTTTTCTTCTAGATTCTAGCCAGCACTGTTTATTCCGCTACTTTGTAGCTTGTTACGAAGGACTTTCGCTTTCTGCTTTCTTCTTCTTCTCAAGCCTCAGCAGTCGCCATTTTAAACTTTTTTTTTCCTTCACTTAAAAACGCTTGTAAAATCGTTAAAAATACTTGCGATTTAGGGTCCCAAGTCCAAATCTCGTCCTCTTTAATTAAACCATCTGTTGATTTTTGTTAAGAGGCTTGGTCACGTCGCCTGGCTCTGCAAAAGGCAGAGGTCTCCCGAAGCCCGGAGCAGCGGCGAAGGAAATAGGGAGCCTCATCCTGCTTCGTCCCCAAGAGTAAAAGAAAAACTCTGGGGACTTCGCAGAGGGCTCTACCTGCCCTCGCCTGCTCTATCTCACATTTCCTTATGGAAATGGAGTTTTTCGAGCCACCTTTCAGCTGTGAAGGCGGCTCTTTACGGGCGACGGGGCTGGCGGTACCAAGGGACCGTCTGACAGCGACAGAAGCCAAGTTAGACTCTATTTTCTTAACTATTTGCAAACCCAGGGATTCTTCTAGTGCTTTCTTTTGCTCTTCCGACATGTTTTTGATCAACATTTTAGTTTTAGTTTTATTTAATTTAAATCCAGACACTTCTCCATACCTTCCCAATTTCTCCAAAATTTTTTGTCCCATTTCTAATGGTTCCTTCATCCTAATGATCAAGGTTACATCGTCAGCAAATGCCTGGACTTTGTATACTTCTTTCCTAATTTTCAACCCTTTTATTTCATTATTATTCCTAATTCTTCTTAATAGGGTTTCTAAGGCCAATATAAACAATAGTGGTGACAGCGGGCATCCTTGTCTTACCCCCTTTCTGATTTGAAAAGTTTTTTGTCATATCTCCATTTAATAAAATGTTTGCTCTTCGTTTGTCATAAATTGTTATCATTTTCTCAAAATTTACTCCAAATTTCATCATTTTAATTTGTTGGACCATGAATTCCCAATTCAAATTGTTAAACGCTTTCTGAGCGTCTAAGAAAACAAGTGCCATTTGCTTATCCGAATGGGCTTCATAATATTCTAGATTATCAATCACTACTCTTATATTATTCCTTATCTGTCTTCCGGGGAGAAATCCATTTTGGTCAGTATGTATCAAATTATTTAGTATTTTCTTTATTCTTTCTGCCATTACACTCATAAAAATTTTGTAATTTGTATTTAAAAGGGAAATTGGCCTATAATTTTTTATCTGTTTTGGATCGGTACCTTCTTTTTGCAATAACGTGATATATGCCTCCCTCCACGAATCCGGAATGTTGGATCCTATCAAGGCCTCATTACAAATTTCCAATAGTTTTGGTAAAAGTATATCCTCCAAATCCAAACTTTTTTTCCAATTCTGCTGGGAATCCATCTGGGCCTGGTTATTATTTTTAAGTTTAGATATTGCCATTTTTAATTCCGCTATTGTGATTTCCCTATTCAGCATTTCCCTCTCTTCCTCTCCAATCAGTTCTTCCTCTGCCAGCTATTGTTCAATTTTTTTTTCTTGGGACCACAAAGAACCACACGTGCAAATAAAAACTAAGGCAGTACTAAAGAATTAGAAATGGAGGGTTGGAAGTTAATAATATGCCTTCAGGAGGTCCATATAAAAAAAGAAGACGGGAAATGTTTAGAGTATAATAAATTTGGGGAAACCTTTACCTCCCTAGCGGGGGGAAAAAAAGAGGGGTGTAGCGTTATATGTCAAAAAAGGATTGTAGCAGAATTAAAACACACCGACACCAAGGGGAGAACATTAGCGATTGAGATCGAGAGAGGGAACCTTCCAATACTATTGGTAGCCATCTATGCCCCAAACAAAAACCTGGGGGAATACTATAAAAAATTAGAAGAGAAAATAAGTAAAATGGAGTATAGCAACATTTGTATAATTGGTGACTTCAATGGGATAGTAGATTCGGATAAAGACCATAAGAGTAGTAAAGACAAAAAGAAAAAAGGATAAATTACCAAGAACTTTCTTCGACCTAGCGGATGAATTAAACCCAGTAGATATTTGGCGGACTTTTCATCCGAACAAGAAACAATATACTTTCTATTTGAATCCCCAAAAATTGTGGTCGAGAATTGACATGATGTGGGTCAGTAGGAGTTTGGGATGGAAATTGAATCCGCAGAAATAACACCTAATATATGGGCGGGCCATAACCCTTTAGAAATAAGATGGAAAAATTTACACAGGAAAAACATAAGAGATGGGGGTTAAGCACACAATTTTTGAGGGGTAAGGAATACATTGGAAAAGTTAAGGGAGAACTAAAACTATTCTTTGAAGAAGGAATCTCTAGAGAGACTGGGAGAAGCAGAAAAGAACCTGCAGCAAAACCCAGGAGATAAGGTGGCAAAAGAAAGCTGGATGATATTAAGACACAAATTGAATATTCTGGATCAGGAAGAATTGGCCTACAAGATAAAATGATCAAAACAATATTACTTTGAAAACGCCAACAAACCGGGCAGATAACTGTCTTATAAATTAAAAAAGGAGACTGAGAAAGATCATTTACCAATTGGAAGATACAGAGGGACGTATATTGAATAAAGAAGAGGATAAACTCGAAATTGCCCGGGATTACTATGTTGCACTATACAGGGAGGAAGAAATCCCAAGTTTACTCGTCTTTTGTCATGGCATCTCTTCCCTCTTTTCATTGCTACATTAGTGGTTTGTTTGCCTCATCTGGAAGCACAGGAGGGGATTGACCCACAAGAGGAGGGAGGCAAGGATTCATGGCCTGCTGGAATACTTGAGCAGAGGGGGCTAAGTGCTGCTCAAAGCCACTGGATATCGGAAAAGAGAACATTTATAGCTCAGGGTGGAACTGGGGGGTCCACGTGCAACCATAACAGTGATGATGTTACCTAGTTTCGCAATGAAACGTCTGCAAGGAAACAACCAAGGACCCTTCAACCAGGTGTTTGTTTGAGTTTTGTTATTACCTGTGGCAAACACCTAAAATATTTAAAGGTTTTCTTCATATCAATGGACATTTGAGACATTTTACCATTTTCTGTTTTGTGTGAAGCTCTTCTCAAGCGTTCTATTGGATGGTAACCCACTAATATTTCCCACTCTCCTCTTTAGTTCAGGCTGAGGTGATTCCAGCCATCTTGGATTGTGGGCCCAATGGGGCTTTAGTTGGCAGGGGTGGCTACCCCCCAAGCGACATCTGTGTTTCAGCCCCCACTGGCAGTGGCAAGACATTGGCCTTCATCATTCCAGTGGTGCAGGTGAGCTTCAGCTGGAATCAAGCACTGCTGGTTGTGTCTGGGGGTGTGCAGGGCATCATCCAGAACCAAAGTCCCCACCCACCCCAGGATCCACAGCCGGTGCTGCAAAGTCTGTACGATATGCCAGAGGTGAACAGTGGAAGTAGGGAGAACTGGATCCCAACTTCTAGGATTTCTGCATTTTGAGTATTTAGTCCAGTTGCAAAGATTTAATTTTCTTGCCATAAAACTGAAAGTTTTGTAGTGAGTTAAGTACCTTTGAAAGATGAAATAGAAAAACTAGAGTGAAAGGAATGTTGTAGGTCATCTGAAGGGACAATAGCAACTGATAATTGTGGTCAGTGCTCTGGGAACTCTCAGCCTGTGTTTCAGTGTGAGTGTGTTTCTCTGTACAGAGAGTGTGTGTGTGCGTATGTTTATGTGCATGTGTTTCTCTGTTTGTACAAGGGAGGTATTTTTGTGCACTTATTTGGGAGGATGTAACGGAACTCTAATCTGTTTCTGATCTCCTGTTTTTGTGTTGGCAGGCCCTGTTGGACCGCGTTGTCTGCCATGTACGGGCTCTGGCAGTCTTGCCCACCAAAGAGCTGGCTCAACAGGTATCATCTGAAGGGAGTTGGTTTTTGTGGCCCCTATTTTTCCCCTCCACACACAGGAATATTGGAGTGGGCTAGCTGGCCAAGAGACAAACACAAGAAAATGAATTAGTTGCTACAACCTTCTGCTCACACTGTGTTAGTGCATCTGCAGCAGAGCCTCATAAAACTGGCAGACAGACTTGTGGCTTGTCATGTTTGCTATGTATTTTGTTAGAGCCCTGAGAGCCACCTGCCAGGTGACCCAAACATAGTGGGAGATGCCATTGTTGTTATTGATACTCCAGTAGAAGAGACTATGAGGAGCTCAGGCTGTAACAGTTAGGTTTTTGGTGCTCTCTGAGCTTGTTGACTTCTTCCAGATGTTTCATTACCAGGCTAGGCAATGTCATTAAGACATTTTCTATGAGAGCAGTAAAAACAAATAATGCTTTAGAAAATAAATGCAACAAATATTCATTTTTAGCCAAAAAAATAAAATAAAATTGCAATCAAGTTGTCCCTAGAGAGCCTGGCTGGTCTTCCTCTACTTCTTAAAGTAGGCTGTGCAGGATCAGGGGAACCTCCCTTGGAGAGAATCCCACTACAGAGTCTCCTATTGCGAAGTCCCTGCTTTGGCCACTTCACTGTCAACTCCCAGGGGAGTTGTAAGCTGGGCTCCCAGGTGACTTTGAGGCACACAGCCTTCTGCCTTCAAGCACAGTGTGCAGAATAACAGCAACTCTTTGGGCTGCTAGGGAACCTAATGGGAGACGGGGCCAGGTGACCTCTCTGCAGAGCCTTTGGGTATTCCTAATGTTGGGCCTCCCTCTAACTAAGGATACATTGGAAAGATGGGAGTTGAGGAAATGCCACTCTGTTTACTGTTTTCCTTCCCTCCCTTCCTGATGTTCACATGTTCATGTTCTCTTTGTTCATCTCTCTTTCAACATTGACTTTTTTGATAGGTGGCTAAAATATTCAACATTTACACTGATGGGACTGGGCTGAAAGTTGTCCAGCTTACCGGACAGAAATCTTTTGTGAAAGAACAAGAGTCCCTTGTTGAGACAACGTAAGTTCACGTTCTCCTGGGCCTGTGCATTAATTTAATCTTGCTGCCTTGGCCTGTTAGCTTTGAAACAAGAGATACAAAATTTGTTACCATCCTAATTAAGGATGGTCAACTGCAGCTTTTCTGACCCTGAAAAGAAATTTGCCTGGGAGCAGTAGCTAAGTCCAAGCCTGCTGTATATCTGCATTTGTGAATCCTTAATCCTGACATGACCTTGAGTATGTTGTGGCTTGACCTTGATTGTCCTGTTATGTGATATTTTGTGCAACCTCATGCTGATTGTCCTGTCAATTCCCTATTTGCTCAATGCTTTCTGGTTCCTAGAAAGAGATGGGGAAACAGTCAAGCCCCGGGGTGAATCAAATCTGGATGGGACCCAAAGCAACATTCCGAAGGGTGCTGCTACTAATTTTTCTGCCTTGTTGTTTTTGGGCAGGCTGATGGGATTTCGTAGTCTGGCAGACATTGTTGTAGCCACCCCAGGACGCCTGGTGGACCATCTCCAGCAAAGTCCCCAGTTCAGCTTGCAAGAGCTTCGTTTCCTGGTGAGGGCAACTCTCCAAAAGTGGGGCCTGAATCAAAACTCTCTTTGGGCAGCCATTGTGAGAGCATCAGAATTCCTCCTGTGTCCCAAGGCAAAAGGGTTTTCAGGTTTACTTCTGCATATTCATGTTTTACCATAAAATTCATGAGTTCAGCAGCTCCCAACATATTTTTGCTGGTATTTGCCTTTGATTGGGCCTGTAAATTGGGAGTGGAGGACATGGCTGGCTAGGTTCTTGTTAGCTCAGCGAGCTTGCCGGCAGAGCAGTCATAGCTGGAATCACAGTTTATGCATCACAAGCTTTTTCCCCAAAGATCCTGCACCTCTTTCCTCCCCACAAGAATGAGCGACCAGCCTAAATTCTTGGCAAGACATGTCCACCATGGTTGCCAGCCTGCCAGACCAGAGTCACCTGGCTGAATGGGTTTCCCCCCCTTATTTCTGAGTGCAGATCATTGACGAAGCAGATCGCATGATTGACAATATGCATCAGGATTGGCTGCAGCAAGTAGTAGAGGCTGTGCATCGGGCTGAAGGGGGCTCTGGTCCCGGCAGGCTGTTCAGAAGGATGCAGCCAAATCCCTCCACAGCAGCCAGGTAAGAGATTTCTGCGGGGAGTCTGCATTGAGTTACAGGGGTCTCATCCTGCCACAGAGGCCCCCTTGAGAGGAGAGGGGACTGAGCCTCAAAGAATCAACCTGGAGGATGGTGGATTAACCAAGAGGGCGGCTGGCTTTTCAGAAGGAAGGCTCTCCCTTCCCTGTTTTCCTTTTCAGGGCTTGCTGCCCCCAGCTCCCTCTGCAGAGGCTCCTCTTCTCAGCCACTCTGACGCAGAACCCCGAGAAGCTGCAATGGTTGGGTCTCTACCAGCCTTGCCTCTTCACGCCAGCTCAGTCTGGGAAAGGGAGCAATGTGCTTGGCTCTCAGCCACGTGTCAGCGAAAAGTACATTCTCCCCGAGGGACTCTCAGTAAGTGTCCCTTCTCTGGATCTTGTTCATGTCCTTTGTGCCCTCGGAAGAGGAGTCTTTGCCCAGGAAAATATGTTGATTTGCTTAATATTATACACTGTCAGTATAACTGCCCTCAAGACAGTTACTGTAGGATGCCACCAAAAGGAATCTAATAGGACAGGAACTGGAAGCATCTCTTTCTCTGGGACTGGTTTGGGATAACAGACACCTCTGTTTTCCAGCTTTGAAGGTGGAATAGATACCTGATCAGCTGTTGCAAGAGTTGGTAAATAAATGGGTAATTCATAAAAGAATTAAATAAGGAAATAGGTGTTGGAAGCCTATTACCTAAAAGACACGAAGCAGAACTGCCGAACTTTTATCCCTTGTGGCTACTGGCTGGCCTGGGTAAACTCTTCAGAATATTCTGCTCCTGAGTGAGACGGCTTCAAACGAGCCAGACTCCCAGGGCAAATGCTGCCTTTCCCTCTCTCTCTCTCTCTCTCTCTCTCTCTCTAGCAATATTATGTCCCGTGCAGCCTGAATTGGAAACCGTTGTTCCTCCTGCATTTCCTGGTGAGGCTGAAATTCTCCCAAGTGCTGTGCTTCACCAATAGTAAAGAAACTTCGCACAGGTGAGATTGCATGGCAGAGCTGGTCTTAGATCCCAGGTTTCTATTGCCTGACCTGACTGGCGACAGCTCCCTGGGTTTTCCAGCAAGGATCTTTGTCAGCTGTACTGATCATCTTTACACAAAAGCATCATTATCTTCCAGTCAATTCCCTCTCCCCCAACTGTCACTTCTGTTTGTCCTCAGACTCTTCCTGCTAATTCAGGCCTTTGGTGGAGTGAAGGTAGCTGAGTTTTCTTCAAAGCTGAGCTCGAGCAAAAGGAAGATGACCCTGAAGGAGTTTGAGCAAGGCAAGATCCAGCTGTGAGTCTCTCCTGGAGGAGTTTTGGCATCATCTGCTCTGAAATGCTGATCCCATCTGCACCAGGGCCGCTTTGCATCAGGATTTAGAGGCTGTGGCACTAACCAGGGAAGGTGCTTCTCTTTGGAGGCTTCCTCTTCAGGCCTTCAACAATTCTTCACCACCAGTTTTGCTAGCTAAATCTTGCCAACTTCTCTTTGCAATATAGTCTGTTCTTAATGCTACATATTTTTGATTCTAATTTCTAACACTCAGATTTATCCATTAGTGCTTTGGCTAGCACATTATTATTTTTTTGAGTGCCTTCAAGTCAGCCTCGATTCCTGGTGACTGCCTGGACCATTCTCTGCAGTTTCCTTGGCAAGATTTCAGGGGTGGTTTGCCATTGCCTCCTTCCTAAGGGTGAGAGAGAGTGACTGGCCCAAGGTCTCCCAGCTGGCTTTGTGTCCAAGTTGGGCGTGACCATCTCCTGGTTCTAGCCCTCACCAATATACCAAACTGGTTGTCACAACTGGAGTCTGGTCATGTTCGAATTATTTGTGTCATGCGGAAAGCAATTAATTGCCCTGTGTTTCTTCCGGAACAGTTTAATCAGCACAGATGCCACGGCTCGAGGAATTGATTTTGGTGGTGTGAAATGTGTCATTAGCTACGATGCCCCTCAGTTCATCAGAACCTACATTCACCGGTACTTTTCTCAGAGGAATGTGGGGACGAGGCATTCTGAAAATAGTGTCGGAATCTGATCTCTCCCCGAAAGCTCCAAGTTTCCTTTTTGATTTTGGGGAAGATCGGAGTGGGGGATTGTTCATCTCCTCACCAGACGCCTTTTGCATTTAGGGTGGGCAGAACAGCTCGTGCTGGGAAGGCAGGCCTGGCTTTTAGCCTGCTCCTCAAACAACAGGTAGGTGGCCTTGTCCCGCCCTCTGGAAACCCTCCTCAGAATGTGTTCTGCAGCCCCTGGGTGTCAGGGGGTGGAGCACATATCACAAGCCAGTTAAGAGTGACATGTTTCAATGGTACATTCAAGAACGGTTGAGCAAAGGGCCCATGAAAGTGCAGGGCCTGTGGTCTGGGCACCCAGTGGCTAACTCTTTAGGAGGCTAGATGCACTTCACTGAACCTGCTGGTTGCTGGAGAAGGCCACCATTACTACAGTGTGAAGAAGTCATGTGGTTAGCCCACTTTCCTTCTCTAGGAGTATAGGTTCCTAAAGATGCTGAAGGATGCAGGCCTTCCAGAGTTGCAGCCACAGCTGGTCAAGAGCACCTCCATTCAGCCTCTCCTCCAGCAGTATGAAGCAGCCCTGGCCGAACTTGCACAGACTATCAAGGTAGCCTGGCTTTTAGAGGGAGGGAAACAAAAGTGTTGGAAGGGGCACTAGAGTAAATATTCAAGCAGCTGTACAACTAGCATATGTCACTATGCCTTTAAAAGCAAATTCTGTGTACCAGCTCACAGTATACACAGTTGTGGAAAAGTTCCATTTTTATTTTTATTTTTTTTATATTTTATTGGATTCTTAGTTTAGTTTAGTTTTATTAAATTTGTATACTGCCCTACTTCCGAAGGACTCAGGGCGGTGAACAGGCACAAGATAAAATACAGAAATACAAAAGTTAAAAACAATTTAAAACCAAATTAAATAATATTGGCCCACGACAATTAAAATCCCAATAAATTTAAAACAAATTAAAATTTCAATTTAAAATTTAAAAGAAAGGGGAGAAAAATTAGGCCAGGCCGGCTTGCTAGAATAAGAGGGTCTTAAGAGCACGGCGGAAGGTGCGCAGATCCGGGATCCTCCGTATCTCCGGGGGGAGCTCGTTCCAGATAGTGGGTGCCCCCACAGAGAAGGCCCTCCCCCTGGGGGCCGCCAGTCGACACTGCTTGGCTGACAGCACCCGGAGGAGACCCTCTCTATGGGAGCATACCGGCCGGTGGGAGGCTATTTGTAGTAGGCGGTCCCGTAAATAACCAGGTCCTAAGCCATGAAGCGCTTTAAAGGTGGTAACCAAAACCTTGAAGCGCACACGGAAGACCACCGGGAGCCAGTGCAGCTCGCGCAGGAGAGATGTTACATGGGAGCGCCATATTGCTCCCATAACCACCCGCACGGCCGCACTCTGCGCCAGTTGGAGCCTCCGCGTGCTCCTCAAGGGGAGCCCCATGTAGAGAGCATTACAATAGTCCAGGCGGGAGGTGATGAGGGCATGAGTGACTGTGTGTAGGGAGTCCCGATCCAGATTCTTATTTTTAAGCATATCAACATCAATACATGAACAGTGTGTCTCTGGGTATAGCTCATGTTAATACAAATAATAACAGTCAATTGTTACATTAATCAAACTTATATAATCCTAATATTAATATACTTGATTATTTTAAAGTAGTTATTCAGTATTTCAATGTTCCATTCTAATGTCAATGATCTTAAACATACATAGTAATACCATCTTTCAACCTCTCATCTTTCCATCTAATATTACTTATATTCAATTTATAGAAATTATAACTGCTAATATTCCCCTTAATTCTTATTTCTACCTCTATTCTGACTTCTAATCAGGTCACTTACTAATCCTAATGTTAATACACATATTTAATTAAGGCATAGTCCTTTATATAAAGGTGTATATTCTTATTTCTACCTCTATTTCTAGTTTTTAATCAGGCCATCATTATATTAGAAAAAAGAAGAAAGAAAAAATAATTCTTTTCTATCCGTCATCTCTTGTCCATTTTAATACTTCAGTTCTTGTTTTTTGGCTTTCCTCCCATACTCCTCTCTTGGATCTTTGTCTCTGTCAACATCTGTATCTTCATTATTCCATTTAAGTATTTCTCCCATCTCTAAGCTGCCAAATCTCTAAGCTGCCAAATCTCCCATACCCCTATCTCCCTTTCAAAAACATCTTCCAGGTTATCCAATTCCATTTTTTTATCTCTCAAAAAAATTTCTCATCCTCTTGGTTTATTTGGTGATTTGTCTATTCTATCTTTTCCTCCATTCTTTCCACTACTTCCTCCTTTTCCTGGACTCTTTGATCTTCAGTCATTGCCAACTGCATCATACTTTCTAATTTGCCACTTAAGTCTTTTATCACTCTGTGATTCTTTGTCATGGTATTTATTTATTTATTTATTTATTATTGCGATTTATATGCCGCCTTTCTCCCTAGGGACTCAAGGCGGCTTACAAAATGACAGTTTCCAATACAAATCACAATGAAATAAAGATTAAAATCAGCAACCCTATTAAAACAATTTAAAATTATAACAGTGTACCCCCAAACAGATCAGTTAAGTTGACGGAAGAGCCATGTCTTCAGCTCGCGACAGAAGGAAAGAAGGTCAGGGGCTGTCCTAAGCTCGATGGGTAATCCATTCCAGAGGGTCGGGGCTCCCACAAAGAACAATCTCCTCCTGGGGGCCGTCAGCCGACATTGTTTGGCTGACGGTACCCTGAGGAGGCCCACTCTGTGAGAGCGCACAGGACGATGGGAGAACGGCTGGAGATGGTCCTGCAAGTACCCCAGGCCTAAGCAATGAAGGTATCCCTAAAGCTTTGAAACATCCACACCATATCTCTTGAAATCTCACTTTATTTTCCCCTGAAAGAGCATCTAGTTTAATAAGTCTGCTTTTAGTCAGGGCCACAAACAATATATTCAGTTCCAATTTTGCTCATCAGAGTTCCATAGTCATAGCTCTTTACATCTCAGGGTTATTGATCAATTCCATTTAAGTAGTCCAGGCAGTTTCCACACAACAAAAGTCACTTTACTTTACTTAAGGGTCTTTCTTATTCTCACAATAGTAAACTGATTAATTATAGAACAATTAGTCTCACCACAATCCTTCAAAAGAATGTTGCTCGTTTCTTCTGTCAGAATTTTCCTAGATTTGTAGAGGTGTAGTATATTCCATTCACTAGTAGATGGCAGCATCAACAGAGGTTTTAGCATTGTTTCAAACATGATAGATTAATTAATCCAAATATAATTCAATTTGTAGAGACAAAATTAAGTACTCAAGTAGATTCAGGTAAATAGTTCCAGCATTTTATAATGCCTTTCCATAACAACGGCTATCCAATTTAAAATCCAATTTTCTGTGATTAAAAGATCTTTAGCTTTTCTCCCCTCAGTTCCTTTCATTCGGGTCTAGGATTTTTCTCTCTATGATTGTTCGCCGCTTTAAAAAAGGTAATTCTAAGAGTCTCTTTTCTCTTTTCTTCTTTTTTTCCTTTAAGTTTAGGGGCTAAATACCAAAAAAAGGGATCTTCTCACCCAGCTCCAATCACTCTGCTCCAGCACCAGTCTTAGGTGTTTCTTGGCTGCCCCAGCTTTATGGCAGCCATATTTAGGTTGCCTCTTCTCGTCGTGGCTGACAGGGAAAGAAAAACCCTGGGTTAGGCAGGAGAGTTGCGACTCTCCATGACCTCGCAGGGCACCCCTCTTTGCTTCGCCTTCCCTACAGAGAGGCTTTGACTCCCCTCAGAGCCCACCAATGGGGAGAATTCGGCACGGGAACTCTGAGCTCCCATTTCTCAGGCTGTGGTTTAGCCGGAGCAAAAGTGAACTGTTCTGACCTAGACTCCCTTAAAAAGCAGGAAGCAGGAATTGGTCCACTTCTTATTTACACGACTGTGAATTACTTTCATTCTCAATCAGCAAGGTTTGTCCAAACAGTTTTTCAAAGGAATATTTCTCAACACACCTTATCTTGTTTGGCAAACTGCCACGTAACTTGTTTCCAACCACAGAGTAAGGCAAAACTTGGCACAGAGTCTCTTAGAGTTACGAACAGAACTTTGCACTGTTGAAACTACCAAACAAACAAATTATTTCCTGCAAAAGCTCCCTCCCCGTTTGCTCCTCTTTTGTTTCCTATGGGAGGGGCCAATCATCTCTAAGGTGTGGCTTTGCTTCCAAGTCGACCCTGTTTTCTGAGTTATTCTTGTCTTTTGGCAGCTCTGCGTATGCACACACTGGGAACGGGCTCCAGCTGTTCCTCTGCCTCACTGCTGTCTATCTCCCTCTCTGCCTCTGATGCATAGCCCTCGTCTGAGCTTTCCCCAGCCCCCAGGACTGGTGCATGTTTCTCCCCAATCTCCTCACTGTCTGACTCTGCTGCCAGCTTTGCTGGCCGCCGGCAGGCCACAACATGAACTGGCTCCTCTTGTCTCTCTGTGAAAATGTGTAGAAGCCTAAAGAACTTAAGTTCTGAGGCTAATCTCTTCCACAGTGGAGGAGGGATAACTGTCCAAACCACTATTCCAAGTGCTGAATGAATTAAATAGGCTTAACCTCCTCTCTATTTCAACAGGAGGAGCAGGTTGGAAAGCGATCTTAAGGCAGTCTGCCCCCAAGATGCTGCGAACCAGCAGAACTGGAATTTGGCCCCACACTCTTGAGGACACAATGCCTGGAAGCAGATATTCATGAAGAGCAACTTGAGGGCCAAAGAATGAATGAAGGGACACAGCCTGTTCTCACTGCGAAGCAGGAAGAATAATTCTCAACTCTTAAAAAACAGATTAATAAAAGCCTTTCTGGGCAGAAGACTTCAGCCTTTGCCAGCGCAGTGCCACTTTCATGAGCAACCCCACACTTGCACAAATTAGTATTTGAAATGGCTGAATCTCCAAAATGTGGCAAACTAGTTGTGTCTAAGATGTCCTTGTTGATGAAATAACAGTTATGCTAATTTTTAATATCCAGTCTGTTTCTAGCTATGTCTCAATTACAAAAATTACACTATTTGAGTGCATGCATTCTGCTACTAAGCTGTACAGCAGTCCTTTGGGTTCAAAGGAGACACGCTTTGCGGCAGATCTTCTGTGGACACGGAGGTTGCTCTGCAGCAGGGATACTGTTGCTCTGCAATGGAAACAGTCTAGCGCAGCAGGGACACCGAAGATCTACTCTTCTTGTAACTGGGGGTGTTATTCTGCGATGCCGTTCACAGCTTTTCTGTCAGGTTTCCATATTGCCTGTCTTCAAAGCCAGTGGAGGCTTCGTAGCCCAGAGCTCACCTGCGGGTTAGGTCAAAAGCCGCAGCTTCTGCTTCCCTTGGCTGGATGTCCCAGGGCACAATGTTTCTTGCACAGTATCTTCGTAGCCCTTGTGTGGTTGACCTTCCCGGATTCTAGTGCACTGTAGAACAATAGGCGAGGCTGTCCATTCTGATGCCATGGCCCACCCATGTCACCTGAGCTTTGGTCATCAGGGACTCAATGCTGGTGGATTCTGCATGATCCAAGACCTCCAGGTCATGCTAACAAACGCCCAGATTATGCAGAGAGCATGCATGTGACATTTCTGTTACTTAATTTATTAAGCCTCCTGCTTAAAGTGAAGGACGAGACTTAATAAAGGAGGACTGTAAGGCCTGGCCTCTCCCCCTTATTCAAGAAAGTAAAAGACTCTTGAAACTTGGTATTTCAGAAGGAACCTTTTATTGAATAGAGGTGATAGGGCGAAAGAGAAAGCAGGCTCTCGAGGGCCCTCAGGCCATGCAGTTAGAATAAAGGAGTTAGAAACCCCTCCCAACAGTCTGATGTGGATTCAGCCAATCCACAGATGCGAAGATGTTATTGTACCAGCTGCTCTGAGAAAGTGATAAGGGAACTTTCTCAGGGTCATCTTTCCGCCGGCTCTCAAACAATGGAATCCACATGGCCCACCCTCCCCTTATAAAACATCTTAAATATTGTTCTAGAATGCCATTAGTCTGTTCAACCCCCCCCCCCCCATTTGTCTGGGGGTGATGGGAGGAGCTTAGCCCCTGGGTGGTGCCTAATAAGTTCAAAAAAGCCCGCCAAAATCTTGAAGTGAATTGAACTCCCCTGTCAGAAATAATCCTCTGGGGAGCTCCATGGAGGCAGTAGATATGAACCAGGAACATTTTTGCTAATGCCTTAGTTGTTAGGATTTTTGGGCAGGGGATAAAATGGACCTGTTTGGAAAACAGGTCTGTTATTACCCAAATAACTATTTCCAGCGCTTTCAGGCAGTTTGAGAATGAAGTCCTTAGAGATCTCTCTCCAGGGTGCTGAAGGCTCAGCTACTATCTGCAAAAGTCTGGGGGATTTTCCTTGCCATCTCAGCTGCAGAAGAAACAGGGCAGCTGGCCATGTAGCTTTCTATGTCCTTTTTCAGGGATGGCCACCTCTTTTGACGAGGTGCAGAGTTTTTACAAACCCAAAATGTCCTGCTAGTCTGGAATTGTGGCATTTTTTCCATAAGGTCCAGGTGTTGGGTTGCTGGAACATACAGTTTTCCTCCTATCCAAGCTAAGTCATCTTTAATCAAGCAGTTGTTTTTGTGGGTTTTGAACCATTCATCATGCAAATGGCTTTTTTGAATGCCTGGGTGGTGGCATTGTCAGTGGGTTGGTCTTGTTTGGCCTGTGCTCTTTAATTGCCAACAGGGTTTGGAGCAGAGGTTTTATTACCTCGGCTTTTGTACTATTGTATTGGGGTTTCCTGGAGAGGGTGTCTGCCAGGAAGTTTTTCCCCCGTGGGAAATATTTACAGGTGAAGTCAAATCGCTTAAAGCATTGCGCCCAGCATACTTGTTTGGGGTAAAGTTTTCTTGGGGTTTTGAGGGCTTCTAGATTTTTGAGATCAGTCCAGACTTCGGGATTTTATTCCCCTCCAGGAAATGTCTCCAGGTGAGAAGAGCCCAGCGTAGTGTAAGCTTCCTTCTCCCAGATGGCCCACCTCTGTTCCATTTCAGTTAATTTTTGGGAAGTGTAAGCACATGGTTGCAGCTGATCTTGTTCATTCTTTTGGAGCAAAACGGCCCCTACGGCTACATCGCTGGCATCAGCTTGTATGACAAATGGTTTATCTGGATCTGGGTGTTCTAATACAGGTTCAGCTGAGAAAAGTTGTTTAATTTTTTTGAATGCCGCTTGGCATTCCATTGTCCAGTTTAGTGATTGCCTGGGTTTTGGTTTGTCCTCCCATTTTGTTTCAAGCAGGTTAGTAATGGGGAGGGCAATTTTTGCAAAAGCCAGGATAATTGGCAGTAAAAGTTTGCGAATCCCAAGAAGCTTTGTAACTGTTTGCGTGTGCGAGGTGGCTCCTAGTCAACCATGGCTTGCACTTTTTGCAGGTCCATCTCTATCCCTTCGTGGGATATTCGGTACCCTAAATAGTCTATCTTTTCCTGGTGGAATTTGCATTTGGACAGTTTTGCATACAGCTTTGGGGAGCAGATTTTGTTTAAGACTGCTCAGACCAATTTTACGTGCTCCGCTTTAGTTTCAGTGTATATTAGGATGTCATCAAGGTAAACCAAAACCCCTTTATATAAATGTTTGTGAAGCATCTCGTTAATTAGTTGCATGAAAATGACTGGGGTGTAATCCAAATGGGAGTATTTTAAATTGGTAACAACCCAATGGGGTATTGTGTGCTGTGTTCCATTCGTCCCCTACCCTTATTCTGATGCGGTAATAGGTCTCCCATAGGTCCAGTTTAGAGAAGATTTTTCCTTTCGAGAGGTGTGCCAGCATGTCCTTCATAAGGGGAAGGGGGTACACATTTTCTATGCTCACCCTGTTCAAATTTCTATAGTCTCTGCAAAGGCATAAAATGTCATCCTTTTTTTCACAGAACAGTACTGTTCCAGAAACTACGTGATTTTTGGTTGTGTAAGATCGATAAATCCCCTCACCAGGTTTTTGTCAATGAATATCTTCAGTTCTCAAGGGGACATGCTGTACATTTTTGGCTTGGAAAGTTTGGCCCCTAGTAAAATTTCAATGGCACAGTCTGTGGCACAGTGGGGTGGGAGTTTGTTGGACCCTTCCTCACTGAATACCTCGGCTAGGTCCCTGTATTCCTTTGGGATCCCCTGAGTTGGCATGGCCCAGCCAGGCATTGCTGTCTCTTTGTTCTCCCCACTTTTGGCTTTATCCTCTTTTTCGTCTGCAAATATCATGTGCTTTTGGAATTTTATGGTCTCTTGTTTCCAGTTTATTTTAAGGTTTCATTTTTTCAGCCACATGAGACCCAAAACTAGTGACCATTCCATTCCCGGGGCTACTATAAACATTAGGGTTTCGCCGTGGTCTCCCAGGTTTATTTGCACAGGTTCTGTGGTAAAAACGGCAGGCTCCCCCCTGTCGGCTACTGTCCTGTCCAGCTGGCAGAAAGCGATGGGGTTTTTTAACTTTCTTAAATGGATCCCCAGTCTCTCTACTGACTCCAAAGGAAATCTCAACATCAAAACTATGTGTGGTGATCAAGAGTAGCAAAGCTTGCTTGCTTTGTATTGCGTCCACCGAGAGCGCCCCACTCATTATTTAACCCTTTAGTGGAAGTCTAAGGTGGTCTGCTGGTCATTGTGGTGAGCTTGTGTATCCTTTGCAGAATAAAATGACTCACATTTGCTGAATTGGATGTCTGCTGGTCAGGTTCAGGTGAGGTTTGTTTGTTTTTTAATTCCTTTGTTTAATGGAACAGAACAAAAAAAATAATATATAGCCAAAAAAGAAAACAAAGTAATACTAAAAATTATCTATATGGGCTTTTCATACAGGTATATTAAATTTTACATATGAAATGTGTTTGAATATTAGTGGCTCGGGTTGGTAGTTAGGCTGTTGGTTTGAGCTCCGAGCTCTGCAATTTGGTTGCAAATGTTTCGTCACTATTAGAGGACACATCGTCAGTGCGTTTTGAGTCAGAACACAGGTCTTTAAATATCTTTTTATGAAGAAATCAGACCACATCTCAGTAACAACAGCCAGCCAATCAAACAGTCTGAAATCAGACCATGACTCAGAACTATCCAAACAAACAACGTTCAGACTAATTTGCATCTCACAAAAAGTTATTTAAAGACCTGACAGTTGAGCACAATTGTAAACACACTGACAATGTCTCCTCGAATGGTGACGAAACGTTTGCTACCAAATTGCCAAGCTCGGAGCTCAAACCAACAGCCTAATTTTCCATATATAGTCATCTATTTCCTCAGTCTCTCAAACCCTGGACAGCGACACTGAAATAGTCAGACCAGATAAAAATAGCAAAACACAAAATGAACCTGGCCATGCAGATATTCAACAAAAAGCAACTCATCCCAACTGAGCAGTGCCAAATTCTGGGCAGCAATGCCACCTCAGACAACAGGGGCCATAAAGCAGGCATGCTTCTCGGGACACTGATGGTAGATGTCATTGTTTCAAAGAGGAGCCGGCTTCCTGTTGCAGATCTTCCAGGGCAGAGAAAAGTAACCAGCTGTATACTCCAAAGGTCTGTATAGGTTCCCAAATATGTTGAATTGCACCCAGAAGCTCATCAGTCGTGAATGCAGTTTGCACCAAGCGGTGTCCTGTGGGATCTGCTGCAATCTTCAACTTGGCTAGAGCATGTTGCAGTTCTCCAAATAGAATCCAGGTCTCAGGAAGGGGGCAATGGTACCCCAGGCAAATCTGGGCAGAAGCCATCCCAACTTTAGCTGCTACCCATACAGTCTTTGTTTTAGGGCTCCTGATATTAGGAGAGCTGAAATCCCACAACCACTCTTTTTTTTTAATTAAATATTTATGCTGCCCATCCTCCCTATAAGGCAACTTTGAGTGGTTTACAGATTATAAAAAATAGAGAAGTAATTAAAATATTCAGAATTTAAAACTGCAAAAATCAGGACTGAGGGACAGCATGGGAATGAGGTCTTATCTTGTCAATTACCTCCAGCCATGAGCTCCCTCCCTCTGGGCCCTCTTATTGCGGTAGGCTCAAAGCCGGTTCTTCCCATCCAGATCTTCCCAGCCTCCAGGCAAAGGCAATAGCACTTAGACTTATATACCGCTTCACGGTGCTTTTACAGCCCTCTAAGTGGTTTACAGAGTCAGCCTTTTGCCCCCAACAATCTGGGTCCTCATTTTTCCAACCTTGGAAGGATGGAAGGCTGAATCAACCTTGAGCAGGTTAGAATAGAAGTGGAGTGAGCAGTGAGTTAGCCCTGCAGTACTGCATTGTAACCACTGTGCCCACCATGGCTCTTAACATCACAAGTTTGTTTTTTGTGCTTTTTTGAACTATATATATATTTTTAAATTTTGATTTATATGCCGCCCTTCTCCGGAGACTCAGGGAGGCTTACAATGCGTTAAGCAATAGCCTTCATACTTTTGTATATTTATACAAAGTCAGCTTATTGCCCCCACAAACTTGGGGCAATATAATCTTATTGATCCAAAGTCAATAAAAATACAAGACGCCAGAAACTGGGACATTTGGTTTCTGTTTGGACCCTTGTCTCCCAGAGGCTAAACTCACCAAAGCCTGCCATCTTGTGATCTCATGAAAAGCAGCCATCTGGAGCACTCAGTCTCCTTGTCTGGCATCCCTTCTCTTTTTTTTCTCTGTTTTCTGTATTATATTCTAATGTGTCTTTTTCTTTGCTATTTTTCTCCATCTTTTTTTAATTTGTATTGGTTTTTAGGCTTGTAAATTGTAATCTTTAATAAATTTATCATTCCCATCTAACAATTTTTCACCTTTTTTCCACTTCAAGAAATTTGCCAAGATCTTACTAAGTCTTCCATTTGATTTAAGCATATTAAATCAAAATCCAGTACTGTGTGATGAGAAATACTCATTTCTTGTTTATTTTATTGTAACATCCATTGTGAATTGGGGCTTCAAGTAAGGCCAACTAAGCGCTGGCACTTCCAAACAGCTGGTGATATTTGCCACAACCAAGAAATCTCATAATGCCCCCTAGAGATGACACACGCACACCCTCCTAACCTCACAGCAGGTCATTGTGGGCTGCTTTCCCCAGACTCCCTTCCCCTCGGCCCGCCCTGTTGCTACTCCCTCGTCCCCACAAGAGTTTTGGTTTTCCTTTTTCAAAAAAGTTCCTGCCTGCCCCTGAGGGCGGAACCTGGTCTGGCCTGGCTCCCAGTTTTCCGCTCTTTGCCCTGTTCTCCCTTCTGGGAGAGCCTTTCGCGGAAGGAGGCATGTGAGAACCAGCCTCCCTTCCTAGGACTCAGCCACTCTGTCCATCCAGCTGGCAGAAGAATGGGGCTGGAGCTCTACCTGGACCTTCTGTCCCAGCCCTGCCGGGCGGTCTACATCTTTGCCAAGAAGAACCACATCCCCTTTGAGCTGAGAAATGTGGAGCTGTTCAAAGGTGAGGAGAGCCCCACAAGGGCGCACATAGGGGGGAGGGACTTTTCTCAGCTGGGGGGGATGGAGATGAAGCCTCCTTCAGGGGGACCCCTTGGCTCTCTGGACAACAGTTGGGTGGGCCTTGCCTTGTTTGATAGATTTCATGGGGCCCATCAGAAACAGGAGGGGACTCCCACATGGCGATAGAAGAGTAGCCTGAGCGGGTGGGGGTGCAAACTGGAGAGAAGGTCTTGCACTGAAAACCCTCCGTTATGCTGGTGCCTTCCTCTTGCCAGATTCTATCCTGGGGACCAAGGTGCCTGGAGCAGAGGCGGAAGGGGGGGAAATACCCCCATCAGGTAAGAGGAGCTCAGGCTTTATATGAATGGAAAACCAAAGTATGGTCTGCATGGGCAGGGGGGGGGGGTGTCCTGTAATTTGGCATTCTCTGATTATTTTTTCCCAAATGGGTGGAATGAATTTCAGTTTGGCCCCAGGCAGAACTGTGAACTAGGACACCTCTTGACACCTCAGCAGAGGAGAGAACACGAGGGCTGTTTACTTTCAGAGTAACGAGCACCTGTTCACAAAGTGTGATATTGTCAGGGATCTCTTCTTGCTGAGTTGCCTTAACTATCAGGAATCCGGCAGGATCTTCCCACCAGCAGCTGTTGGAAATGCCTGCCACCATTTTCCTCCTTCGGGGCTTCAGGTGCGCATGGCGTGTTCTAACAAAGCCAGGATGACGCACTGGGGAAAGGAGGGGGATGTAAATAAGTGCCTGCCCCCAACAATTTCACTCAAATCTCTCATGCAGTGGTGCCAAGTTCCCTGTTTGCTATGCAAATACAACTTGAAAGGGTCCAAAGGGCCATTTGAGGTTGCAAAAAGAGCATTTTTCTGCACCCAAACTGGATGGGGTTCTTCCTCCAATAAGATAAGTGACCTAGTTCTTGTACTTTGCCTCTGTGGCTGCTCAAAGCACCTTTCAGTGTCTTATTCAGCCCAGTCTTTCTGTAAGTAATCCCAGTCCAGGGCACTCTGGATCTCTTGTGACCTGGCAGCTCATAAAAGGATCTTTATCATATTTGCATTGCTACTGTTGTTTCTGGAGAGATTTAGAGATGCTCAGAAATAAATAAATCCCAACATTCATTATTCACTTTCCAAAATAAACCTTCAGTGGTTTCCTCATTCCTATCTTGCTTACCTGCCCTCTCAAAGTCAGCTTGGGTTCCCAAAAAAACCTGAGGCAGGACAGCCCCTCCATACCTGGACATTGTTCTATGTGGTGGTTTCGGCATCCCTCCCTGTCCCACAATTTCCAACAAGTTTGATGGCCCCAGAGTGAGCCCTCTTCTCATCTCGGTTCCCATGGAATTTCTCTTATGGAGCCTTTATGCTGGTGTTTTCCCACATGCTGCCATCCCCAGAACAAACCTCCCTCTTTGAGTAAGCCGTGAAAAGTGTGAGTCTGTGGGTAGCTACGAAGTCTGGAATACAATGCTCCACTCACATTTGTAATTTAAAAGTTGTGACTGACAATATCCACAATTTTCTAGTCAATTTCAACTGCAGAAAGCAGAGTTCAGGCAGTTCTCACTTTACAATCTCAAAGGGACACTTGTGCAACTTATTAGCAATCCATCTTTTAGCTGTAATTCAGAGAAGACTTGGGTGGAAGGAGATGTCTGCTCTCCACTCCAGACAGACGTAGCCAGGAACATAGCCTCCCTCAGGCCTCATGGTGGAATATCTGCTTTGACTTCAAGGGTCGCTGCGCAAGGAGGGCACAAGAGTGAAGAAAGTCCCTATCTTGAAGGATGAGACCTTCATCTTGACAGAAGGGTAAGGAGAGTTTCCCTCACCCCCGTTTCTCCTTGTCTAAAGCCATGTTTGGATTGAAAGCCCAGAATATCAAGTTTCGAGGTCATCTCAAATAAATTACATTTCAAACAAAGTCTTTGATGACACAGAATATTTTTGCTTGTCTCAGTTGTTTCACCTTGGACAATCCACATTCTGCTTTGATTAAGCCAGATGCTCAGTTGTGTTTTGTTCACTAGCTCCTCCTCTGCAGAAACTAACTCCTGCCTTCCTTTTGTGATCCTTTTGTGAACCTGTCCTCCTCAATTTCCATGAATCCGTGGTCAGCACAGCCATCCTTTTGTATTTGAGTCGCAAGTACAACACCGCAGATCACTGGTACCCATCTGACCTACAGAAACGAGCAAAGGTGGATGAATACCTATCATGGCATCAGGCTAACATCAGATCCAATGCTCCCAAAACAATGTGGATTAAGGTGAGAATTTGAAGAGGTTTGAAGAATCTGGAGGTTTGGGAAGCCTCAGCTTGACCCAGAAGATTTAAGATCTGTTTCCAATAGTTGAAACAGATTAAGATGAAAAAATGGCAAATGCTACAGGTGGTTGAATAGGTTCTCTCCCCACATTCCCCCCTCCTCCCATCTCTATCCTTACTACAAGCTGCCATGTGGTTCAAGGTCAAATATCAGCATTCGCAAGCACAGTAGTTTCTCATCCAAAGGAGGGACCTCAGTAGTTCCTTCCCTGGAACCCACTATGTTGAAAAGGGAGCAGGCCTTTTGTTGACCATCCATCTATCCATCCGCTTTCAGAGGAACACCAGAGTTTGTGACCTCAGCGGCATGAAGTGGCCACTGCTAAGAACCTGACCCCAATCTTCACCTTCCCAGGTGGGCCTGGGCTGCTTTTTGGTAGGGATGACCAGTCTCCTCCTGGTGCAGGTGCTGATCCCCCTGTTCACGGGCCAGCCACTCCCGGCAGAGAAACTGCAAGAGGTGATGGACGGGCTGGCCATAGCGCTGGATCAGTTTGAAGGGTTGTTTCTCCAGGACAAGCCCTTCCTGGTGGGCAGCGAAGTCTCTCTTGCGGACCTGGTGGCCATTGTGGACCTCATGCAGGTGACCTCGAGGGTGCTGGGCTCTCATCCTCCCCTGTGCCTGATTGCCCTTCAGCGGCAGAGGGCCAAAGTGCCAAGCTCCTCAGGAAAGGAAACTCACTAACGAAGCAATGGAAAGACCCGAAGAGGGGTGGGCATGGGCGGGGGAGAGAACAGCCAATGAGCTACAGGCTAATGAAGAGGGGGCTCTGATGATTGGTTGCTGGGTCCTTCCTCTCAAAGGTGGAATGGGGCTTTCCCAGGTGCACATTGCCTGCCCTTCCAGCTAGACCAGACTAGGAAATCCAAGGCCTGCCTGCTAAAACCACTTTTATTATAAAGTCAGAGGGGCAGGATTCGGCAAGTCTGAATGAGCTTCCCACTCCCTCCCTTTGTCTTCATAACATCCAGGAAGGGTCTCGTCTGAGACTCTTACTCGGATTATAATCCTAGTCTGGACTAGACAGATTTCTCCTCTCTGGCCATTTATTCCTCTTCCTCTGCCCGCTGCACTCCTTGACATGAAAGGGCATCACTAGCTGCCCGCAAAAGGGGTCCCCTCCCTTCCCCACTGCAGAAGCAGTCTCCAGGCAGGGAGATCTGCATCAGAGGACGGCCAGCTCAGCTGGGGCAAGAAGGGAGGAGAGCAGGCACCCTGGGGGACCAGAGACAGATTGTGGGGCCTGTGGGGTCTGAGCAGGTTCGGTGGCACAGGCTAGAGAACCGACAGACCTCTCTGTGCGTAAGGCCCTGATCTTCTGCCAGCTGACCTGATGTTACCATTTGCCAGCCTCCCCATTTCCTTCCCTGTTTCTGCAGCCTGTGGGCGTCGGATGTGACATTTTCAAAGACAGGCCCAGACTGGCAGAATGGCGCAAAAGGACAGAAGACGTGATTGGAAAGGAGCTCTTCCTGCAAGCACATGAATTGATCCTGAACATTAGTAAACTGAGCACCATACAGATCGATCCACAGCTGAAGGAGCAACTGGCCCCCGTTTTGTTAAAGATGATGAGATGAGTAAAGGGATTTCAAAAGAGAGGATAGTGTGACTATCTCTGGGTTTGTTAACTTTTCATTTAGAATTACGTCTACAAGAGGCTATCCTGGCAAAAGCCCCGTCAGGCGTCCAGTAGCCATCGCATGAGCTCCACTGTTATGCTTGAGTCTTCCTGATCCCTGGAGACTGGAGACAAGCTGCGAAGTCCGCAGACCCTCTGCCAGTCCTCTCTTCTGCCCAGACTAGGGGTCTGGGTGTTCCCACAGAAAACACCAGGAGCCACAAAACCTGGATGGCGTGACCAACTCAACGTCACTCCCTCCCACCCAGTCTTTCTTTCTTTCTTTCTTTTTCTTTCTTTCTTTCTCTTTCCCCCTTTCTTTCTCTTTCCCTCTTCTAATTTATTTCCCTCTCCCATTCTCTCCCTCCGACTCTCTCATTTCTCTCCCTCTCCCCCTTCTCTCTCTCTCTCATTTGTTTCTTTTTCCTCTCTCTCATTCTCTCCCTACATCATTTTCCCATTTCTCTCTCTCTTTTTCTCATTTCTCTCTCCCTCATTTGTTTTTTTCTTTTTCCTCTCCCTCCCTCCTTTTCTTTCTTTCTCTTCCTTCTCTCTCTCATTTGTTTCTCTCTTTCCTCTCTCTCATTCTCTCCGTCCATCATTTTCTCATTTCCCTCTCTCGCCCTAGCGCCCCTGGGGTTTTCTCTGCACTGCCCGCAACCGGCTGCTTTTTGCTATTCTGTGTCCTTCACAGGCTTCTCAGCGCCAGCCGTGGTCCCCTTCGTGTCAGCTCAGGAAGGGAGGAGCAGCTGCCGCCACCACCAAATGCAGGGAGGGAAGAGCTCTGGCTCTCCTGCACAGCGCAGCCAGCTACTCACCTGTGTATGCAGTGGCAGCAGTGAGAGGAGGAGTCGCCATTGCTGCCACCATGATCCCGGGCCAGTAGGGTATCCTGCTTGTGTGTGTGTGTGTGTGTGTGTGCACGCGCGAGAAAGAGAGATGAGAGAGAGAAAGTGGAAGAATTCTTGTCTCTCCCCTCCCCCTTTATGCAGCGGGAGGGCTGCCTTGAGTGCAAATGTGGCACGAAGGCAAGTACAGGACTGCTTCACTCCTGCACGAAAGCTCCGGCCATTGCCTTGCCATGTCCCCTCTTCATGCATTGCCTTGCCATGTCCGCCTCCCCCTCAACTCTTCAGCCAAGTGCAGTGGACACAAGCTCCAGCCCGAAGTAGCAGGAGGCAAGGGCTGCCTTGAATGCAAATGTAGTGCCAAGGAAAGTATAGGGCCGCTTCGCTGCTGCACTAAGACTCCGGCAACCCTCCTCCTCATGACACCCTGGCCATTTATGCCGAGGCTGGGAGGGTGCGCAAGACCTCGGCCAAAGCACAGCAAAGGCATGTGCAGGGCAGGCAGGCACTTGCTTGAGGAGGGTCTCTACACTTGTGTGCACCCTCCCGGCCTTGCCACAGCTGGCCAGGGGGTTGCCCCACACACACACATACACACACACAGCTTTCATTGAAAAGCATCCTCCGGGCGGCGAAAGTCCCCCCTGCACGTTTTAAAGCCGCAGCTGGGCGCTGCAGGCCTGTCCCCCTTTCTGCTGTTTCGTCCTACCAGATCCCATTCCCACCCTGCCAGCTCTTGTGTTAGCGAGGCCGGTGTCAGTCACAGCCAGGTTGGGCCGGTGTCTTGGGACAGAGAGCAGGTTGGGCGTCTCCCCAAGCTACGCCCGGCACCAAGGGCTGGAAGAAGCTCCAGCAAGAGTGAGGCACCAGAGAATCAGCTCTATTCACTTCTCCATCTCCCACCATCACCCTTACCTTCTCAGGCCAGGCGAGAGCGACTGGGAAGGGAGGGGGAGGGGCGGGGGCAGCCAGTGATGGTATCACCCACAGGGAGCCACAGCAGAGGGCCCAAAGAGCTGCAAGCAGCTCCGGAGCCGCAGGTTGCCGTCCCCCGGCCCAGACGAAAGAAGCTCATTCATTCAAACCTTTATTGTCAGAGTACAACATGTGTACAATGATATTGGGTGAGCCTCCCTTCATGCACCCCCCACAACCCAATACAACTCACAGGGAAAGACAGGGGAAAAAAATCCCTAACCCAGTGAATCCTATTAACACACACACAGTCCTACTGTACCATGTGAACTTATTGCACATCACGCCGGCCCCGCAAGTCAGTCGTACTATGTTGTTGTAAAGTTATTTTCCATTCAGAAGCGTGACAGCCCACGGATAAAAACTGTTCTTCAGCCTGTTTGTGAAGCTGCCTATGCTTTATATCTCCTTCCCGACGGCAGGAGTGCTGACCAGGATGTGAGTCATTCCTGAGGATTTTCCTCACTCTTTCCTCACTCTCTCTTCTGGTGGAGCTGAGAGGTTCAGTGAGGTGTGTGCCCAACCCAAGTCAGAAAGGGACAGGAGCCACAGGGGCTTCTGGGGAACCTCCAGCCCTGGTCCCGAGGCCTGCTCCCTGCTTTCTCTACTCCTGGCCTGGGGTGCTCAATGCTGAGGATGATGGGCCCTGGGAAGATGGTTGCCCCTGGAGCCCACCTGTCCCCCTGCCTTCTCCCTATGCCCAGGCCTGCTCATCTGGGACAGGAAAGGTCATGTCATAGTGGAGACCAAGCCCACTTTCGTCCACTTTCCTTGCCAATTCCAGCCTGATAGCAACTTTGTGGTCCATGTAGTCACCTTTGGAGAGGAGTGACCAAATTGTTGTTAGTTGCAAAGTCGTGTCCGACCCATCGTGACCCCATGGACAATGTTGTTCATGGGGTCACGATGGGTCACGATGGAGTAACTAAATTGTTCCTATTATTTGTGTTTCTACTTGGAGAAGCAGCATATTATAGTGGTTAAGGCACTGGACTGGGTGCAGGTGAACCCGGGTTCTGCTGCTGCTTAGGCAGGGAAACCAGCTGGGTGACTTTGAGCCACTCGCCCTCTGCCCTCTTCCGTTTAGCCTGAGAAAAGTCCTCCTCAGGTGAACCTTGAAAGCCATGCCAGGTCAGTGCAACGGCAAGCAGACCCCCAATCACACAGCTCAGAAAAACAGCCACATCATCTTCTCCACTTGACCTGAAGTTACATGCAAAGTTGGATGTTTCAAGGCATTTGGAGGCAAAAGGCGGTTGATGCCAACAGGTACAGCAGTCCTCAATTTACAACAGTTCATTTAGTGACCATTCAAAGTTACAATGTCACTGAAAAAAGTGACCATTTTTCACACGACCGCTGCAGTAGGTCGTGATCAGAATTCAGATGCTTGGTCACTGGCATGTATTTATGATGGTTGCTGTGTCCCGGGATCATGTGATCCCCTTTTGTGACCTTCTGACAAGCAAAATCAATGGGAAAGCCAGATTCACTTAACGACCATGTTACTAACTTAACAACTGCAGTGATTCACTTAACTCTGGCAAGAAAAGGCATTAAATGGGGCAAAATTCATTTAACAACTATCTCACTTAGCAACAGAAATGTTGGGTCCAGTTATGGTCGTACGTCAAGAACTACCTGTACTTTTCACTCAGCTGCTGCCTCCTGCCATGGGCTTCCACCCACTGAAGGGCTGCAGTGGCTGAACAGGCACCCGGGGGCGGGGAATGTTGGAGTTTTGCAGACCTTTCAATTGACAAAACTGAGGAATCTCAGTTTTAACTCACTTTAACAGCAGGCTAAGCTTGGTTAGCATTAACCTAGTTGAAATTTTTTAGTGTATCACGTGACCCCAGAAAACCAGGTGAGTATAGCAGCCAGATTAGCTGTGCTACTAAAAACATAATTTAAACTGATGGCTCGAGAGGAATTCACTTTAAGGAGAGCAGAGACCCCCAAATGCTTCAGTAAAGCCACAATTTCTATTGCTGATTTCCCATTTCTTGTGGGAAGGGGATTGAGCCATGCACGTGGCTCAATGTCTCTGGCAGCAGAAGGGCCCACATTGGCTACTGCTGCCACATCCATTGGGCTCCATCCCACCCTGGATAAGGAGGGATGTCAAGCCCCCAAACCCCTCACACCATGAGAGCAGCCACAGCCTACCTAAGGGCTGCCCACCCGGTGGCTCGGGCAAAGGCCTGGCCTGGTTGGCTATGGGGCCGCTTGTTCCGTCAGCCAATCAGATGCCTGAGGTTTCCGTTGGTTCCACCCACTTGTGGCTGGTCCTCGCAATGGTGTTGGAGCTGTACCTGGACCTGCTTTCCCAGCCTTGCAGGGCAGTCTACATCTTTGCCAAAAAGAACAACATCCCTTTCATGATGAAGCCTGTTGAGATGCTGAAAGGTGGAGGGGGGTGGAGTTCCCTTGCAAGCCCCCCTTTTCTCCTGCCCCTCTCCTTCCCCCCAATCTTCTCAAGGCTCCCTGCCTTGGGGGCCCCTTAAGTCTCCCCACCACCTCCAGGAAGTTTCAGAGGTGACCAGCAGGGCATGAGGGTCATCTGCAGGCATCTTTCCAGTTGGTGGAAATAGGCTTTGTGCCTTGACCATGCTGGGGGTGGGGGCAACATTCTGTCCTCCCCATGGAGCAGACTCCAGCTACCCCATCCAGAGGCCAGCCCTTTCTGAGGCACCAGAGGGGCAGACAAGCAGCCTGAAAGTTTTCCGAGATCTTGGAGCCATCGGGGTCTTCCTGCCCTGATGCGGAAGTCCTCGAGCACAGATATCACGGTAGAGGCCAAAGAGAAAGGGCTTCCCCCCAGCACCTTTGAAAAGCCTGGAAGCTTTGGGGATGGAAACAGCGGGAGGAGGCCCATCTGGGATTTGGGCCCTCAACCCAGCCGGAGCCCCTGCTACACCACCCTCCTGGCACCCGAGCTGCAAGCTCTTAGTTTTGGGGACTGAGCTCAGCTAAGGAGCGGTGGGGAGGGTGGGTGGAAAGCCCGTTTTGCTTTGCGTTGTGGAGTTTTCTTTTTGGCTGACATGGTTTATCAATGTTAGGGCAACACTTCACTGAGGAATTTAACAAGGTGAACATCCTAAGAAAAGTGCCTGTCCTGAAGGATGGAGATTTCATCCTAGAAGAGAGGTGAGGACTTCTGATGAGGAGTGGGGAAGCAGCCACCCCCGCTTGGACCCACTGAAAGATCGCTGGAAGAAAGCAGCATTATTGGCTCGGTGGAAAAGCAGCTGGATTTGTGCCCTCCAGCTGGAATAAAAAATTCCAGTTGCAGCTGGGCTGGTGACAGCGGTACCCGCAGCTTGAGAGCCAGAAGTGTAAGAGGTCCCTTCCAATTTGGGGCCTCCTGGACACCCGGCCAAAGGGCTGGTTCCCACAAGCTCTCTGCCTGCAATGCTAACCAGGTTCCAGCCAACAAAAAGCCAAGCTGAGGCCAAAGGGATGAAATCCTGGTCTGCTTCCGCTAATTCCAAGGAGGGGCTGCTCAGATGCACAGGAGTGGGGTGCACATGGCAGCAGCCATTGTGTACCTGGTCAGCTATTGCAGCAGAAAGCCTGGCCTTCCCTCCAGTGAAGCCACAGCTCAGGGATCTGGGCTGAGCATGGAAACCAAGCAGAAATGCTCAGCCAGGTGTGCTTGGCTTTGCCTTAGCAAGATTGAGAGGTATGCATGGAAGGCATGCTTGGACATACATCCCCCCCCCCAAGGAAAGAGTGTGACTGCCTCCCACTGGGGCAATTCGGGCTTTCCCAACCTCCCAAAGAGAACAACCAAAGACGGTCAAGAGGACTGAAGGGCAGCGCCCGGATAGGCTCTGGGATGGCTCTCCTCTTGGAGGCCAAATCCAGCCGAGGGCACTGAGGGGATGGGGGCCAAGTTTGTAAGGGGCTAGTCCCAAAGAAGGAAGAGAGTCCAAATGCCTGGCTGAATATAGTGGATAGGATTTTACACAGAGGAATGGCAGTTTCTGCCTTAGCAAGGACAATGACCTGGCATCCAAGCAGCCCCACCCCATGCTCAGCGTGTGCGGCCACAGCTAAAGGCAGCATTCTGGGAATATGGTGCCCACTTAGCCAGCACACAGGAGGATGCTAGGACAGGCAAGGCTGGCAAGGACATTGGGGGCTGAGAGGGGGGAGAGGTCAGAGCAGTTGGCAGGAATCTGGAGGTCTATCTGGAGGGCAGGGCAGGGCAGGGCAAGAGCCCGGTTAGCAGAAGCAGCATCCCAATGGCGGCAGCTGTTGGCTGGCAGAATGGCTGACCTTTGGAGTAGAAGGTTCAGTCTGGCCAAAGAAGCATTTGGATCCCGCCCTGAGCAGTAGATTGGGCTGGATGATCTCTTAAGTGCCTCAAAGGGAGCAGTCTTTTTCCTGCCTTGGCTCTTTGTCTTCTGCTCACCAGCACAGCCATCCTTCTCTACCTGACCCGGAAATACAACACTCCCAGCTACTGGTACCCACCCGATATGAAAAAGCGAGCCCGTGTGGACGAGTACCTGGCCTGGCAGATCAGCACCATTCGGGCGGGCACATCCAAAATCCTCTGGCTCAAGGTGAGATTGGGCGTCCTGCTCATTGGCAGTGCAGACCCCCCCCCCAAACTGGCTCTGCACAGCCTCCAACGTCCCAGGAGGAGGAGAAGGGAGGGCTGACTTGGGGAGGGGGCACTTGGAGATGCTTTTCCCACCAAATCCACTGCAGGGGTGTTAGAGGCAGAGACTGGGGGGGGGGCATCCCCATATAGAAGACAGGAAGCCACAGGGAGCAGCGGAAAAGCAACCTAAACTCGGAGAGCTGCATGTGTCCCAGCCAGTTCGGCAATGGCTGGCAACTCACAGATTAATGAAGCCCATGCAAGGGACACCCTTGGCAATCAGATCATTTGGGGGCGTTGCGTGCCACTCCCAAACACACCTTCGTGCAGACATGTCAGTGCAAGGACCAAGGCAGCAGGGGCCCATCTCCTCCTTACCCCTCCTGACAGCAACTCCTCGAATCCCCTGGCACTCTCCTCAGAACAAGGGAGACACCAGCAAAGGAACCAAACAGCTAAACTGGCAAGAGCCTCCTCAGGACCAGCCCTCAGGGAGCCCCATTCTCAGCCCAGCCCTCCACAGCCTCCCTTGGCACCTGCCTGGGCGAAGCTGGCCCCCACTCTTCTCCCTCTCTTCTGCATGTCTCTGTGGGGCAGGTGGTGATCCCGCTCTTTGTGGGCCATCAAGTGTCCCCAGAGAAGCTCTATGAAGCAATGGAGGAATTGAACCTCGCCATCCAGAAGCTGGAGGACAAGTTCCTGCAGGATAAGCCGTTCCTCATTGGCCCAGAGATCTCCCTGGCCGACCTGGTGGCCATCGTGGAGCTGATGCAAGTAAGCCCCCCCCCGCCCCAACAGCCAACCTCCGAAACTCGGGGTCTTCCAAAGCAGACCCCTGCCAACTGCTGTGCCTCCTCTAGCCCTTGGGAGCCGGCTGCGACATCCTCGAGGGTCGCCCCAAACTCCAGGAGTGGCGCAAAAGGGTGGAGCTGACATTAGGGAAGGACCTCTTCATGGAAGCCCACAACCGGATCCTGAACCCCCAGGAACTGAAGAGCATCATCATTGACCCACCCTTGAAAGCACAGATGAAGCCCCTGCTCTTGAAGATGCTGAAATAAATATGGAAATATATCAATAGGGCTTTCCCTCTCCTTGCATCCTCCTCCCCACCCTGTAGCCCTAGTTTCAGGTTTGGCTTCCAATGATCCTTGCTCCAAGCCCCTTTCCTTATTGCCTGGCTCACTTCAGCCAGGGAAGGCACTGGAATAATTCCAGTTGGCATAAGCATATTGCCATCTTCGAGGCGGGCTACTGAGCAACTCCCCTCCCCCCCGCTACCCTGTGCAAGTCCAGATTCTGAATGAAGGCTGCAACACAGGTTCAGAAGGAAACAAGTACTTTTTCCAACAATGGATAAATGTTAGAACTGCAGATTATTCATCTTCAATTGTCCTTGTTCACAATTCTTTAGGAAGTGTATATTGTAAAAGCATAATAAAGAATAAAATCCAGTGATAAGATAAAATAATTGTAATATTAAATATATACCACATGGAACAAGTAGCTTCCAGGTTCTAATTCCAAAAAGATTTTTCCAACACCTGGGAATGGAAGCCTCAATTGGGCCAGGAAGTCTCTCAGTAAGAGCCTCTATCAGCAGGTGAGAAACCCCCTTATCTCATGGGATGGGGGCATCTGGAGGGGTGCAGAGACCTTGAGCCAAGGCAGCTTTCAAGGCTTGGGGCCAGACCGGGGAATGAACCGGTCTGATCTTCCGTTTGGCCAGATCTCTGCTGGCCTGATTTAGATGAATGGACATTTCCTATCATGTGGCAGCGATCCAAAGAGGGATTAACATGGAGTGGCCCCTCAGCCCAGCAGGTCCCTTGAGGAAATATGTGAGAGTGGACGTAAAGCAATCTGGCCTGTTTCAAAGCACACCAAATGATGCACCTGAGCCTTTAGGGCAGGAGTGGGCTGTACCCACCACACTGCGCAAGCTCCCAGTTTGGCGTAACCTTGATTCCTGGTAAATATTAATGTTGTGATTTCTGAAAAATGGTGGCATGGTTGCTAGCCGGTCTACAGCAGGAAACAAATGAAAATTAAAAATGCAACCCCCAACTCTCATTTGTGGCCTTAGAAAACACCAAACAATCCCTGCCCATCAACCTTACCCCACAGTGCAGCTTCTCCCACTTTCCATCATCCCCACCGCACCCCGAGTGTGCATTCACCCAAGCTATAAAAACCCTCCGGTTCTGCTGTGGTAGGACAAGGTAGGCAACAGGTATACAGGTGAAGATATAGAAGAAGGATCTTCACAGGCCATAGGTGGTGTGGTGAAGCTGATGAGAACACCACAGATTTTTTCCCCCACAACTTTGCCCAGAGCTCAGACTTGCTCTAGGCTGGGATCCCTCTTGAATTGTTGAATTGCCTCAGTTGTTCAATCTGGAAGGTAGAGATCTTATCACGAAAGGAGTCTGAACAGGGGAGACAGACAGAGCACGAACAAGTTCAGTTCTTTGGTTTATTTTAATTTAGGAGTAAAGACCTGCACGGCGCTCTGCTTGGAGTTCTTATCGATCAAATATGAAGTTGCTGGTCCTCAGGAAAAAAGATAATTGCCTTTAAACTACCTTTACAAAAGAGACACAGGAAGGCACTTCACTGATTAAGCAAGAATCCAAGTATGACTGATGGACAATTATTATAAAGATCAAGCTAAAAAGATCAGTGGCTTCTGCAGTTAGAAGATCTAACTAAGCATTACTTTTAGAGCACCCAAGTGCGACCCAAGAGACATTGTTGACTTAATTTCAAAGTCCTTTACCAAAGGTTCTTGAACAAACTTAGGAGTCATGGGGCAAGAGGAAAAATACTTTGGTGAATCAATAACTATAAAAGCAGCAATTAATGACAGAAAATAATCTTGCAATGGACCAAAATGGAGACGCAAAGTGCCATAACTAAGTATGCAAACAATACTCTGAATTTCACACGCTGTTACAATCCTGTTTAAGATTCTTCCAGAGATCAGATGTTTCCAGCTAAGGAATGTGAGACATTATTTCTGATGGCTGCTGGATAAAGGATAAAGCAAAAAATTCAAAAAAGAGGACAGTACAGATACTCATTGACTCCATAATTATTCCAAATTATAACAGCCCCCCACCCCCCCCCAAAAAAGCTTAGGATCCCATTTCGAATTTATGGCCGCTGCAGAGCAACTGCAGTCATAATGCTCCGATGACATTGCAGGGATGCTGCAGGACCCTCATCCCTGGCTATCTTCGCTGCCCCCCCCAATTTTGCCCCATGGGGTCCCTGTGAGCCTTGCACTGATTTCCTCCCAGCCTCTGGCTCAGGGTGCAGTCCCAGTTCATCTCTCCTACTGAAACTGGCAAAGAAGCCACCAAAAGCTGAGTCCTCTTTGCATTCAGAGAGAACCGTGGCTAACTATAGACTTCAAGATATTGATTAAAGGATATTTTCCTTAAATCATCTCTATTATTTTCCTGCAAACCTCTTAATCTTATCGCATATTCTGTGAAATTATATTGTACCATTAAAATCTCTTTTTCAATCTTCTGTTGCAGATTTTCTGCATTACCATACTTTTGATCAGCATCCATTTTAGGTTTTTCTTCTAAGCTATTATCCTGAGTGTTTGTCAAATCATTTTCAATTTTTTGAATTCTATTGTCCAATTTATCTTGAATTTCTTCCATTTTAGACTCTAGTACATTAGTATTTGTGTCCAACTGTATCATAAATCCTGTAAAACCATTAACCACTTTTGAGAATTTTTTCTCCAAAAAATCAAACTTAGATTTCACCAATTCTTTAATTTCCTGCTTAAATTTTTCAAATTGCTGATTCACAATCTCCTCCCTTCTTTCAATCTCCTCTATAAAAAATTCTATTATATTAAAATCAGGTTTCTGAGACTGAAGAATTAAGACTTGTTCCTTTAAGTTGTTGGTGGGGGGATCCCCCCCCTTCTTGTTTATCTGACTTTATGAGTCTCAGTGCCATGTTTCCGCCCAGGCAGGCTTTGTTAAAAAAAAAGCAAGAAAGAAAAAAAAAAAAAAAGGACTTCTTTCCAATCAACAACAATATCAGGTCTCCAAGGGAAAAAAAAGAGAAAAAGACACAGGAGCGAAGTTTTGTCTACAAATGTAGCCAGTGGTATTTATTCCGCTACATTGTAGTAATAGAAAACGGAAGGACTTTCCCTTTCAGCCTCTCCTCCAGCCAATGCCATTTTAAAAGGCTTTTTTTTCCCCTCTTTCTTTTCCTCCTCTCTCTTAAGTAATTTTTTTTAAAAAATCAGTAAAATACTTGCGGTTCAATATTACAGGTCCAGCTCACATTTTCTTTGAGTAGTCTGTTAAATATCTTCTGAATTTCTAGCTGGGATTCTAAAGGTTCAACCTGACGAAGTGTTTTGTAGGATTGACAGAGTTTATCGAATCAACTCCTGGATTGCTAAGCAAAGGCAATTGCCTAGAGATGTGGTGATTTATTTTACAGATAAGGAAATTAGGAATAATATCGTTCAAAATTCCTTCAATTCTAATTTGCAATTGTATGGAAGAAAGATTTGGATTTACAAGGAACTCCCACCTAAGATATTGATGGAAAGGAAGAAATTTGGTTTTCTGGTGAATGAGTTAAAAAAGAGAAATATCTCCTACAGGTGGGACGCCCCAGTTGGTATTATATTTAGATACCAAGGAGAAAGATATCAGCTAAATACTGTTGAAAGAGCGGAAGAATTTTATCAAAATAGGTTGAAAATGAACTTAACATCTCCAGGTATAATACAGGATAAGCAGAAGGAGCCGGAAATAAAGGTAAAATATCGAATTATAGAGACTGTACCAGATGAATTGCCTTTGGATTTATTGGATACCCCAGCTGGACTATCTACAAATTTGAGAGAAGAGGCATCTAATCTTAATGTGATGACTTATCAAGGCAAGGATAAACATGGAAACCAATTAGGGGATATACAAGGGATAAAAAAGAAATATGAGATACAAAAGCAAAACCAACAAGACCAATCTACAAAGCAGAATAAAAACCGACCAGATGATACACATTTTGTAGAAAGGGAACCAGGATGGAAACCAAACCCACAAAAAGAAAAGAAAAAAAGAAATAGGTGGCATAAAAATAGAAATTTCTAAATCAGGCAACAGTGAAGCCAGTGATTTTATAATATGAACGATTATGTGTAAACACAGAAGAGGCGACGTATTGGTTAATATCATCCTGAGGTTTGTGGCAGATCTCTGCATGGCCGTAATCTGGGGACGTGAAACGAGCCTTAAACTGATGGATTTGAATTATCCATTTTGGAATTTCTTTTTGTGTTGATAAACATATTATATTATCTTGAATCACAAGGCAAGAGAATTATGCTGGGGCATGCAGAAGATCGGGTTGTTACCCACTACGATGATGGGAATTAATAATCCTGATGAAACCCACAATTATTACTATATGGAATATAATTATAATGTCACTCGGGTGGTTGTTTTTACTTTTATACATATAAGAAGATATTTACTACTGATGGGGGCAGATATGATTGAAGATCCTGAATAAACTGTTGCACCAGTAAGCTATGTTACCCGATTATGGATGTTGGTTCTACCAATCCAGTGGAAAGACCTCAAAGAAGATACTATATGGATTATAAATTTAAAGTCATTATCTTTTCTTTTTTTTTATTTAGATATAATGGAAAATATAGACATATATTTTTAAGTAGTGTGGGCAGTGAATCAAAGATGTTAAGAAATGTTGTGTATGGTAATTTTGCATGATAGTGGGTGAATAAGCTAGTTAGTAGATTGATTAGTCTAAGAAAAGGGATTTTTAAGTGATATATTTAGGGGAGTGGAGGAAATGGATAGAGTGGAATAAATGTTAAACTAGATTTTATGGGGAAGGCCGCTTTGAAATGTTATAGTAATATATATAGAAGATTAAATGTTAAAGTAGGACTTATCGTATAGTTTTAAAGTGGAGAAGTTATTCTATAATGTCATAGTATAATGTCTTTTTTTTTCCCTTTCTTTTCTCTTTTTTGATATGTATGGATAAAGGGGGATGTTATAATATTAATAATATTTTTAGTAAGTAAAGGTCAATATCTAGAGGAGGGAGTAAGTAATCTGTTATGAATTAGGTTTTTTTTTATGAAGAAGTCACGGGGAGGGGATGGGTGGGGAGGGGGGGTTAGGGAGGGGGAGGGAGAGGGAGAGGGGAAAAAAAAGGGGGGAAAATTTGTATTTGAAAACTTTTTCAATAAAAAAAAAAAGATATTGATTAAAGGGATTTTGATGGCTAAAACCCGTAATAAATAAAATGGATTTGTTAAAGAGGATTCAGGCAGACACTACCCGGGCCTCCCATGAAATAGCAGAGTGCCGCTCTACTCTTCCTTGGTGTAAACCTGGCGTTGTTGGAAGGGCAGAGAAGAGGCTTCGGGGGGAGCCGATGACCTCAGAAGCCGAGGCCTGCTGGAAAGGGCAAGGCTGAGGGGAAGGGGCTATGCGGGAGACCCCGTGACTCCTCAGGGTCAGACCTGCCACCGGTCATCCGACCTGCCCTCCAAGTTAGCAGGCAGCCCTTTGCACCCCTGGCGACCGTCCCGCCGGGAGGGGGCCGACTCGGTCTCTCTGGGCCTGGGGCAAGGCCGTGGGACCAAGGGGCGCAAAGGCTGTCCCCCCGCCCGCCCAACTCCCAGGAATCCCTGCCTGCCTTCCTTTCACGCGCAGCCCGGCTGCCACCTGACGAAGCGGGGCGGAACGGGCCTCCCAGCCTGCCCGGAAGTCTTTGGAATCGCCGGTTACGCCGAGGCGAGTCCGGGGCAGGGCACCCGCGACTGCGCTTCCTTCTCCCAGGAAAGCCGGCGGGGCCCACGACTCCTTCCACCCCCGCGTCAGCCACGGCCGGAGGCTCCCCGGAGAAAGGCGCGGAGAATCCGGGAGACTCGCGGAGAGGCCCGGGCCCCTCCCCCGCCCGCCCGCCGGGCTCCTTCCTTCCCAGGTTGGAAGGCGCCCCGAGAGAGCCCGGAGGCCCCGCGCTCCTGGGCGCCCTTCCCGCTCCCTCCCTCCCTCCCTCCCTCCCGGCCCCGAGGAAGAGGCGGAGGCGGCGGCGGCGGGCGCAGCGCTTTATTGGGGCGGGGGGGGCAGGGGGGCTCTCACAGGAAGGTCATCACCGTCCCCTTCTTGCCCACCTGCCAGGGCTCCAGCGGGTGGAAGCGGATCAAGATCCTGCGGGAGAAGCGCAGAGTCAGAGCCGGAGACCCTCGCCCACCCGCCCGCCCGCCCGCCGGCCGCGCCCGCATCGGCTCACCTGTCGGCGCCCAGCCCCAGCTCGCGGGCCAGGAACTCGGCGAAGTGCGCGCTGTGCGTCCGGTTCTGCTCGGCCGAGCCCACCGCGCCCACCGCCCAGACCGAGAGCAGCGCGCCCGGCGCCGCCGAGCCGCCCATGGACAGCGCCAGCCCGCCCTTCACCGTCGCCGCCACTCGCTGCGGGGAAGCGGCCGGGTCAGCCGGGGACGGAGGGGGGCCCCGCCCCTCGCCCCCCCTCCGTCCCCGCAGCCCCCCCCCCGACCCCGCGTACCTCCTCCGGTTTGCCCAGGATGGCGGCGGCGGCGGCGCCGAGCCGGGCGGGCAGGTCGCGGGGCAGCTGCGCCGGCGGCACGTTGGTCTCCAGCTCCACGAAGGGCATCTTGTGCGGCGCCCCGGAGGAGGGAAACCGCCCGCCGCCCCGCCGGCCCTGCCTCCCGCGGCGGGAGGGGCGGGGACGCAGGAGGCCCCCTCGCCGGGCGGGATCGCTCCGCCTTTTCTCTGTATAATAAGCTACTCCGAGCCTTCGGAAGCCCCGCCCCGCCCCGCCCCGCCCCTCCTTCAAGCGAAAGAAGCCATTTCGCGCTTTCACGGATAACATTAAAACAACTCAAAATAAAGGCCCCGAGTCGCGTTTCCGAGGCGCTCCGATCTCGCCCGAAGAGCCGAACGCTGCCAGAGCGGCCGAGACCGGAAGGGGCGTGCCGCAGGGCGGTTGGGTCCTCGGCAGCCAATAGGCGGCCGCCTTGCTGCCCGGTGGCGCGCCGGCGGCTGGGTTCCCGGCTTCGGCCAGCATGGTCCGTGTCTCCCGGGGGCCGCGGGGGAGGGTCCCGGGGGGAGGGTCCCCGGGGGGCCTCCGCGACTGAGCGCTGCTGTCTCCGCAGATCCGGATCGCCGCGCTCAACGCCAGCTCGGCCGTGGAGGACGACCCCGAGGGGACCCTCAAGAGCCACAAGTCGCAGACCAAGGAGGCGCAGGTGACTCGCCCGGCGGGCCTCCCCACTCGCGGCCTCGTGTGGCTCGCGCGGCTCCTCGCTCTCCGTCCCCGGAGGCGGCCGGCCGGGATAGCTGGTTCTGAGAGCTGCGGAAGTCTGTGGGCCTCCGGCGGAGAAGAGCCAGCCGCGTTCCGAAATTCTTTAGTTTTATTTGGGTGGCGGATTCTTCCTAGCAGGCAATAAAGCCCCTTTTCTGGCCTCCCTGGGTGGTGGGCCTGAGGGCTCGAGGAAGGCATGCAGGTTAGATGCCCAAACCGTCTGCTGAGGTCCGTCAGCTTGATAAACGGCAGTTACGTTGTATTCGGTCTTTTAATGATTGCTGCCTATAAAATACGTAGATACTGTCCTTGTGCCCCCAAGTGAGGTCAACCGGGAGCTGCTTTTATAGACCTCAAGTATTGCTCTGCTTATTGATCTATCTTCACTGATTATATTTTACTGTAATCAGAGGCCAGATGGGGGGATCTGGAAGAATCTCTTCCAAACCGAGAAATCTGTGTCCAAGATCACAGATGTTTAGATTAGATTAGAGCCTAAATGTTTTACTGTAGCTAACACATAACAACTCCAGAAAGTTTTGTGGTCTCCTAAAAATAATATCAAATAAAATGAATCGTTTTGGTAAACAAATGCACTGTTGCAAAAGTGATCCTGGTGGAAGATCAACAATAAAATCAGTAGAGAGCATATCCCAGAGTCTGAGAGGGGAGGGAATGGCTGGTTTAGCCCAGATAGCCTTGGCCTGGTGACAGATGTGATATATGGGATGACAGACATGGTTGTCTGCTTGCTCCTTGCCACCAGAATATTCATTGGACTCTCTAAAGATGGTTTTAAAAGAGCCTGTGATTGATTTAGTTATATTGAAAGTGTAAAATGAATAAAAATTATGTGTTCATATGGTATTAATTTGTTTTAGTAATGATTGATAATCCATAACTTAAGATCATAATGGAGCCTGCCCATCATGATTATTAATCATGACGGTTGCAAAACAGGATGGCTATGTGACTGACCAGATTTTCCAGCCATTTTGCAGCAATTGTTAAGTGAATGTGACAGTCATAAAGTGGCCACTGCAGTCGATAAGTGAACAGTTTTGCCAAAAATAGGAAGTTAACAAATCTGGACCATAAGTAGCTGCCAGGTAGGTCTGTTACAAGGACAGTTGTAAATCCAGGGCTGTAGGAGATGAGCAGGCTGAGCCTGGGGAGTGGTGGGGAGGAAGGTGTCAAACTCATCATCAATTTGGAGTCTATGCCCCTGTAGATTTGGGTCTGGCCAGACTTTTATCTGGCATCAAATTGCCATGTCCATTAGTAATTTAGATTCTTGTGTATAGGTAGCATAAAATAAATTTGTAATACTTTCAAACTCTATCCTGGTTCCTGATTTCTTATTCCTGACAAGGACCATCTGTACAGTAGTGCTTGAAAGTTTGTGAACGTTTTTGAATTTTTCTCCATAAATATAACTTAAAATGTGATCCCAAAACTACATAAAGAGAACCCATTAAACAAGTAAGCCAAAAATATATTTTGCTCAGTAAATGAATAAGTAAAATGGTTTTGCCTCATTTATTTAATTGGATTCTCTTGGTTTAAGATGTGTGGAGAACAGACTATGTATTAGGTCATATTTAAGAAGAAAAAATGACAGTTCAAAAGGATCTCTGCAAACTTTTAAGCATGTCTGTATTCTGGTTTACTGTCTATGACAGGTCCCCAAGCCCCCAGGCCACAGATCAGCACTGGTTTGCAGTGCGCCAGAAACCAGGCTGCACAAATGAGCAAAGCCCCATCGGTGCACACATGGGATGCAGGTAGTGTGTGAAATCACACCCCTCCGGTCCGCAGAAAAAAACCCCATTCCATGGAACCGGAAAAACCTCTCCCAATGGAACTAGTCCCTGTTGCCCAAAATGTTGGGGGCCGCTGCTCTATAAGATTGTTCATATGGTGATACTAAGATATTTTGGTTTAGATATACAAATGTACCCCAGATTTGGAATTTACTGCTATGGATTTATCCAACTTGGAACAAACGAAGCAGACCATTGTTCTGTATTGGAAAACAGCTCAGGATCAGAATAAAGCTGGAAGGGACCTTGGAGGTCTTCTAGTCCAGCCCCCTGCTCAAGCAGGAGATTCTATACCATTTCAGGCAAGTGACTGTCCAGTCTCTTCTTAAAAACCTCCAGTGATGAAGCACTTGCAACTCCTGAAGGCAAGCTGTCCCACTGGTTAATTGACCTCACTATTAGGAAGTTTCTCCTTAATTCCAGGTTGCTTCTCTCCTTGATTAGTTTCCATCCATTGTTTCTTGTCTTGCCCTCTGGTGCTTTGGAAAATAAATTGATCCCCTCTCTTTGGGGCAGCCTCTCAAATACTGCTATCATGTCTCCCCTAGTCCTTCTTTTCTCTAGACTAGCCAAACCCAAATCCTGCAACTGTTCTTCATATGTTTTAGTCTCCAGGCCTTTAATCATCTTAGTTGCTCTTCTTTGCACTTTTTCCAAAGTCTCAATATATTTTTTGTAATGTGGTAACCAAACTTGGATGCCCTGTTCCAGGTGCATCCTGTTCCAGGTGTGGTCTTATTCAGGGTTTATAAAGCAGTATAAATACTTCTCGTGACTTTGATTTTATGCCTCTGTTTATACAAACAAGTATTGTATTAGCTTTTTTTGGCTGCTGCCACACACTGCTGACTTATGTTTAAGTGATCGTCCACTAAGACTCCAAGGTCCCTCTCACACTGTTTTTGAGCCAGGTTTTGCCTAATCTGTACTTGTACCTTTGGTTTTTATGCCCAGGTGTAAAACCTTGCTTTTCTCCACATTAAATTTCATTTTGTTGGATAGGACCCAAGTCTGTCAAGATCTTTTTGGATCCTGAGCTTGTATTTTGGGGTGTTGGCTATTCCTGCCAACTTAGTGTCATTTGCAAATTTAATGAGTTCCCCTTCTATTCCCTCATCTACGTCATTTATGAACATATTGAAGAGTACTGGGCCTAAGACGGAACCTTGTGGTATCCCACTGCTTACTTCCCTCCAGGTAGATGCATTTAGTACCATTAAGGACTACTCGTTGAGTACGGTTTGTCAGCCAGTTACAAATCCATCTGATGGTGATGTTGTCTGTCCCACATTTTTCTAACTTACCAAGACATAGGTTGTGGTCTACTTTGTCAAATGCCTCACTGAATCACAGCATACCATGCCTCGGTATGGTGTGATTTTGGGGGGAGTTTTGTGTTGCTCTCTTGCTAAACATGGGGGAGGTCTAGAAGAAAATTCAGAAGATGCCCAGCAGTTGAAAGAAGCAACCGAACCTCCCAGGCATCTTCTCTGAAATAGAGTGAAACCTTGAAAGAGTTCCACTCAAAACAGCCCTATTGCCTTTCATCGCTGAGCAAGACTCGGAGAAGTGTGTGTTTGTTCTGAGCATGTGTGCATCTTGTAAATCTGCTTAAATTAATGTCTTCTTAAGATTTCAGAGTTGCAGGAGCCTTGTTCTTTTTTCAGAGTGGGGTGTTTAATCAAGCGCACTGTGTCTCTGGCTCTGTAGGAAGCAGAAGCCTTTGCCCTCTATCACCAAGCGCTGGACCTTCAGAAACATGACCTCTTTGAAGAGTCGGCCAAGGCCTACCACCAACTGCTGGAGACTCGTCTGTTACGTGAAGTCAGTGAAGAAGGGACTGATTGATGTGGTGGTGGGGGAGCTTCTTGTGGGAGGTGGTATCTTTGGCTCTACTGCCACTGAAGATCTCTTAGTGCAGCAGTCCCAAACCTTTCTGACTTGCCCCAGCGGGGGGGGGGGGGGGAGGGAATGCTTCTGTGTGAGTGGCAGGCGTACACACTGCTCCATTTGTGCAAGTGGCGGGCACAACCCAGCCTCTGCTTGTACAAATGGGGCTGCAAGTGCCCCTGCTTGTGAAAGTGGAGCTGTGCACATGTGCTTGTCTTCCGCTCGTGGGCCTGGTTCCCAACAGGCTGTGGTCCGGTACTTGGCCTTAGCCCAGGAGTTGGGGTCCCTGTCTCAGTGGGTTGCAATCTGAAGAATCTCTTTATAACCATTGATAAATCTAGGAAAAAGAGGAAGCTTTATTAGGGACCCTTTTCAGAAGCTAGTTAGCAATGTTGTTTGCAGAAAGGATAGATGGGAACTAATCTGTAAGTGGGGGGCTTGGTTCTGGATGCATCTTCAGGCCGAAACCACTTCAGGGATTCCCTATATGGGAAGATCAGAGACAGTTTCCTTTTAGAGTATTTTTCTTTCTAGGCCAACCTTGAATTTGCTATTGATTTTTTTAACACAAGAGAGACAGAGAGGTGCTTATGGTTTTTGTTGGTTCCATGAGCAGGAAGGGCCACTCAGAAGGCACAATCAGCAACACGCTGAGCTGCTGCCTCTCCTTGGGGATCCCTTTTCCATAGGGATCGATTCATAGGGAGCTTCATCAGCAGGAGAGCAGGACTGATGAGCAATCAAACAATCTCCAACCCCACATGCCATTTCTTTCCAATATTCGGCCTGGCTCCCATACATCCTGGTCTTTTCCCCAATGTCTGAACAAGAAAGGGGGTTTCTTGCCTTTTAAAAGCTGGTGTGTGTGTGGAATTCCTCCTAGAACCTCAGATCTGCTTTGGGGCTTTGAAAGCTGAGTCCTCCTGGCTTTAGTCATGGCCGCAATGGATAGCAGGGCTTGTTTTATATCTTGAATTCAGGAAGCAGCCATGAAAGGTCATTTGGTGATCTTTTAAATCATCATTACAGACAAAACATTTTCCTCCACTTCCTTCTGATTTTCAGGCAGTTGCATCTGGAGATGAGAGGGAGGGGTTGAAGCATCCAGGCTTGATGCTGAAGTATTCAACTTACAAGAACTTGGCCCAGCTGGCTGCCCAGCGAGACGACATTGAGACAGCTATGGAATTCTATCTGGAGGTGAGCCGTTGAGTGGGTCAGTGCCTGGAATAATTTCCACTGTTAATTTTAGCTCCCCTCTCTCTACAAAAGGGTAGCTGAAATTACCCTACCAAAATGAATCCTTTGCCATAAACTGTTGGCTGCCCGCAATCCTGGGCTGCCGTCTGCTCAGTGCCCTAGAGCCTTGGGGAGGTGGGGGGGGGGCAAGCAGTGGGCAACCTCTAGCCTCTGACAGTCCAGTTTACCTGAAGAATCTCTTCTGTGTTTCCCAGGCTGTGCTGCTTGACTCCACAGATGTCAACCTATGGTATAAAATTGGACATGTGGCCCTCCGGCTTACTCGTCTGCCCCTGGCACGGCATGCTTTTGAAGAAGGGCTTGCATGTAATCCAGATCATTGGCCTTGTTTAGATAACCTCATCACTGTCCTCTACACCCTCAGCGACTACACAAGTAGGTCCTTTCTGCTTTTCTTAATTTAGAATTTCTTGTAGTGTTGGAGACAAGCAGTCTTGGAAATTGCAAGTAGGAGGGTTGATTAGGACCAGTACATAGCAGTTATGCATGCCTCCAAGTTATGAAACATGCTTAATATATGTCTATGAAGTTTTGTTTTTAAGCTTCTTTATATCTTAATTCCACAGTTAGAAAAGGACAGATTGATGGCAAAGTTTCTCTCCCTCCCTAATGATGCTCATGCAGAAGATGATTGTGTTATGTCTTTATTCCTCAATCTCAGGGGAATCTAGACAACCATCATAAACATCTTGTTCAAATTTGCAAGTGTTGAAAAACGTGACTTAAAACTGTCATGGTGTCCCTGCGGTCACATGATCAAAATTCAGGTGCTTGGCAACCATCATGTATTTATGACAGATGCCATGTCCCAGGATCATGTGATTGCTATTTGTGACCACCTCAAGGGGCTTCCAACAAGCAAAGTCAAGGAGGGAAGCTGGTTTTACTTAATAATTACAAGAAAAAAGCTTGTAAAATTGGACATGGCTCACTTAATGAAAGTATTGCTTAGTAATGTAAGTTCTGATCTCAATTGTGGTTGTAAGTCAAGGATCAGGATGGTTACCATGCATAGATCTCAACAATATGGCTAAGTTTATTTTGTAACTTCTGTAAAGAGCTAGCACAAAGGAGTCTGGAATGCATTAACAGATGTCTTCTTTCTTTGTTGATATCCTCAGCGTGCTTATATTTTATTTGCAAAGCGCTGGAAAGAGATAACTGTTACAGCAAAGGACTTGTTATTAAGGAGAAGATCTTTGAGGAACAGCCGTGCCTCAGAAAGGACTCCTTAAGGATGTTTCTGAAAGGGTAAACAACTTTCTTGTTTTCACATTTGGTGTTACTCTGGAAGTCGTCACAATTTACCATCCTGAGATTGGCAAACAAAGTGGCTCGCCAGGTTGAGGGAGTGTTTATAATAAGCTTTCTATAACCTTGCAGATTGGTGTCTGGTGTGTTCTGTTCTATAGAGGATTAAATTTGTGCTCAAGATTGCAATATTTATCCTGTCTGAATTCAGAAATAGATTGGGTGTGAATTTGCAAATAAATCATGTACCAGGTAAAAAAAAGGCTATTGGTTACTTCAGAAATTTGATATTAGGGAAAATATTTGGTAGGTAAATAAAGCAATTTTTATTGATTCAGAAACCAATAGCTTTATATTTAATTATACATCCCTAGTTCATTCACGTGCGTCTCATCAAATTCATTCATCTGTTCCATGCTGTATTTTATTTCAAGATTCCATTAATATAATACAATTAAAATCATCCAGGCATCATCCATGGCCCAGTAAGTTGAATATCTGGAGCATTTTGCTTGGGTCTTCTACAAATTTCAGCTGGAAAGGAATAAATTCTCTTCTCCCTAAAGAACTTGTGCAGTGGAAGGTTGACTTTTTTCTTTCTTTCTGTTAGCCAGAGCAGTGAACATGGGTTGTTAAGAGATGTTTTCAAAAGCCTAATTTATGGGGAAAGGACATCATTGGCTAAGAAGGCAGCAAAATGAATGCAAACTTCCAACCCCCAACTTGTGCTGTGATCTCCATTCCCACACCAAATACATGTAGTTATGAATGTGAACAGGATGTATTTAAATCCTTTTTCCTGGTTGCCTCCTTTTCCTAGACCACAGGAGTGGTGGAGAGGGTCAGGATAAATGTTTGTAGAATAACCAAATCACAGAGTTGGAAGGGACTTGGAGGTCTTCTAATCCAAACCTTGCTCCACCAGGACACCCTATACCATTCCAGACAAGTGGCTGTCCAATCTCTTCTTAAAAGCCTCCAAGCCTCCTGCCAACACTGAACATTTTTAAGAAATGTTTAGCTTTTGTGAAGTGTAGCAGCAATGAAGGGCTGGCCACACACCAGCACAAGAGCAAGAGATTGGCAGTGATGCAAGTAACAGATTTTTGGCCACTGCTCAGTACCAGTGTCAGATTGTGACTACTATGCTGATTTGCACTTGTAAACTGTTGCCTAAAGCTGATCCTCCTAGACAGGCACTGGTGGGATTGGTTGATACTCGAACAGCAGCAAAACTAAATAATTTACTTGTTGAAATCTGATTCTTTTTCAGTGACCTGCCAGTGTGTGATGTGCCTGTGAGTGCATCAGAAACACAAACAATCCTGGAGGAAGCCCTGGAGCTGCGCAGGAAAAGGCAGGCTTTGATGGCCCGGAAGACTGAGCCAGACCTTAAGCTTGCCCAGCCCATCTATCTGTTCACGTACGTTTCTGCTCAGTGTCAGCTTATTACAAAGTTACATCATTTTGATAAAAAGCCAAGTTGAATGCTATTTCTTCCTAAGACTTCCCCAACCAGTTCTTGCAACTTAATACTGTGGGTGAGACATGCCCTTTTTCTCTGGAGTCTCCTAAAAGGTGTTGTGAAGATCATGTCTCCCACCACGGCAAATAGGCAGGGATCTCCTCACTCTTGCCTGGATCCTTCCCAATCTTCGTTCACATATTGTCAGAACCTCCAAGGATTAAAATCAAGAGTTCTCCATCAGGATGGGAATGTTCTGGAGTGGTTGATGGTATAAAATTCTTTAGTCTTCTCTCCCTTCCTTGGTAGTCATCCTAGCAGATGGAGAGGGAGTTCATTCATAAGACCTGTACCTTAAAACTTGTACCTTACACACACGGCAGTGTGCCCTTGCACGTACATACATTAATAGGTGTGCATACATACCCTAAGATTACCAAATAGGACAGTCAAAGAATTTACCCTTTTAGCCAAATGTACTTGTGTACTACAGGATTTTAGTTGCTACCAGAAAATTAGCAATAGACTCTGCCAAACTCTTGGTCCTGTGAAAACATTAAATAAGCAAAAGTTCTCCCTGGGAACTTAACTAATAAATGATGATGGCGAATGGATGATGGGAATTTATAATCCTGATGAAAGCCACAATTACAACTATATGGAATATAATTATAATCTCACTCGGGTGGTTGTTTTTACTTTTATACATATATGAGGATATTCATTACTGATGGGGGCAGATGATGACTGAAGACTTTGAACAAACTGTTGCACCAGGATGTTATGTTACCCAATTATGGATGAGGGACTCAACAATCTAGTGGAAAGACATCAAAGAAGATATTATATGGATTATAAACTTAAAGTCATTGTCTTTTTTTTTTTTTTAATAACGGAATATTTACACACACACACACACATATATATATATATATATATATATATATATATATATATATATATATATATATATATATATATATATATATATATATATATTTAGTAGAGTGGGTAGTGGATTAAAGATATTAAGAATTGTTGTGTATGGCAATTTTGTAGGAAAGTGGGTGGAAACATGTTAGTTTACTGATTGATTAGTTTAAGAAAAGGGATGTTTAAGTGATATATTTAGGGGAGTGGAGGAAATGGATAGAGTTGAATAAACGTTAAATTAGGATTTATGGGGAAGGCTGCTTTGAAATGTTATATTAATATACACAAAGAATAAATGTTAAAGTAGGATTTATTATATAGTCTTAAAGTGGAAGGTTGTTTTGAAATGTTGTAATAATACATAGATATAAGTTTGGAGGAAGAGAAAAAGGGCAGATTATTGCTAAATTGGGAGTTATAATAATATGCTAAATTAGAAGTTATCATACAATGTTATAGTAGACAGCTTTTTTTTGAAATGTGTGGTAAAAGGGGAAAGTAACAATATCAATAATAATATTTTTAGTAAGTAAGGGTCAGTATATAGAGGAGGAGTAAGGAGATGGTAAAATATTATGTAATCTGTTATGAATTAGGTTTTTGTTGTGAAGAAGTCACAGGGGGGGATGGGTGCCGAGGGGGGGTTAGGGAGGAGGGGGGAAGAAAAAAGGGGGGAAAATTTGTATTTGAAAACTTTTTCAATAAAAAAAAAAAGAAAGGGGCGCAACTGGCGGATCAGGCGAACCTGACAAAAGGTCCCCCTGGCAACAGCCGTCAGATGTTCCTCCAAGGACAGCTGTGTATCCAGGAGGACACCCAGATTGCGCGCCCTCTCCACGGGGGCCAAAGACTCGCCCCCGATAGTCAGCGATGGAGTCACCTGACTATATCGGGATGCCAGAAACCACAGCCACTCAGTCTTGGAAGGGTTGAGCTTGAGCTTGTTCCTCCCCATCCAGATCCGTACAGCCTCCAGGCACTGGGCCATCACTTCAAGGGCATTGCTGGGGTGGCCTGGGGTGGAGATGTACAGCTGGGTGTCATCAGCGTACTGGTGGTATCTCACCCCAAAGCCACGGATGATCTCGCCCAGCGGCTTCACATAAATGTTGAACAGAAGGGGCGAGAGGACCGACCCTTGCGGCACTCCACAAATGAGAGGCCTCGAGGTCGACCTCTGCCCCCCTGTCAACACAAACTGCGACCGGTCGGAGAGAAAGGAGGAGAACCACCGTAACACGGTGCCCCCATCCCCAACTCTTCCAACCGGTGCAGCATGATACCATGGTCGATGGTATCAAAAGCCGCTGAGAGATCTAATAGGACCAGAACAGAACAACCAATGCGACCAATGCCGTTTCCGTGCTGTGCCCAGGCCTGAAACCCGACTGGAACGGATCCAGATAGGACGTTTCCTCCAGGAATTGTGGGAACTGTCGTGCAACCACACTCTTAACAACCTTCGCCACGAAGCGAAGGTTGGAGATAGGACGATAGTTAGCCAATACTGCCGGGTCCAGGGAGGGCTTCTTGAGGAGAGGCCTCACCACCGCCTCTTTCAAGGTAGCAGGGAAGTAACCCTCACTCAACGAAACGTTGATAATTCCCTGGAGCCAGCCACGTGAAACCTCCCGGGAAGCCAGTACTAACCAGGAGGGACACGGGTCCAGTAAACATGTGGTCACATTAAGTCTCCCCAAAATCCTGTCCACGTCATCCGGAGTCACAAAGTCAAACTCTTCCCAGATAACATTCTCAAGACTATTCCTCGTCATCCTGCCCTGATCTACCCAGTCAGAGTCCAAATCCCGCCAGATCTGAGCGATTTTGTCATACAGATATCGTCCGAAATCCTCAGCCCTGCCCTCCAGAGGGTCCTCCCGCACTCCCGGTTGAAGCAGGGAGCGGGTCACTCTGAACAGGGCCGCCGGACGATTTTCTGATGACGCAATAAGAGCGGAGAAGTAATTGGACTTCGCCGCTTTTATCGCCACTAGGTAGGTCTTAATATGTGACCTTACCAGTGTTCGATCAGATTCGGCGAGACTGGCCCTCCACTCTCCAGGCGTCTTTTCCGGCGCTTCATCTCCCTCAGCTCCTCAGTGAACCAAGGAGCCGCGAGGGATCGGCACCGGGTCAGAGGCTGCAAAGGCACGACTCGATCTAAGGCTCTGCTAGCGGCCTGATCCCAGGCTGCCACTAGGTCCCCGACCGAGTCATGGGCTAGAACCTCAGGAAATGGCCCAAGCTCCATCTGGAATCTATCAGAATCCATCAGGCGCCTGGGGCAGACCCATCTTGTAGGCTCCGCCTCCCTGCAGCGGGGTGTAGCGGTTCGAAGATCTAGGCGAAGGAGCGAGTGGTGATGTTATGTTGTTTTATTTTATTTTATTTTATTTTATTTTATTTATTTGTTCATACAATTCACTTTTGAATGTGAAGAAGGTGCGTTGACAGTATTGGAGTAGCTTCATGATTTGTGGTGCTGACCAACCCAGATTGGATCCTACAGCATTATCCTGGGACACATACAGTATGTTTTTGTTTCCCTGTTTTCCATGCAGGTGGAAATCTCTAGGAGACAGTCTGATGGCCACTTACTTGCATCTCACAACTTGTGAGCCACCTCGTCCAAGCTTGGGCAAGCGAATTGATCTCTTGGAATACCAAGATCTGGACCAGCACCTGGAGAGCCAAGCAAATTTAGCCCCCATCAGTGTTCTTCACCCCAGCCCTGTCAGTTCCAACCCACTAGTGTCTTTGACTGAACCACTCCTCACGTATACACCACTGACTCCCAACTTCCCCAGTTTGACTGTACTGGAATCGGTAAACTCTGCAGGTGAGGAAGATCTTTGCAAGAGGCATCATATGAATGGGAAGTCCTTCCTTGCTGAATAGTCTGTCCTTCACTGAATAAGCTGTAGAAGAAAAAAGCTGGCCACTTAGTCTTGACTACCACTTCCAAGTGCAGTGGGGGTTATTTTATTTTATCTTTACTTTTACTTTACTTTATTATTTTATTTTATATTTTATTTTATTTAATACAAAACGCAACGAACCCCCAACAATTCATAACAAGTTTATATTGCTATAGTTTATATAGTTGTAGCAGAAAGAGCTTGCAAATAAACCAGACTGTCACAAACAAGCTGATTGATGAACAGGCTGTAAGATTCTATACTAGATCAAAAAAAATTCTCTAAGCTCTTGAAAATAGCATGTTAATTACAAGAAACGGGGGTTTATTAGCAAGTCATGCCAGCCTCACTTCATCTTACGTTTTCTTCAGGTAATTTTTTTTAAATCTTGGAATTATTATATACACAAAATGTGTGTGCAAAATCCCAGCTGCCAGCTCTTTACCTGATGTTGGCTTTCATGTGCATCAAGTTTTTTCCAAGAACCCAGGACAGTGATGGCAAACTTTGGAGCCATGTTTGCAGAGCCCAATCAGAGGCTAGAGAGCCATTTGTCAGGAGTGTTTTGTTTGGGTTCCTGCCTTGAGCAGGTAGTTCAGCTTGCCCTCTGTGGCTCCAGGTGCTGTCGCCTCCTCTGCTTGAGATTTTGGAGCTGGAGAGGAGGCAACAAGGTCTTTGTGGGGCCACCTCTGATCAGCCTTGAATTTGGGGACAAGAAACCCACACAGAAACATAGATTTTGTCAATAAAAAAGTCAGGGAAAATAACTTGATAGAGGCTGCTTGTTAATCCAAAACTCTTTGGCTCTTCTCAGGTGATGCTTCTGGGAGTGACAAATCTAAGAAAGGGTTGAAACGGAAGAAAATCATGGAAGAGAGTGGCGAAACAGCAAAGAGGCGATCAGCTCGAGTCAGGAATACCAAGTGCAAAAAAGAAGAAAAAGTCGATTTCCAGGAGCTGCTAGTAAAATTCCTTCCTTCTCGGTGCGCATCCCCATTCCTAAACATGTGCTGGTTCTAGGAAAAAATCTGGGAGGGGGTAGAAGGTTGTTGAGAGGGCTGCAGTGGGGAGGCATAGCCTTGCAACAGTGGATCAGATCGCCTGGCTACCTTTGCTGCGCAGTCAGGTTCTCCTGTCTGCTTCTTCAGTGCTTTTCTGGTGTGCTTTCAGTCTGAGGAAGCTGGATCCAGAAGAAGAAGGTCCATTCAACAACTATGAGATCCAAAGCACAGCAAAGGAAGAGAACTCCCAGCCCCTGGGCTCCCATAGGATGTCCCTTGACCTGACAGTCTGCATGGAATCTGGTAAGATTTTTTTTCTGGTTTGTCTTTTTCTGTAGATGAGATCCCTGTAAAGATTTACCTCCACTTTTTTTTAAAGTTTTTAAAAACAACCCAAAAAACAATCACACATATATAAAAACAAAACACGTCAAGACAATGTATTTAACATTACATACCGTCAATGGTAATTTTACAGCATTTCGTACTGATATATATATTTTGCTTTTCTATTTCTCTCTTCTATCATTTCTATTTACTTCTCAATAATAGACTAATCACATTACTCCAACGCATATATATATACATATATTATAATATTCATTGTTCTTATCTACACATTTATATTCATTTATTTACATCTCTTTATTTAATGTTATTCAGTTACTCCAAGTTTCATCAGTATTAAGTTAAACATTTCTTGTTCTGATTTCTATTTTCGAGCCAACTGTACATTTTATTCCATATTTCATAATAGTTCGAATCCTCTCTCTCTTTCAATTCGATAGTCATTTTATTCATCTCAGCGCATTCTAGAATTTTCCTAATTACTGCTTCATCTGAGAGTACACTTTTTTGTTTCCAACTTTTTGTGAATGTGATTCTTGCGGCAGTGAGTATGTGTAATGTAATGTATTGAAGTTTTTTGTTCATTTTCGAGTCCAGTATTCTTAATAAAAACAGTTCAGGTTTCAAATCTATTTTTTGCTTTGTAATTTCTTCCAGTCATTTTTGAATTTTACACCAATACTTCCTTCTGATGGGCACGTCCACCACATATGATTGAATGTTCCAGATTTATGGTTACATCTCCAACAATTGGGTGATAAATTTGGGTACATCTTGGCCAATCTCGCTGGTGCCAAATGCCATCTATAAAACATTTTATAAAGGTTTTCTTTGTAGGCAACTGCTATTACGTGTTTGTAATTCCTTTCCCATAGTTTGTCCCACTGTTCTAACTCTATGCTGTGGCCAAAATTCCTAGGCCAGATAATCATCATTTCTTTTACAACTTCATCCTTCATTTTATATCTTAGTAAAAAATTATATAATTTTGTAATCATTTTTCCTTCCGTTCCTAGTAAAATATTGTCCAACTCCAATTGTTTCTCATATATGCTGAACTGGTCTTGATTCTTTTTTAGTCTTGTTTTGATTTGTAAGTAGGGCCACTATTCTATGTTTATTCCTTGTGTTTTCAACGTTTGCACTGATTTTAATTCTCCTTTCTCGTTTAAAATTTCTGAGTATCTTACCATTTTACTGAGGTCTATTGTATTTGGGTGTGTCATTGCCTCCATTGTCGATAACCAGTTTGGGATTTTCGCATAGTGATTTTTTTTTTATCTTTACCCAGACATTGTGTAGGGAATTTCTTATTATATGCCTCTAAAAATATGAATATGTTTTATTTTTACCTTCCCATAGAAACCCGGGCCAACCTATTTGGAGATTGTGTCCTTCTAATGCTAATATTCTTTTGTTTTAAGTTATTTATTTATTTATTTATTCAATTTATATGCCGCCCCTCTCTGAAGACCCAGGGCAGCTCACAATACACTCAAAAAATCACTATAAAAACACTTAAAAATTAAAAACATTAAAACCCATTCACACCATTCATGGCCAGATCTCGTCAGATCGCAAAGTGAGATCAACGGCCCCAGGCCTGCCGGAAAAGCCAGGTCTTCACCGCTTTTCGGAAGGCTAATAGGGTGGGGATGGTCCGGACCTCAGGAGGTAACTGGTTCCAGAGAGCTGGGGCAATCACAGAGAAGGCCCTCCCCCGCGGGCCCGCCAGTCGGCATTGTTTAGCTGACAGGACCCAGAGGAGACCAACTCTGTGGGATCTTACCGGTCGCTGGGAGCTATGCGGTAGAAGGCGGTCTCGAAGATAATTTGGCCCTGAGCCATGTAGGGCTTTAAAGGTAATAACCAACACCTTGAGAGAAAGCCCTGCCACTTTGCCAAATTGGTTTATAGATGGTGTGCTATCCCTTTTTTATCTTCTAGTTGTTGTATTAATTTCTTTTCTTTTTCTTTTTTTAATTTATAAGCCAACCATCTCCCCAGTTTTTTCGCATTTTCAAAGTAGTTTTGTTTGGTTGCTCTAATTTTTTGCGCTATTAGTTCTTGTGTGATTAAGTTAAGTCTATGTTTAATTATCTCTTTTTCGTCTCTAATTTCCTGGTTATGGGGTTCTTTCTGCATTTTGTCTTTTAATTTTCCCAATTTCTCTTGTAATTCTGTATATTGTTTCTTTTTGTTTTTATTTCTTCATATAGTGTATGCCATTGTAAGGCCGTGGGCATAAGCTTTAGTTGTGTCCCACAGATTTTGAATAGTTGTCTGTTCATTCCAATTTTCCTGTAGGAAAAATGCTAATTCTTTTTCTATGTATTGAACGTATTTTTTTTCCTTTTATTATCCTTTGATTCATGGTCCATCTCTTTTTTCTTTTTTCTTGCCCTTTCCATTTTACTATTAATGGATTATGATTTGCCCAAATATTTGGTTTTATTTCAATTTCCTCTACATTTTTTCGTGTTTCTGGATCCATCTGGACTATGTCTATCCGGGGCCATGAATTGTGTGGGTTGGAAAAATATGTATATTGAGTTTTTTGTGGGTTAATTTCTCTCCAAATATCTTTCAAACGTAGCTCTCAAGTCATTTCAAAGAAAGTCTTTGGTAATGGTCTCCTTTCATAATTTTTTTTACTTCCTGTTTTATAGCCTTATTTTGGATCAACCACCATGTTGAAATCTCCTAATAAGCATACGTTATCCATTTCCAATTCTACAATTTGTTTATGTAATTTGCTGTAATATTCTTTCTGTTGAGTGTTTGGTGCATATATCACTGCAATTAATGTTCTTTTTTATTTTATTAATACCTCAATCAATAATGTTCTTCCCTCTTTGTCCACATGTATTTGTTTGGGTTTTAACTGGTCTTTTATATAAACTGTGATTCCTCTTTTTCTTACTTCAGATGTGGCCAGGAATAATTTGCCTAATTTGGGGGCTTCCAGAAGATTACCTTCCCCTTTTTTCATATGGACCTCCTATAAACATATAATGTCTGTGTTTTGTTTTTGGAGTTTAGCAATTACTTGTCTTCTTTTTATTGGTGAATTTAATCCATTTATGTTGACTGAAAATAATGTCACTTCTTCCTCCATTCCACTACTTATTTGTCGCCCTTACTTCCCTCCTTTGTCTCGTTTCCCTTTGCTTTCTTGTTCTCGTTCCTTCTCTTTCCCGAGTCTCAATATCACTTCTCTCTCATATCTTGTTCCAGTTCCTTTTCCTCTAGCTGTTGTTCCTCTTGACTTTGTGTTTCCAGTTCTTCTCTGCTGTCCGATTCTTCCTCTATATATCGTGCATAGAATTCCTGGGCTTTTCCTATTGAGTCTCTCCTTATTTTCTTATCCTGCCATGTTATTAGCAGTCCTTCTGGTATCAGCCAGCGAAACATTATTTTGTTTTTTATTAATTGTGTGGTAAGGAACTGGTAGTCTCTTTGTTTCTCTCGAATTCTCTTTCGTATCTGTTTGAAGGTTATGACCTCTCTTCCTTTGTAAGTCAACTGATCGTCCCTCATTCTTCTATAAACTTTGTCCCTGATTGCTCTTTTCGCAAACCTTATATGTATCTCCCGTGGTAATCTGTGTCTCCTAGCGTAATTCGTTTGCACCCTGTATACTTCATCAATGTTGTTTTTTAATTCACTTTTATCCATTTGTAGTGGGTCAGCTAGAATATCCGTCATCAATTTGTATAAACCTTCTTCTCTTCTCTGTGATATTTTGAAACCTCAGGTAGAAGGCAGATCTCTCTAATTCCAATTGTCTCTTCCAAGTCTATTTGCCGCTATCAATCTCTCTTCAGTTTCTTCTATTTTCTTTTCTGTTTGTTCTGTTCTTACTAGTTCTTCTTTTTTTAAATATTTTATTGTGGTTTTTCTTTTTTTCATAATTCCAATACATAAACGATCAGACAGTGTTACTTTTCCACAGGTTAGATTAATTTTTCCTATATGTTCTATAATACCAAATATATATATACAGGTGAAACTCAAAAAATTAGAATATTGTGCAAAAGTTCATTTATTTCAGTAATGCAACTTAAAAGGTGAAACTAATATATGAGATTATTACTCATTACATGCAAAGCTAGAGAGTTCAAGCCTTGATTTGTCATAATTTTGATGATTATGGCTTACAGCTCATGAAAACCCCAAATTCACAATCTCAGAAAATTAGAATATTACATGAAATCAATAAAACAAGGATTGTACATAGAACAATATCAGACCTCTGAAAAGTATAAGCATGCATATGTACTCAGTACTTGGTTTGGACCCCTTTTGCATCAATTACTGCCTCAATGCGGCGTGGCATGGATGCTATCAGCCTGTGGCACTGCTGAGGTGTTATGGAAAACCAGGATGCTTCAATAGCGGCCTTCAGCTCTTCTGCATTGTTCGGCCATCTTTCTCTTGGCAATGCCCATAGATTCTCTATGGGGTTCAGATCAGGCGAGTTTGCTGGCCAATCAGGCACAGTAATCCCATGGTCATTGAACCAGGTTTTGGTACTTTTGGCAGTGTGGGCAGGTGCCAAGTCTTGCTGGAAAATGAAGTCACCATCCCCATAAAGCTCGTCTGCAGAAGGAAGCATGAAGTGCTCCAAAATCTCCTGGTAGACGGCTGCATTGACCCTGGACTTAATGAAGCACAGTGGACCAACACCAGCAGATGACATGGCTCCCCAAATCAACACAGACCGTGGAAACTTCACACTAGACTTCAAGCATCTTGCAGTGTGTGCCTCTCCATTCTTCCTCCAGACTCTGGGTCCTTGGTTTCCAAATGAGATGCAAAAGTTGCTCTCATCAGAGAAGAGGACTTTGGATCACTGAGCAACAGACCAGTTCTTTTTTTCTTTAGCCCAGGTAAGACACTTCTGACATTGTTTGTTGTTCAGGAGAAGCTTGACAAGAGGAATACGACATTTGAAGCCCATGTCCAGGATCCGTCTGTGTGTGGTGGCACTTGATGCACTGACTCCAGCCTCAGTCCACTCCTTGTGAAAATCCCCAACACTTTTGAATGGCCTTTTCCTGACAATCCTCTCCAGGCTGTGGTCATCCCTACTGCTTGTGCACCTTTTTCTTCCACACTTTTCCCTTCCACATAACTTTCTATTAATGTGCTTTGATTCAGCACTTTGGGAACATCCAACTTCTTTTGCAATTACCTTTTGAGGCTTTCCCTCCTTATGGAGGGTGTCAATGATGGTTTTCTGCACAACTGTCAGGTCAGCAGTTTTCCCCATGATTGTGATTCCTACCGAAGCAGACTGAGAGACCATTTAAAGGCTCAGGAACCCTTTGCAGGTGTTATGGCTTAATTACCTGATTAGAGTGGGACACTTTGAGCCTAGAATATTGAACCTTTTCACAATATTCTAATTTTCTGAGATTGTGAATTTGGGGTTTTCATGAGCTGTAAGCCATAATCATCAATATTATGACAAATCAAGGCTTGAACTATCTCGCTTTGAATGTAATGAGTCTATCTCATATATTAGTTTCACCTTTTAAGTTGCATTACTGAAATAAACTTTTGCATGATATTCTAATTTTTCGAGTTTCACCTGTATATCTTAAACTTTACACTAATTTTCATCCATTTTTAATTCGGTTATCAATCTACCTGTACCAATTATCCCACATCGTATAGAATTCTGAATCCTCTTTTTCATTTAGTTCTAATGTTAATTTATTCATTTCAGCACAATCAAATATTTTCTGAATAATAGATTCCTCAGGTGGTATATTGTTTCCTTTCCAATGTTGTGCATATGTTATTCTCACTGCTGTGAGTATGTGAATGATTAAAATATCTTGCTTTGTTATCATATTTGGTCTTTAGTACTCCCAGGAGAAAGGTTTCTGGAATCAATTCAATTTTATTATTAATTAATTCTTGTAGCCAATTTTATATTTTACTCCAATACATCTTCGCTTCGGGACATGACCACTACATATGAAAGAAGGTATTTTGGTGATATCCACACTTCCAGCATTTAGGGCTTATGTTCGGATAGTTTTTTGCCAATCTTGTAGGTGCTAGCTGCCATCGGTATAACATTTTATATTGGTTTTCTTTGTATGATGCTGCTTTTGTTAATTTATAGTTTCTATTCCAAATCATTTCCCATTCATCCAAATTTATATTATGTCCAATATTTCTGGCCCACTCTATCATTGGTTCTTTTACCACCTCTTCCATCCTGTCATAGTCTAATAAATAATTGTATAGTCTTGATAATATTTTTTTTCTGGACCTACCAATAGTTTCCCTAATTGATTTGCTTCCATCTCAATGCCACATTCTTCTATGTCTTTTTTGTATCTGGGTTGTATCTGCAAGTATGGCCACCAGTCAGTATGTATTCCCTGCTCACCTAGGGTCTGATTACTTTTGAGTTTTCCTTGATTGTCTAGGAGTTCTTTATAATTAATCATTTTACTAATCTCTATTGTATTGTGATATATCATGGCTTTCATGGTTGATAGCCAATTCGGGATTTTCATATACTGTCTCCTTCTAATTTCCTCCCATATTTGTATTAGTGCTTCTCTAATCTTATATCTATGAAAATATGTTTTGGTCTTATTCTTCTTATCCCACATAAAGGCGTGCCATCCTCTTTGTAGGTCATGTCCTTCCAAGGTTAGGATTCTTTTATTCCTTAAATTTACCCAGTCTCTTATCCATACTAAAATGGCCACTTTGTGGTATGTTTCCCAATCCGGGAGTCTAAAACCTCCCCTACTTCTACTGTCTTGTAATGATTGCAATTTCATTCTTGCTTTTTTCCCAGCCGAGACAAATTTCCTGATAATTTTGTTGAATTCTGCAAAGAATTTTTTATCCAGTATAACGGATATCGTTTGAAATGAGTACAATATTTTGGGCATGTTCATCTTAATAGATGCTATCCTGTCCAAAAATGACAATTGCAATTTCCCTCATTTTTCCAAGTCCTTTTTTATTTTTTGAACCAGGGCTATATAATTATCTTCTTTTAGAGCTGAGCATCTTGCTGATAACCAAATCCCTAGATATTTGATTTTTTTAACTATTTGTAGATCTAATTCCTTTTCTAATTCTTTCTTCTGTATTGCTGTTAAATTTGTAACCAATAATTTAGTTTTCCCTTTATTCAATTTAAATCCAGCCAGTTCCCCATACTTTCCTATTTCCCGCAATAGTACTGGGCCCGAATCCAAAGGTTCCTCGGTAATGCTATGTCATCCGCAAAAGCCTGTGCCTTATATTCCTCTCTTCTAATCTTTAATCCTTTTATTTCGCTATTCTTCCTAATTCTATTTAGCAGGGTTTCTAATATCAAAATGAATAACAATGGTGACAGTGGGCAACCTTGTCCTTATGTCAGCCTTGGAAGCCATATTAGGCCGGAAGCTTCAATGCTGCCATCTCCTCGTGTGTGGGAAAGTAGGGGGGGGGGATTTAGGAGAGGAGAATTAGTAGACATAATAGCATTCTTCCTATTTGTCAAGGTCAGGGGCTGAGTCGAGGTGGAACAGACGTTGATTGGAGCATATGACCGACTGGGGAGAAATGGGATGGTTTTGGGAGCTTTGAATTACTGAAGGAAAGCCCAGGCTTTTCAGATTCGGAATTTCTAGTAAAGAGGACTTTGGAAAATGCTTGCTTCCGTGACTTTACTTGGAGAGGGTTTTTTTTCTGGAACGCTGACATTATCCCAAATCTCTCCCTAAACCTAACAGCACCCCATAAGGGGGCTGTCAGGGATACTGAGCCCCAGCATCTACCTAAACCCTGGGTAATGCAAAGACTCAATGAAGATGGAGGAGAAAGGAGAAATCGGAGGGAGACTCGCCAGGGGCCCGAATGCTCAAGAATTTGCCGATCCCTTGCTTTCTCTTGCTGAAGAAATGGGACGAGCCATGGAGACTGCTGAGGCATCAGATTCCTGGAAGAGTTTTCTTTTGGAGAGGGGTTTTTTTCTGGAACACTGACACCTTATTTGAAAGGTGTTTGTAATATCCCCATTTAATATTATTTTTGCCCTTTGTAGTTTATATATTGTTTCTATCATTTTTTCAAATTTAATTCCAAATTTCATTAATTTAATTTGCTCAGTCATAAATTGCCAATTTAGATTGTCAAAGGCTTTTTTGGGCATCCAAAAAAACAAGGGCCATTTGTTTCTCCGGATGTGCTTCATAGTACTTTAGGGTATCCACAATTATCCTTATATTATTCCTTATTTGTCTATCGGGAGGAAGCCATTTTTATCTGAATGTATGATGGCATTTAGTATCTTTTTCAATCTTTTTGCAATTATATTCATAAAAATTTTATAGTCCGTGTTTAAGAGGGAAATCGGTCTGTAGTTTTTTATCTGTTTTTGGTCTGTACCTTCTTTCAGAAGTAATGTAATATATGCTTCCCTCCACAATTCTGGTATTTTTGCTTCCAGTAAGGCCTCATTACAAATCTCCAATAATTTTGATTCTATGATTTTATCTAATTTTTTATAATTTTCTCCTGGTAGACCATCTGGGCCTGGTGTTTTATTGTTTTTACATTTCGAAATTGCTCCTCTTAGCTGTTATGTTAAATAAAGAAATTGTTATTTCTTTATTTAACATTTCTCTTTCATCCTCTCCTACTGGTGGAATCCTTTCCTCCTTTAAGTAATTTTCAATCTTTTCTATCGGTATCTCTTCTTCATTATAAAGATCTGTGAAATATTCTTGTGCTATTCACATTTTGTTCTCCTCTTTGTTCTGTAGTTCCCCCTTTGTATTTTCCAGTTGTTGAATAATCCGCGCCTCGCTTTCTTTCTTCAGTTTATAGGCCAACCACCTGCCCATCTTGTTTGCATGCTCGAAGTAAGTTTGTTTAGATTGTCTTAAGTTTTTTACAGTCTCCTCCTGGTCTAATATGTTCATTTTATGTCTCAATAGTGTCAGTTTCTCTTTTACTATTTTGTCTCCTGGACTTAATTGAAGTTTCTTCTCCATGTTTCTAATTTCTTTCTGAAGGGTATTGTGTGTCTTCCACTTTTCTTTGTTTTTTTGTGCATTGTATGCTATCTGTCAGCGTTCCAGCGCTGGCATATGAAAGGAGAGGAGAAGCTTGAACTTTTGCCTACTTAATTCCTTTGAAGATTCTGTCTCCTCGGAGATGGGAGGAGGGGGGAACATTCCTGTGATCAGACGGAGATGGGATGAGGAGAGTGGCTTGGAAGATAGCCAATGAGACGCAGAGAATTGGGGATCGGAATTGGGGATTGGGCAAAGGTCAGTGCTGACCGCGAAAGAGCCAGGGACAGATCACTATGTTCAATAAAGAGAAAATTTCCTCAAAGATCGGCAGTTTGGAAATTCATTTATTTTGAGATAGCATCGAAACCTGACAGTTATCCCCCTTATGTAAGCTTTCATGGTGTCCCATAAATTAATTACAGAAGTGTGCTCCTTTTTGTTTTCATTAAAAAATAGTCTCAATTCTCCCATTATCTTTTCTATGTATTCCTTTTCTTTTAAAATTTGTAAATATAACCTCCACCTCCTGACTTTCCTTTTTTGGGGGGCTCTCCAGTTTACTTCCAACGGGTTATGGTCTGCCCATACATTGGGGGTAATTTCTATTGTTTCTATTCCCAATCCCAATTCTTTATTTGTCCATAACATATCTATTCTGGACCACGATACATGAGGGTTAGAGTTGAAGGTATACTTTTTTTCATTGGGGTGTAGGGTCCTCCAGATATCTGTTAAATTTAATTCTTCTACCATATTAAAAAAATGTTATAGGTAATATGTTCCTTTTTTTCTATTGTCTTTACTGCTATGGTAATCTTTTTCTATGTCTATTATCCCATTGTAGTCCCCCACAATACAAATGTTTCTGTAATCCATCTTAATTATTTGTTCATGTAGTTTTTTATAATACTTTCCCTGGTTTTTGTTTGGTGCATAAATAACTACTAACAATATTTGTAGAGTTCCTCTCTTTATTTCCACCATTAGTGTTCTTCCTTTAGGATCCGCATATTTTTGTTTAGCAACAATCCCTCCCTTAACATATATTGTGACCCCTTTCTTTCTTTTTTTTCCGATAGTGCTGAGTATACTTTCCCTAGGGGGACTTCCGGTTGGTGACTTGCGGCGCTATGGTGTCGAGTGAGTGATCACTACTCCTCGACACCCTTTATCAATGCGTTTTGGGGATCCCTTTGGGGGCGCGGGTCCCGGAGAGCCCTGAGTATACTTTCCCTAATTTCCTATACTCCAGTATCTTTCATCTTGTTTCCGTATATGGACCTACTGGAGATATATTATATCTATATTTTGTTTAGCTAATTTTGTAAATATCTGTCTTCTCTTTTTTGTTGCATTCAGTCCATTCACATTTATCAACAGAAATTTCCAGTGTTCCATTTTTGAATTCTCTGTCAAGTATTAGTATTTATTCACCCTTGTGACCCTTTGTGTTCTTGTTTTGCTTCCTTTTGTGTCTCTGTTCTCTCTGTGTTTTTCTTCTCTGAAAGTCCTTCTTTGATGTCTCATTGGTTTGGGATTTCTTCTTACTGATTTATGGTCTCCACTTCTTCTTTGCTACTCTGTTCCTCTTCAGTTCCTATCAGTTGGTCCAGAAAGTCTTGCACTGTCACTAGGCTATCTATTTTTAGCTTTTTTCCTTTACCAAAATTTTTGTTTCTCTTCGTTGTCGTCTTGACAGTTGAAATTTTTCTGCTGATTCATTCTCTATCTGCCCAGTCGCCGCTCAATCTCTTACCGTGAGTCCTCTGACCCAAAAAGACCGATCTCACTTCTCAAAGTTCTGGTAGTTTTACGGTGTTCCGGCAGATCCAATATACTGACACTGTCTGTTCCAATATTCTTCTCTTCCCACTGTTTATCAGCTCATCACAGCCTCGGGTCTGCCATTCCAAAATGACAGACACATTCATGCTGGATCGACAGAGGCGTCCGTTCATGCAGCGAGCACTTGCCCTTTGCTTTGCCGCCCTCTGAACTCCCTCTCTAGTTCACAGTACCCTCCAGGCTTTTGCGCCCCTAAGGGTTCCCAAAACACAAAAAATCCGGGGTTGAAGAACAGGGATCGCTCTCCTTCCACCGTCTCACCACGAATCATCAACCGGAAGTTTGTTCTGTTCTTACTTACATTTTTCACTTTTGTATCTTTTTTTTTTTTAATTTGATTTATATGCCGCTCTTCTCCGGAGACTCAGGGCGGCTTACAATGCGTTAAGCAATAGCCTTCATACTTTTGTATATTTATACAAAGTCAGTTTATTGCCCCCACAAACTGGGTCCTCTTTTTCCTATCTGCCGATACTTCTGCCGCTTCTCACTTTCTGCTTCCTCTCATATCTTTGTCAGGCCGCCACATCTCTGGACCTCGCCTTGACAGCTGGTCTCTTCTCCACCAGTTTTCAGGGCTCTCAACATTTGTAATGGGGCATCACTCCTCTCCACGTCACCTCTGGATATTCCCCTCACTATAGCTGTCCCCTCCAAGGACTTGCTTTGCCGTTACTGGCTTCCAAAACGCAGAAAATTGGGCAGGGAGAATGGAGTCTAGTTCCCCTACACCACACCAGCATGGTGCCACCCCGGAAGTCCTGATTAACCTCCACTTTTATTATACTGTTTGTTTTTCTTAAACATCAGCTTAATCTATTCATCCCGTGAAAATCAGCTTGTGATGGACTCACACACACAAGGTGGCAATTTTTCTTCCAGAGAAGCAGGATGTTCATAAGTTCCTCTTGGCTAATTTGAACAACGGAGGCATCCTTGAACTGATGATGAGATACCTGAAAGTCATCAGCCAGAAGTTCCTGGTCAAGTGGCCACCAGGCTTGCCCGAGGTTGTCCTGAATATCTACAACAACTGGAGAAAGCACAGCAGCAGCCTACCCAACCCACTATTAAGGGACTGTCACAACCAACACATCAGGGTAAGGATCACCAAGACTTTGGGGCAGCAAAATCACATTTCTTCAAGCTTCCCATTGGCTTGCAAGCAGTCTTCACACCAAGACTGGAACACTGGGAAAGGCGTTTGCAAGCTGATGGGAGGCTTAAAGCAATGCAGTGTCACTGCCCCAAAATCTTGTTGGCTTGCAAGCGCTCTTTGGCCAGATCTAAACCACTGTAGTGCAAGATGAAGAGAGATCTCGCACTACTGATCTTGTGTGATCTCGCACTACAGTACTTTAGGCCTCTGTTCACTATGAACCAAGGCCTGCACAAGACCCATGGCAAAAGGCTTTGCAAATGGAGAGGCTGCAACATTTGTAACTTCGGGACTGGGTCGTAAGTACTGGGGGGGGGGGCAGGTCATAACTTGGAATGGTCACTAAGTGAACCGTTGTAACTGGAGGATTACCTGTCTTTCTACCTTGAAAGAGTAACCAAGGGTTTAGAAGGCTCTGCAGTGGGCTCCCTTTTGCCTGTCAGAGCCCCCATGGCAAAGGAGAAGGAACGGGTGCTCAGCGGGCACCATGCAGCAAGTGCAGCACAGCGTCTGCTCCATTTAAATGAGGCACACAACTGATCTATACAGTGTTGTATGTACAGAAGAAGTAGGAGAGACCAGAAAAGTCATGTGGTTTGATGAGAAAAGAACCTGGTCTCTGAGTTCCATTCATTTTCTTTGAGGAGGACAGTTCTGTGGTCAGTTTCACATCCAGCTTTATTAGAGAAGCCTCATAGAATTGAACCCAAGTCCAAAATGGTTTGTTCTAAACACAGTTCCATTGGATGGTGTGCTCTCTGCCAGAGAGAACATGGGAATTGATCTCACCAGCTCAGAGAATCACATACCTTAATTAACAAATAAGTTTTAGTAGCCACTAAACTCCTGAACTGAAAAACTGTCTTAGAAGCATCGCTGGATGCTCTGTTCCTTTTCAGTGAGGAGCAGCCTGAGCCCCTTCTACCTTCCAAGCAATGAAGTGCCTTTCTGTTACTGGAAAGGCCAGTGTCAACTTCGAACCAAATCTGGCAGCAGCCATTTTTCTGTTCCTCAGTTGCCACACAGAGGGGGAAGGGGGGAAAGGAGGTTGAAATGCCTTACAAGACACAACAGAGAGCTTTCTCGTGAGTACCACAGTCATCTCTACTGGCAACAGATAAGGTCGGGAAAGAAGTGCCTGAAGAGACCGCCAATTAACCCAATTGGCCAATGTGACCTATGACACTTGGGGATGGGGTTGTCTCTTAGTTTAATTATGCTGAAACTGCGGGAAAGATTTAGAGTGGGTTTTCCTTTGAAGATATGCCGATATGAAGTACCCAATAAAGAAGAATGTTAAGAAGGATCCTAGTCTGAGAGTTCTGATTTGATTGGGCTCGTTAGTCAGAGCCTTGATAGCCAGATTTTGGCAGGCATTGCAAGTTAGCAGGAGTGCTGCTGATTAGAAGAGCTGATTTGAACTACTGGGTGCATATAGAGAAAAGAGTAGACAAAAATCCACCCTGCCCACCCATATTGTCCAGCACCCTCTTCTTTCTGTCATTCCTTTGCCTGTATTTCAGGAGATGATGCTGATGAGTCTGTCCTGCATGGAATTGCAGCTGGATCAGTGGTTGCTGGCCAAAGGGAAGAGCTCCATGGGTGAGTGAATGAGGGCTGGAAGATGCTTTTAGAGGTGGGGTCTCTTTGCTTACCAGGGGGCTGGCTTTGGAGGGGAGCTTGGCAACACTTGGCATGCTTTGCCTGAGTAAGTTCCCCGGCTCACAAGAATGGAAGCAGAGAAAGGAATGCTGCTCCCCAGGAGTCTCTGCCTGCAGAAGGGGGCTTTGCATTCCCTGCTTCAGGCTCCTGTTTCAAGGGGCTAAACAGGGAAAATGCTTCTTCCAGTATCTCCCAGGAATGGTCCCGCAGCCAGCTCAGCAAATGGCAAATTTGGGCCAGACTTTCCAGGCACCCACTTCTTGGGGGATCTGCTGCAGCTCTCATTCGCTTCTTCCCAGCGGGACCTCTTTGAGGAGAGTTGGTTGCAGTTTGCCGTCCGAGTGTATTGGCTGAAAGCTCGGTTTCTGGCTCTGCAGGTTTGTATTTTGCTGCAGCCAAAGGCTCTTAATGCTCAATTTTATATTCCTCGCAAGACAAGTTTAGAAAGGGGAACTCCAGGCGTTTGCACCTGATCAGAGCAAACGTGTCATGTAAACATACCTTAAGATGGAACTGGGAAGTGGCCCTTGAGGTACGTGCTTTATGAGCGCCCCACTTGGCCTGAGGGGTTGATGATGGTACTGGAGGAAGAGGGAGCTGAAAGCCATGTTGCTCCTGCAGGGTGAAATGGAGCAGGCCCTGGAGAACTATGACGTCTGCACGGAGATGCTTCAGCATTCTGCTGTCCTCGACGCCGACCCTGACAGCAACAAGAGGGTAGTGATCAGACTGCCCAACCTCCATGTTGACTCTGTGGTTTCTTTGGAAGAGGTAATGTCACCCGGTTACCTTTTTGGTCATCTTGTTGGCTCCGAGCCATGCTTATCATCTCCCTTTTGCAGCTGGTCTTGCCATAAGGGTCTCATCTGAAGCCTCTGCACATGCACTTGAGTTGGCATTTTGCGGTTTGGCAGGTCCTGGCTTTATCTGATATTTATCTGATATTTGGCTTTATCTGATATTAAAAGAATCACCTCTACTTTGGAGGAGATGCTTGATTCAAATGCTCTATTTATGCTTCTGGATTTAAGAAATGGTGAACAGTAGTTTTTAAAAATTAAAATAAAACGCTGTTCTAAGAATGTCTGTCCACCTCAGCTGCCTGTCATCTTTCCACTGTGCATTCTCTGGAGTTCATTGAAAGTAAGGAAAAGAGGGAAGAGAAGTTCTCCGTTTGCTGTGGCTGGCTTTCCATAGTAGAAAAAACAGAACTAAAAGATAGATTGTGAGCCAGCTTCTGTGGGATACCAGCCACTGTCTTATGGTATAATGACCAGATGATTGGTTATTGTGGTGAGTGGTGTTGCTTTTTAACCCCAGGTAGACATTAGACTGGAGTGTGACCCATCTAGTGTTTCATTCTTGCAGATCGATAAGAATCTGAAATCCCTGGAGAGATGTCAATCTCTGGAGGAGCTTCAGCGCTTGTACGAGGCTGGGGACTACAGGGCCGTGGTTCAGCTGCTCCGTCCAACGTTGTGCCTCAGTGGGGGCAGCAGGACGGAGCATTTGGAGTTGGCCATCTCCATTCCAGAGAGGCCAGCTCAACTTCTCTTGCTACAGGTGAGTTTGATGTTTTTTACTTTCAGGTAGATTGGTGTAAATTAGCATAAAATGAATGCAACATGATCAGCTATGAGGAAGAATTGCTGAAAAAGGATAAACGTGACCTCACAGCATTAATGCTATTTCACTCCTTTTGTAGAGTGTAGGGAATTTAATGTCTGCCAGGATATCAGATTATAATAATTGGCAGAGAAGATACAGCTGGAGAGTAACATTTGAGTAATCCAGCTGGCAAATGCCCATAAATTAAAGTAGCATACTAATGGTATGGTTCTTACAATCATTAATCCAAAAGATTCTTTAGAATTGATAAAGAATATATACAATATTCAACAGTTTGTATTTGGGATTAACCAAGATAAGTCCGTCTAGAGAAAAATGCAATGAATAACAGGGTTTAATAATAGTATTAAGCCTTTTCCTCCTCGCTGCTCAGACACTCCTCAACATGGGTACAGCTCACTCCTATTTGCACGGCTGGGTGTCAATCAAACCCTCTGGAGCTGGATACGCCCTGCTTCCTGCTCCTTCCTCAGTCTTTTCACTCAGCCATTTGCAAGTGCATTAGGGTGTCTGTTCTCTCGTAGTTTTCTTACTAAATTGTTATTTTAATTTGTTATTTTTCCATTTTTGACCGTTCCCTGTTGTTTTTGAGGCTTGCGCTTTTCACAGCATTACTAGCACAGGCTAATTGGAGCGGAACGGCGGTTCGGGGCTCCGGCCGCCGTTCGAGGCTTGGCTTTGCTCAAATAATCATTTGCCGCCATTTCTTGCCGCTGCAGCCATCCCTTGCCCTTTTACTGTGTTCTGACCAGCGCAGCCTCGTTTTTGGATATCGCGGCTTGAGTCCCTGCCGGCTGGCATACTCATTAGCCGAACGGAGGCTTACTTGGGCAGTTTTGGGCTCCAGCCGTAGGCGCTTTGTTTCGCCTGGCTTGCGACGCTCCAACGCTTCCTTTTCGGACCGCCATCTTGTGCAGTGACCTGGGCTTTGGTTTCCAGGATCACTAGCCCACCATTGTGCCTCTTCAACTTGTGCAGCGACCTGGGCTTTGGTTTCCAGGGTCGTTTGCCTTCCTGCAGGTGTGGACGCGGTCCAGCGGTTACCTGCACGTGAATCTGCCTGACTCAGCGCGACTGCCATCATCAGGGAAGTAAACCCCCTTTTTTCTGTTGATAATAATTTAAAAAAAAAAAAAAAAAAAAAACGGAAATTCTGGTATCTGTATGCATTGCTGTTGGCGGTAGATAGTTATTAAGTGATATTGTATTTTTTGTGTAGATATTAAAAAAAAAATAATAATTCAAAATTTCAAAATTTCAAAATTTCAAAATTTCAAAATTCTAAAAAAATCTTCAAAAAAATTCAAAAAAATTCAGAAAAATTGTATTTGTTCTTATAAACAATATGGAGGCTGTTGATCTGTCTTCAGACCTTGACAGGAGTCCATCTCCGTCTCCAGTTCCTTCTCCTAAGCACGCTAAGGGGAGGAAGACCAAGGGTGCCAAATCTACCAGGTCGGGCAAGTCTTCTAAGGCAGACAGGGATGCCCAACGCAGACACAATGCTCTGGAAAAACAGTTCACAAAGGCACAACACCAGGCTCAGTTGCTTGAGGGTCATGAGCCAGTTGATGATGATTTGGAACCAAATGCTGTTTGTGACCCGGAGGCGCTCCAGGATATTGCTGTCCAGGATGCTGAACCTTCTGCAGTCTGTCCTTCCACTTCTACGAATTTTCCCTTGACATCTGTTAACCAGCCCTGTGTCAGAGCTAGATCAAGGTCCTCTAGCATGGCTAGTCACAATTCTCAGGCCCCTAGGCATGTTCCTGAGGCTACCTTCACACCCACTGCAGCAGGTCTCCGCCCTGAGGCGGGACCTACCCTTGGTCAACCTGTGGATTTCCAGTCGTTGTTTACTCAGACTATGTCCCACATTTTTCAGGTTGGGTTGCAGCAGGCCTCTGGTATGTTACCCATTCCAGGTTGTGTACCTGCTCCCTCATGTCATATGCCGTCTGCCTTGGAGCAGCAACCTTCTACTTCCTATGTTCAGATGCCTGAACTTGTCAGGGAGGATGACTTCCTAGATGACTTTGAGATGTCGGAGGATGAGGAGGCGGTCCAGGACAAGCCTGCCTTTCCGGGATTGTTCAAGCCTTCAATGTTTCGTTCCCTTTTACGCAAAGCGAAGGCTGCTACCAACATGGACACCAATTTAAATCAGGGTTCTGTTTCTGCTCCGCCAGACCCTAATAGTAACTTGTTTAATCTACCTCAACCTGATCACGACTTTGTACCGTGTCCTGACCTTTTCTGTCAGGTCATTCAGAAACCATGGGACCACCCCGCTTCACTTTCTGGCCCGAATTCCTTCGATCGAAAGCTATACGCCTCGGCCCCTGTGTTAGATGCTCTTTTGCAGTTACCTAAAGTTGATGATCCCGTAGCCAGTCTGACATCATCGTCGATTCTGGTAGGTGAAGCTGGTGACGGCCTCAAGTTTGAGGATAAGCGGGCGGAGATGTCATTCCGGAAGACACACCAGGCGGTAGCATGGGCCATCCGTGCTGCTACTTCTTCCTCCTTTTTCAATCGGGCGTCCCTGGTGTGGCTGCGTCAATTGAGGGACAGACTGCCTCCTGAAGACGCGCGGTTGCAGCAGGATCTGGCAAAGTTAATCGCTGCTGCTGAATATTCGGCCGATGCGTCCTTGAACGCAGCTAAATTTGCTTCGCGAGCCTTGGCTTCGACAGTTTCTTCTAGACGACTTCTGTGGCTTCGTAATTGGAGAGCTGACGCAAAATCCAAGTGGCGTTTGACTGCTGCTCCGTACAAGGGTCCGGCTTTGTTTGGGTCGTCTTTGGACTCCATCTTGGTCGAAAATCGAGATAAAAAGAAGGTATTGCCCATGGCTTTCAGACGCCCGGATAGACGTTTTTTTCCCTATAGCCGGCAGCCATTTCGCTACGACCAAGGTGCCGCAAGCGCATCTTATCAAAGATCTTCTCAATTCTCTTACCAACCAGCTTCAGACCGAACGTCCTTTCGTGGCCGTGGCCACCACCAATCCACCTTCCGGCGCCCCTTCCGCTCCTCTACTTCCAGATACTCTAGACGTGGCAAGTGACTCACCGTCCCTGGCACCGATTGGGGGCAAACTCCAGGCCTTTTCCCACCAGTGGCCTCTTACCACCTCGGATGCCTGGATTGTCCAAACTGTCACCAACGGTCTTCGTTTGGAATTCATTACCATGCCACAGGACTTTTATGTGCAATGCCCCTGGCTGCCTCAGAGAGACAAGAAGCTTCTTCTGTCTCGCGAAATACAACATCTGCTGCAGATACAGGCCATAGAACGTGTTCCATCGACACAACTCGGAACCGGCTTTTACTCAACGCTATTCCTGGTGCCGAAAAGCTCGGGCGATTGGAGGGGCATTCTGAATCTACGACGTCTCAACCAACACATCTTATACCGTCGGTTCAAAATGCATTCGCTCAAATCATTGCTAGGCTGCATCCGACAGGGAGATCTAATGCAATCAGTGGATCTAAAGGAAGCGTACCTGCACGTGCCCATTCACCAATCACACAGGAGGTACCTCAGGTTTGCGTTTGGAAACCACCACTTCCAGTATCGGGCGATGCCGTTCGGCCTTTCGTCCGCTCCGAGGACTTTTACAAAACTGTTGGCAGCGGTGGCGGCGTCGCTCAGAGAGATACCTGTCCGTCTAGCATGCTACCTCGACGACATTTTGATTCTATCATCATCAACCGAACTGGCAATTCGAGACCGGGAGTTGGTACTTCAAACTCTTCAGGACCACGGATTCACCTTGAATCTCACCAAAAGTCATCTGATCCCCACGACTCATATTCTGCACCTAGGAGCAATGATAGATTCGAGTCAGTGTGTCGTCCTTCTGTCTCCAGACAGGCGTGTCAGCATACAGCATCTTGTGTCTCAAATTCTTCTGAACCGGACTGTTCCATTACTGACGCTCTCCCAGCTTCTGGGAAAACTAATATCCTGCATAGACATTGTTCCCTGGGCACGTTTCCATCTTCGTCGCCTACAATGGTTCCTGCTTCCCTTCCAGAAGCAAGGTCGGGCGGAGTCCACCTTCAAAGTGACAGTTCCGGCTCCAGTTCGTCTCTCCCTGCGATGGTGGTTGTCTCCAGCTCTCAGCAGGGGCTCTCCCTTTCTGGAACCGAAACGGATGGTTTTAACCACGGATGCGAGTCTGCGGGGCTGGGGGGCCCATCTCAACTCCCAGTTAGCCCAAGGGGTCTGGTCATCGACGGAAAAACTGCACAATATAAATTGGCTGGAGCTCAGGGCGGTAAGGTTCGCTCTTATGCACTTCAAACATCTTGTGTATCGCCAAGACCTTTTGATACTAACAGACAATGTGGCCACCAAGGCCCATATCAACAAGCAAGGGGGGACCCGCTCTTGGACTCTGATGCAGGAGGCGGAGAGGCTGCTGTCGTGGGCGGAGCTCCACCTCTTGTCGATAAGAGCCGAACACATTTCCGGGACTGTGAATCGGGAAGCAGATTGGCTCAGCAGAGACCAGTTAGATCACGCCGAATGGCGGTTGGAACCCGGCCTGTTCCAGGACCTGTCGAGGAGGTTCGGCCTACCGGTAGTGGACATGTTTGCGACAGCTCTCAACACTCAATTACCAAGATTCTATTCCCGTTACCCGTCTCCAGCGGCAGAGGGTCTCGACGCTCTACGGAGTCCTTGGCCTCGAGGACTCCTTTATGCCTTTCCTCCCTTCCCTATCATACCCAAAGTGATTCGGAAGGTGATTCAAGAGCGGGCGAATCTACTGCTGGTAGCACCGTATTGGCCCCGTCGAGAGTGGTTCGCAGATCTAAAGAACCTGTCTGTCGAGCCACCGTGGAGGATTCCACCAGACAAGGTCGTTTTGACTCAAGGTGCGGTACGCCATCCGGAGCCAGAATGGCTCCGATTAGCCGTGTGGCATTTGAGCGCATAAAGCTATTCAAGGACCACTTATCGGAAGATGTCATTTCTATCATTCAGGCCGCCAGGCGGCCATCGACAGTTCGCATTTATGACGCCTCTTGGACTGCCTTTGCGACATGGTGCAGTGCTCATCACGTTGACCCCACGTCCGCAGTTGTTCCGGACATTCTGCGTTTCCTGCATGCGGGGTTTTCTAAAGGTCTAGCTCCAGCGACTCTTCGTCGTCAGGTGGCTGCTCTGGCCACTGTTTTGTCTGGAGATAATAAAGTTCCCTTGTCTCAGGATCCACGAATCCGTTCCTTTCTCCAAGGAGTCACCAACCTGCGACCCCCGTCGGTTCATCGCTACCCTACATGGGACCTTACCTTAGTGTTACAAGCCTTGACTGCACCACCATTCGAACCTCTTGCTTCGATCAGTCTGCGTTATTTGTCTTTGAAGATGGCATTTTTGCTAGCAATCACTTCAGCTCGTCGTGTATCTGAGATTGCAGCCTTGTCTATGAGGAGTGATCTCTGTATTTTTTACCCGGACCGGGTGGTCTTGCGACTTGACCCGGCCTTTATTCCGAAAGTGAACACACGTTTTCATCGGGCACAGGAAATTATCTTACCTGATTTCTGTCCGGACCCTCGCCATCCTACTGAGAGACGCTGGCATACTTTGGATGTGCGACGGGCGTTAAGGCGATATCTTAAGAGGACTGCCTCCTTCCGCAAGACTGAGGCGCTGTTGGTGTCTTTCCTCCCCTCCTCCTTGGGTCAGAAGGTATCCTCAGCAACAGTAGGCAGGTGGCTCAAAGCCTGTATTTCTCGGGCATATGAGTTGAAGGAGGCTCCTGTCCCGGGTGGTATCCTGGCCCATTCTACCCGTAGTGCCGCAACATCGGCGGCTTGGGCTACCCAGGCATCGGTAGATGATATTTGCCGGGCGGCAACCTGGTCCTCTCTTTCTTCTTTTGTTAGTCACTATCGTTTAGACAGGTTTGCTTCTGCAGATGCTGCCTTTGGCAGAAGAGTTTTACAGTCTGTAATCTCTCCCCAAGGCCAGCCTTCAGTTTAATTCCCTCCCTCTCTTCTGGAACTTGGGTATGTCCCATGTTGAGGAGTGTCTGAGCAGCGAGGAGGAAAATGGTCGTTGCTTACCTGAACGACCCTTTTATCCTCGCTGCGATGACACTCCGTCCCTCCCTTTTTGTCGCCGGGTCTGGCCTTGGTGGAGGTCTCTTTTTGTTCTCCCTCTGTAGCTGTTCTGTTCCTGTCCTGCTATCTGGGGATTTTTCTTTCGTGACCGTCCTGCTGCCCTTGGGCCAAGATGTCTTCGTGAAAAGACTGAGGAAGGAGCAGGAAGCAGGGCGTATCCAGCTCCAGAGGGTTTGATTGACACCCAGCCGTGCAAATAGGAGTGAGCTGTACCCATGTTGAGGAGTGTCATCGCAGCGAGGATAAAAGGGTCGTTCAGGTAAGCAACGACCATTTTATATAAAAAATGAAGACTTATTCAGAAATAATTATACACCGTGTTTCCCCAAAATTAAGACCCCATCTTATATTTTTTTTGAACCCTGAAATAAGTGCTTGGCCTTGTTGCCATGCGCTCAAAACCCCGATTGGGCTTATTATCAGGGGATGTCTTATTTTGGGGGAAACGGTATCTGAAAAAAATTCATAAGATAGAAAAATTAAATCTTTCTTGGTAAGGAAGAATATCTGTAGTAAAAATGAATATGTCATCAAGGATATTTTTTTATTTCAAATGGTCCCAATCGGAACAAAGAAAGATCATGGAATGAATGATGTTGATGAAATCTTCAAACTCTCCATGGAATGGTCAGAAACTGGTCGAAGCTTGGTTTCAGCATCTTCAAATCAATATACGTTAAAACAAAAATATGAAAATAAGGTGGCACAAAAGATTTGACCAAACTTGAAAGGCTTATGACACAAAATTCAGGGCATCTTTGGGGATTTATATATAAGTCACAATTGAAACTTATTACAACTTCTACAATTCAGAAACTGAAGATGTGAAACCTTGCATGATTAAATGGATGCTAAATTTTATCCATTCAACAAATATTTTTGGAAGAAAAATATCAAATTCACAATGAATATTACACTTACAGAAAACTAGCATAATATTTTTTGTTACTATTGATATATTACTCCAGTTGCGACTCTCAAATGGTCCATATTTTTTAAAAAACTTGGAAATGTAATAATCAGGTTGGATTTTTCTTTATATTTGGTGACAGTCTCAAAAAGCTCAACAATTCTGGAAGATGATTCACCATAGGATGAAATAAATTTTTAAGTACCGACTTTCCATTCTTGCCAAGGGTTTTTCTGCTAAGAAGCACCAAGCCTTATATTCCTACAAAGTACACCAAGTGGGCTTTACCCAGGATGACCCCTGCTGGGACTTTCTACACCTGCTTCTGGCAATTATATTCAGTTCCTTCATTAGAGGGTTGGCAGATTAAATTTGGAGAGTGCAATACTTCTGTTAAATTTAAAGTTTGATACTTTAATCTGAAATTATTTATGGACTGGAATTTTATCTGGAATTTTATTCTGCCATATTTCAAATTCAGATTTCTTTTAACATAAGATTGTAAAGGACTAGATTTCATCTGATTTGCAGAGTGCATAGTGCAAAGCTAATATATGACTTTCTTTAGTGTTTCCTGTGAGAATAAAGATGTAATGTTTTCTTTTTTCTTTTAACATGCAACTTGTATAATCTGTACATATTTTTTTATATACTAAAATGTTTCAGAAAGCCTGGGATTGCGTGCCAGACAGTATGAATTGGTGTGCTCTAGGTTCTTGTGGGTGCATGTGAAAATGAGAAGGCTTAGGTTGGTGATAATTGCATATTGTGTTTAGGTGAAAAGTAATGGCAAATTAGAGGTAAATTTAGAGGGAAATTGTGCAACATTCTGAATGAATTTTCTAGAGGGAATTTGAGGTACTTAAGGAGCAGGATTGAGGTCTGCTGCATTTTGTTTTCTACCTCTTTCCGTGATTTAATATTTCTTGTTCTTCTGTATGTCTGTATGCTTTGCATAACACTGCAGACCCCCAAAAGAAAGGGTGTGATAGGGATAATGTATAACCTGCAGGAAGCAGCACAGATGCCTGTAGAGTCCAGGGTTTATGGTCTTTCTGGCCTTGCTCTCCTGGTGTGAAGGAAGCAGCTTTTCTGTCTGATGCAACTCATCCTTCTCTTCCCTGGGGTTTTTTATCTTTTACCCTCTTCCTGATATTTTCTAGGACTCCCTTCTTCGACTGAAGGACTATCAGCAGTGCTTGGAATGCTCCGAAGTGGCCTTGAACGAAGCTTTCCAGCAGATGATCAATACGACAGCCACCTCGGCCAAGGAAGAGTGGGTGGCCACTGTGACTCAGCTGCTCCAGGGCATCAATCACTCCCTCTCAGCAGACAGCAGCAGCCTGAGCGAAGTTTCTGCCCTGCCGAATCTCACCCGATTAAGTCACAACCTCATCCAGGTAAGGGGGAGGGGGGGGCTGACCCCGCAGCTGCTGCAGCTTACACCCTAAGAGCTCTGTTTGGAGCAGCAGCCAGTCAAAGAGCACCCTTGCTTATATTTACAGTACCACAAGTCTTACAGAGATATATCTATGTATTGTGATAACATTTTGTAACATTTCATATCGGACCTCCAGATACTGATTGCAGGGAAAACCACAGCAAAAAGGGACACATCTCTGGGGAAAGGGGCAAGTCTCCCACTAGAGCCCTGTAAAATGTTCTTCGGAGCATAATTTGGTTGGCCAGCAGCTCAGCAATCATCTTTTTACAGGTAGTCCTCACTTAATTACCACTATTGGTCCTACAACTCTGTCACAATTCTTGAGCAATACATGTCACCGCACTGGACTTATGATATCAGTTCTGCTGTGGTTGTTAAATGAATCACCTGCCATAGTTAAGGAGACATCATGTGACCATGAGTTGCAATTTTACTGCCAGCTTCTCCATTGACTTTGTCAGAGGCCGTCTGCAAAACTCACAACTGTCGATTACATGACCATGGCATACTGCAATGCTTGTGAATATGCGCTAGGTGTGACTAACAGAAAGGACTTTGGAGGTCTTCTAGTCCAACTCCCTGTTCAGGCAGGAAACCCTATACCTGTGATGGCGAACCTATGGCACGTGTGCCACAGGTGGCACGCGTAGCCATATCAGCTCAGCTCTGGGGCACATGCGCTCGCCGGCCAGCTGATTTTCGGGCCTTCTGGGCCCACCAGAAGTAGGGAAACAGGCTGTTTCTGCCTCCAGAGGGCCTGGGGGAGGGGGGGAATGCCCGTTTTTCTTTCTTACCTGGCTCCAGATCCTCTCTATTTATCTGGGAAGGGCGAAAACAGCCTTTCCCACTCCCTCGGAGGTTCTCCAAAGGCCTGAAACGGCTCATTTCCCAACTCCAGGTGGGACAGGAAGTGATGTTTTTTGCTGTCCCCAGCCTCCAGAGACTCCTAGAGAGGCTCCTAGAGACACTTAGAGGGACTCCTAGAGAGGCTCTGGAGGCTGGGGACAGCAAAAAATGTCACTTCCTGTCCCACCGGAAGTTGGGAAATGGGCCATTTCAGGCCTTTGGAGAACCTCCGAGGGAGTGGGAAAGACTGTTTTCGCCCTTCCCAGATAAATAGAGAGGATCAAGAGCCAGGTAAGAAAGAAAAACGGGCCTACCAGGCCATCACGTGCCAGGAGCCGGGGGAGGGAGGGGAGTTGCGTGCACATGCGCAAGGCAGAGCGCATAGAATTATGGGTGTGGGCACCCACGCATGCGACCCTCCCCCGCCCCCCCCTCTCCTGGCACGCGATTGCAAAAAGGTTAGCCATCACTGCCCTATACAGACAAGCGGCTATCCAGGCTCCTCTTAAAAACCTCCAATGTTGCAGCACCCACAATTTCTGGAGGCAAAATCGTTCCACTGATTAATTGTTCTAACTTGTTAGGAAATTTCTTTTTAGTTCTAGGTTGGTTCTCTCCTTGATTAGTTTCCATCCATTGCTACCTTCTGTTTCCATCTGTCCTACCTTCTGGTACTTTGGAGAATAGGTTGACCACTGCTTCTTTGTGACAGCCCCTGAAATATCGGAACGCTGCTATTCTGTCACCCCTAGTCCTTTTCACTAAACTAGACATAACCAATTCCTGTAACCGTTCTTCATATGTTTTAGCCTCCAGTACCCTTGTCATCTTAGTTGCTCTTCTCTGACTCTTTCCAGAGTCTCAACATCTTTTTTATATCATGGTGACCAAAACTGAATGCAGAATTCCAAATATGGTCTTACTTGGAAGGCCTTATAAAGTGGTATTAACACTTCACGTGATCTTGATTGTATCCCTCTGTTAATGCAGCCTAAGATTGCACTGGCTGTTTTTATTTATTTATTTATTTTATTTTATAAAATTTGTATGCCGCCCTATCTCCAAGGACTCAGGGCGGCTCACAACGACAATTGACCAAGCGACTGTTAAAAACAACGAATATACATAAAAATTTAATTTTTTTTTTTTTAAATTAAAATATACTACCCCATCAGTCCAGGCCAGGGGACATAAATAGCCAGGTTTTCAACTCATGGCGGAAGGTGCGAAGGTCAGGGGCCAACCAGAGCCCCAAGGGAAGTTGATTCCAAAGGGTGGGGGCGCTCAGAGAGAAGGCTGTACCCCTGGGAGTCGCCAGCCGACATTGTCTAGCCAACGGCACCCTAAGTAGGCCCTCTCTGTGAGAGTGCACTGGGCGATGGGAAGTTGACGCTGGTTGCAGGTGGTCCGACATATAACCTGGGCCTAAGCCATGAAGGGCTTTATAGGTTAACACCAGCACCTTGAATCTCACCCTGAGGGCAACTGGCAACCAATGCAAGCCGCGCAGGAGTGGTGTAATATGGGAGTATTGGGTCCCTCCCGCAACAACCCGCGGCTGCATTCTGTGCCAGCTAAAGCCTCCGGGTGGTCTTCACGGGCAGCCCCAGGTAGAGAGCATTGCAGTAGTCGATCCGGGAGGTGACTAGTGCATGAGTGACTTTGTGTAGGGCATCTCGGTCCAAGTATGGGTGCAACTGGCGCACCAGGCGAACCTGGGCAAACACCCGCCTGGTCACAGCCGTGATATAACCTTCCAGACTCAGCCGTGAATCCAAGAGGACGCCCAAGTTGCGTGCCCTGTCTACGAGGGGCAACACATTGCCCCCAATAGACAGCGTTGGAACCTCTCGCTCGGCCCGAGATGCCGGTATTGACAGCCATTCGGTCTTGGTTGGGTTAAGTCGAAGCCTGTTATTCCCCATCCAGATCCGTACCGCCTCCAGGCACCAGGACATCACGTCGAGGGCATCGCTGGGCTGGTTTGGGGTGGATATAAAAAGCTGGGCATCAGCATACTGATGATACCCCACCCCAAAACCATGGATGATCTCTCCCAGCGGCTTCATATAAATGTTGAACAGAAGGGGCGAGAGGACCGACCCCTGGAGCACCCCGCAAGTGAGGGGCCTCATGGCCGACCACTGCCTCCCTGCCAACACCGCTTGCGTACGACCCGAGAGGTAGGAAGCGAATCACTGTAAAACGGTGCCGCCCACTCCCAACCCCTCGAGGCGTCGCAGCATGATACCATGGTCGATAGTATCAAAAGCCGCCAAGAGATCTAATAGGACCAGGACCGAAGAATGACCCCTGTCCCGAGCCCTCCAGAGAGCATCCACCAGCGCGACCAATGCCATCTCCGTTCTGTAACCGGGCCTGTAACTCAATTGGCACGGATCGAGGTAATCTGCTTCATCCAGGGCCACCGGAAACTGACGTGCCACCACGCTCTCAACAACCTTCGCCAAAAAGTGAAGGTTGGAGACCGGACGAAAGTTGCCCAAAATGGTTGGATCCAAGGCAGGTTTCTTAAGGAGTGGCCTAACCACCGCCTCCTTCAAGGCGGCGGGAAAACTTCCATCCAAGGATGCCATTATCACTGCCTGGATCCAACTGCGTGTCACCTCCCGAGCTGCATAAACCAGCCAGGAGGGACACGGGTCCAGTATGCAAGTGGTCGCACTCAGCTTCCTCATGATCCTGTCCACTTCCTCTGGGGTAACAGGATCGAACTCTTCCCAGACAACAAGACCCGCCGCCTCCCCACCGTCTGACCCTGCCCAGTCAGAGTCCAAGCCGTCCCAAATCTGAGCGATCTTGTCCCACAGATGTTGGCTATACTCCTCGGCTCGCCCCCGCAAAGGGTCCTCCCCCGCCCTCTGATACAGGAGGGAGCTGGATACCCTGAACAGGGCAGCCGGGCGATTATCTGCGGACGCGATGAAGGCGGAGAAGTATGTAGGCTTCGCCACCGCCATCACCTCCAGGTAAGACCGTGTAAACGATCTTAGCTGGGCTCAGTCAGGTTCGGAACGACTAGTCCTCCAATGGCTCTCTAGGCCTCTCCTCTTGCGCTTCATCCCCTGAAGCTCCTCAGTATACCAAGGAGCAAGCCGGGGTCTGCACCAGGTCAGATGCCTCAAAGGCACGACATAGTCGAGAGCCCCAGCAGCCGCCCTATCCCAGGCCTCCACTAGGTTCTCGACCGGGCCGTGGGAGAGAGAAAGAGGAATCATCCACGCTCCGTCTGGAACCTCTCAGGGTCCATCAGGCGCCTGGGGCGGAACCAGATGGTCAGTTCCGCATCCCAGCAAGGTGGGGCAGCATTCTGGAAGTCCAACCGGAGGGGGGAAGCAACAAATACCCCCCCCACCGTTTTTGCTACTCCCACATACTACTGGCTAAATGATTGTCAACTAGGACTCCCAAGATACCTCTCACACTTACTATTGAGCCAGGTACCACCTATACTACCATGTTTCCCCGAAGATAAGACTGGGTCTCATTTTCTTTTGGTCCCAAAATAAGCACTAGGGCTTGTTTTCAGGGAATGTCTTTTTTTATCATGTACAGGAGGCCCACTTCTTGTGCTTGTTCGCGGGGGGGAGGCAAGAGGCTGCGTGGTGCGCTAGTGCTGCTGCCACAAGGCAGGGGGTGGAGCTGCCTCATGCGCCCTGCACCAGTTTACCCCACGGCCCCTGCAGCCAGGCCACTCATGCCCCGACACCTGCCTTACCTTGCAGAGGCAGCTCCAGCAGCCCCATCCAGCAAAGACCCTGCATGACCACAGGTCCACTTCCGCTTGCTCGTGGCCACAACAGAGCAGGAAGCCAAGCAACACACTGGTGCTGTGACCACGAGGCAGGGGGTAGAGCTGCTCCATGCGCCACACACTGGTTTACCCCAGGGCCCCCGCATCCAGGCCATCCACACCCCGACACCTGCCTCACCTTGCGGCCGCACCAACACCAGCACACCACTCAGCCTCCTGCTCTGTTGTGGCTGCAAGCAAGCAGAAGTGGGCCTGTGACCATGCTCATGCTGCACATGGCTGTTGGTGCTGCTGCCGTGCAATAGGTGTTGGGCTGTGGATGGCCTGACTGCGGAGGCCCTGAGGTAAGCTGGTGCAAGGTGCATGAGGCGGCCACACACACACACATACACTGCCTCGTGGTCACAGCACTGCAAGCAATCAGATGTAATGGCCGGCCAATTGGCTGTGCAGGCTCTTAAGTAGGGCTTATTTTTTGGGTAGGGCTTATATTATGCCCACACGTCAAAACATGCTAGATCTTATTTTCGGGGAAACGGGCTACTTCCCAAGTCATAATCACATAACCATGGGGATACTGTCACAATTGTAAGTTTGTTGAGCAGTCCTAAAATTACTTTTTCAATGTCTCTGTACCTTTAAATGGTCACTGAACAGGGCAGTCATTAATTGAGGACTGCCTGTACTAGATTCTGCAGTCCAATTTTGCAGCTTTTTCTGCCTGGAGCTCCTACAGCATTTAGGTGTCCGTCCTATAACAGCACATGAGATCGTACATCTTTGAGGAGGGGATGAGCATTCTGACAAGTAACAAAGCGTTGCTCGGGTGCCTTTAGTGATGCTCTCTTCTTGTTGCAGCTGAATCTCAAACACCTGAACTAGAGGACTGAGACTCAATTACCTTTCTGGCTTTAATTTGCTGTGTCTCTTTCTTTGGCGATTAGATTGTCAATTCCAGCATGGTAGTCCAGGAGGAACCCAAAGAGCCATTTGTGTCCTCAGTGCTTCCCTGGATTATTCTTCATCGGCTCATTCAGCATGAAGAAGAAAACGTCCAGCCCCTTTGCTGCCAACACGAGGAGCAGCTGCAGAATCCACAGGAAGGAGGTGAGTCCTGGTGCTTCTTTTCTTTTTTTCAGGGTCTCTTTTTCCTCCTTCCCATCCTTCTGCAGTCCTCTGGCCCGATGCCTGTCCTCTTTAAAGAGTCCCAAAAGGGATGCAAGGTGGTATCTACAAACGCCTTCAAGATTCTCTGGTGTGATCTGATCTGACCATGTCAGAATGTCATCGGGTACTTCATCCTATGGTTTTCTAGTGACAAGGTGCATCAGGTTTACAGCCGAGGTTCCCAAACAGATCTCAGCACTCTTAGTGTCTCAGTAATTTTGCCCATCGCCCCATAATTCCCAAAACGTGCCACAATGCCAAAGGTACTGCAGCAACCTCACAAGAGCCTGCAGCGTTCAGTCTGGGAACCAGAATCTACTGTATTGCCACAATCCATTAAGGAAGTTGCCTGATCAAAAATGAGGTAAAGTCATTCTCTAACTTTCATTTTTGATAAATCCATGCTGACTTCATAATTCCTTATCTGATACCTGGAAGCCACAAGGTCTGATGGAACATGGCAAATTGAGGCTGAACCCCAGCATGATTGACTGGCTGTTTGACTGGTAACCACGGTGTAATTACCTGACTTCCCCTCCTTGATCTTGAGGATCTGCCTTAAGGAGGAGATCCCCAACTTGGTTTCTCAGTTCCTTCAAAATCAGTAGACGCCATGGCCGGAGATGGGTTTATCCAGCTTCAGGGTGGCCCTTCTTGGAACCAGAAGGTCTGCTAACAGCTACTGATGCCCTCATTACCTCCAAATTGGTACTATTAGTGCATAATGCAGCAGCTGCATGCTCAGGAGGGCAAGGTGATCAAGTTCAAGCAGTTTGGTAGACTATTTTGAGTGATTCCTTTGGGCTGACTGATTTGTTCCTTGCTTTGAAAGACTTTGTTGGAGCAGAAATATGCCTAAAATGCTCTATTAAAATGAGAAACTGCTACCTGAAGTTTGTCACCCATCCTTCTAAAGTTGATAAAGAGTTCTACTTATTTCTCATCTTATTTTCAGTGTCTCCAATTCAAGACACGCCTATGCTGCCCCCTTCCCTTATGTTGCTGAACACAGCCCATGAATACCTTGGAAGGAGATCCTGGTGCTGTAACTCAGATGGAGCTCTGCTTAAATTTTACGTGAGTAGAAATGTCAATTTCTTTTAGTATTGATCGCTTTTGATCTCATCCTTGATATAATGAGGTAATTGTCTTGCATCTTGCATTGTTCAAAAAATGTAAGCTGATCTCTCCCCCTGTTTACAGGTGCTTGACATCCAACCTTTTCTGAATATCTTTAGAAAAATCCAATATAAATAAAAAAGAATTCTTCTGCTGAATTAATCTCATATTGAGACCATAGGAAATGACATTCCTTAAGATTCTATTCCATTGGTTTGTAGGATATTCCAACTCTTTTTCCCAAGTTCTTGCAAATTACCAGTATGTCTTTCAATGATATTGCTTGGTTTTCTATAAAAATAGTTTGCTTAGAAAAACCTGTAGAACATTTTCCTTCAAAGTTTTCTTTTGTATTTCATATGAACATTACTCTTCCTAAAATCTGTTTTGACCTAAAATCAGTCATTCTAACATTGCGTAATCCCAAAGTTCTCAGCACTTTAATATCCCAGTCTAGGGGAAAGGAGGAAAATACAGTAAGAAAAATGAAGACGTTTGCCTCAACTGCAGTTTAGGTTCTTCATTTGTCTGCTTAATTTATCTTTCTTGTCTTTACTACCTCACCAATATTTACTAGGTTTTAGAGTATATAAATGCAATACCACGTGGTAAATTTCTTATATGTGCAATTTCTTCTGTAAATGTTTTGAATTTCTATTGATTCCTCTTTACTTAATTAAAAAAATATTTCATTTCTCTGCTCAGACGATAACTCTTGGTATCTTGTTCGCATTTCTTTGATATAGCTGTTATGCTATTCTGCCTTAGTCTCTAGTTTGTCATATTTATCCTCCATGAATAAGTCCATAATTTATGGAAGATGTTAGATTTTTCTATACTTGTCAATTCACTGTCTGTATTGTGCCTCTTGTTGCTCATTTTTAATGAAAAAGGAACAGTTTAAAATTCATTTTCATGAATTTTCATAAGTTTTCATAAATTCAGAATATTATGTTGTTAAGAGTAATTATTATGTTTCATAGTTTCCTTAATGGTTATATGTAATATAACATTAAAAAAGTATTTGAAATATTATTTCATAAACTCAATTAAAATGATAATTTTTTTCAGAACAATCAAAACAAGTATTGTAAAGGTCCTTTTAAATTATTTGTAAAACCGTATTTAAAAATAATTTGGAAGTCTCAAGTAACGATATTTATACTTGAGTATCCTCTTGTAATAGCTGCATATTGAGTTCAGTAATTAAAGTCAGTAAAAGAAAATATCATGACAGTTAATGAGGTCTGTTTTTGCCAATCCGAATACCTAATTTTGCTTTTCCACAAAGCAAAAAAAGATACGTCAAGAATGCATACTTTTGATATAAATCACCACTATTTGTTCAGTTTATATATTATCGTTGTAAAAAAATAGATTTATAGAACCTGTGATAAATTACAGAGTTTAAAATTTAAGTCGGTAAATCTCAAACTTGTAAAGAAAGCATAAAATACAAAGGAGTGTTACAAAGAAATTGATTAAGTACTTGATAAGAAATATAGTAGAATAAAAGTCTGTTAATCTATTTGCTGCTGGATCTTTTTCTTAGATGATAAAAGATGATAGATCTTTTCTTAGAAAAGATGATAAAATTTGTAATCCACCAGGTTTATTCAGCTTCAGGCTATCCCTGAGGGATAATCTGCTGCTGTGTTCTCTGTCTCAGATTATCTTTGTCTGATAAGATCTAACAGATTACCTCTTGTATAATTGGTTGAATAGTGATGGTACCAGTGTTTGAGAATACTCCCCACTTGGCTGGACCCTGCAAGTCAAAAGGAATCCCAGATAACGTGGCCAGGCAGTGCCCAGTCACAGCCCTCCTGAGCAGAACGGCCATGGCAACGGTGGGAGCTCTGCCTGGGAATCCGTCTGGATTCAGCTCCCTTATTGCCATATTTAACCTGAGTTCATAACTGGGCTTGGTCAGAATCAGTTTCAGAATTTCTCCATGAAGGCTTTTGTCTCCTGGAGTATCTGTTCCACAAGGTAGATCGGGATAAAAAAAACCCAAAAAAATTGTTCTCCTTTCCCCATCTTGGCCTTTGCTTCCCATTTGCACCCCTCACTGTGGCTATGTGTGCTGCATATTTGTTAAAGCAGCCCACCTTCCTGAACACCCAAACAAGATCTTTGCTTACCCTTAACTGTACGTTCTTTAACCTAAACATCTTTTTCTGTTCTAGGTGCGGGTTCTGCAAAAAGAGCTTTTAGCTTCCACCACAGAAGACACCCACCCTTATAAAGAGGAGCTGGAGACGGCCCTGGAGCAGTGTTTTTATTGCCTGTACGGCTTCCCAAGCAAAAAGAGCAAAGCCCGGTATTTGGAAGAGCATTCTACTCAGCAGGTGAGGCTGTCTGGTGCTCAGGAGCAGAGAGGCCTCTTGGCCAGAGATCCCTCCAGCATTTATGACACTGCCATGGGCAAAGCTTTGTCCTTTTTTCTGACAGTGGTCAGCCACAGGTTTCTACGACACCTGCCTGATGCCCATCTTTTTTCCTAAATTGTGTCTCAAAATGTAACCAAAAAGGTTTAATCACAAATAGTGAAAAGAAAGCTAATGATATTGTCAATAAAATTAAGCTTAAAGCAGCTCTGTCTGTTCAGGACTCTGAAAGATCATTGCACAATAATTCCTCAGAATCCTACAAGGTAAGAAATCATATAGGTTATGAAATCCAACTGTCAACCTGGCGCTCAGTGCAGGAATCCAAAGTGATCTACTCTCAACAGATGCTTGTCCAGGCTTTGCTGAAATGAATGGAAGAAGGAGGAGCCTCTTGAGTAATTTTCACTTCATGCATTAGTTTGATCAATGCATATTTAAAATCTCTTTCTTTCCAAGGTGGAATTGATCTGGGAAGATTCCCTATTCATGTTTGAATATTTTAAGCCCAAGACCCTTCCTGAGTTTGACAGCTATAAAACCAGCACTGTCTCTGCTGACCTAGCCAACCTTCTGAAGAAGATGGCCACGATTGTCCCTCAAACAGATAAGCCTATGCTGAGATTGGAAGAAGTGTCGAGTTACATTGAAGGGACCTTGAGCAAGGTACGAATTACTTTGCTTCTGGGAATGCTTCATAGGAGTCACAAGTGCTTTATTTTCAGACTTCAGAAGAGAGCTGGCTGGAGCTATTGCATGAGAAAGACAGAAAAGCTTTGGGTGCAGAGAGAAATGGCTCTCCTTTTCGTGCACTTACAGTAAGCAGGTCCTACAAAGAAAGAGATTAAACTCTGATCACTGCTGGTGCTGCTGGGTTAATGAAATGTCTGCAAGTCAACAAAGAAGCTCAGAGAGCATCAATTAAACCCTGAGCTCAGAGATTCTCTTCTGTTGGGTCCAACTCAGTTTAAGTATCCTTGTTAGAAACCTGCATAGTCTTGCTTTAAGAAAGCCAACATTGCCCCATTATCCATCTGATTTTACAGCTTCTGAGATTCAGTTGGAATCCACTTCTGTTATCTGTTATCCCATGTCCTGCATTCTGATTTTTTTCTCTAAGATGCAGTTTAGGGTGTTTGAAGTATGTTAACTTATGTCATCTCAGCTGCCTTTTCTCAAGACTAAATATACTCAGCTCAATTAATTTCTTTTGGTTTTCTATCTTCAGATCATTGTTATTATTCTTTGTACATATTTCAATTTCATAGAATTATAGGATGTAAAGATTGGAAGGGATCTTGATTCAATCCAGCCCCCTTGCATTATCCCTGGCATTCAACTTCTGTTTAAGGGCCCCTCCATCACCTGAGGAAGTCTATTCCATTGTTAAGCATGTTTGACAATCCAAAATCTGCCTTCTTATAATTTAGCCCCCTTGTTTAGTCATCTGTTTGTTTATTCTATGCAACCAATTTCAACAAATTGATTAAAAGTGGTTGAGGTCATGTTAATGACTCGGCTGATGGCTTTCCGAAAACTAGCTAAAACAGCTTTTCTGGAGACCATTTTGGGAATGCCATTCCTATTTCTACAGTGGATTATTAATGCAATGTTGTCTTGGATTTAGTATGATTTTATTGGTGTAAACTGCCAAGAGCTCATGAAGATTATGCAAGCGTATAAGGACAGAAATGCCCACTGATGCACTGGATGTTTCAGCCAACCCTTAAACAACAGTTGCCTGTTCACTTTCTCTTCTTTTGGCCGTTTCTGGCCCTCCAGATACCTTTTGTGAATATCTTTGCCTTTGCTAGTCTCCTGAAGGCCAGCCTGGATCCTAGGAGAGTTTTCCCAACTGCTCAGCAGTCTGGACAGCTCCCCCCACCAAGCTTCCCCGATCCCTGAACCAAGCCCAGGGGTGCCTGATGTGGTGTTTCTCTTTGTTGCCAGGTGCCAGCCCTCCCGGAGGGTGCCGACTTCTCTCCTCCAGTGGTGACCGAGCTATACTACCTCCTGGCTGACTACCACTTCAAGAATAAGGAACAATCCAAGGCCATCAAGTTCTACATGCATGACATTTGCATCTGTCCAAACAGGTTAGGTTGACCATCTGCTCAGAGGGGAGCCTCTGCCTACTTGCAGGATGGTGTTTGCATTGCCTTCCTTTAGCCCTACCCACAGTCTACATTCCATGAGCACCTGGACCTCCAGAAAATGGCTGCTGCAGCTGTTGTTGATCCTGGCGGCAGCAGCAGCTTCTCTCCTGGGCAAAGCCCTTCAGTGGGAAGCAGGTGATGCCGATGCCACAGCAGGGAATAAGGGCTGCCTCCTCACCTCCTCCATTGTGGAGAGAGGCATCTCCTCTTTGCCTACATCTCCTCTTTGATCTGTTTTGCCCTTGAAATGAAAGGATCATGAAAATGCTTGATGTGAGCACAGGTCAAAATATGGATGGATGTTTACTGGCTTACTTTTACATCTGTTCAGTGTAACCGATGATATTTTGATACAATACATATCTTGTGTTAATTGAATTGCAGCCTTCCAAAATCAATCCCATTCCTATATTTTATCATTGAAACCATGGAAGATTTTCATGGTTCAGAAGATTCTTAGAGCCATCAGAGGATATTAAATTTATTTTTAAAAAAGTAAGAAATTGAGCCAGGAAGAACATTCATGTAGGACTCTGTGATTTGGGACTGATTTCCAAAACTGTAGGCTTGGGAAATTCTTTCAGCTGCCTGAAAATCCCAGAGCAGCTTTCAACTAGAAAGCTGATGATACCAGATGCTTTAATTTGGATCCTGGACTGAGCAGGAGGTTGGGTGTAAATTGCCCCTTTCAGCTTTTTTGATTCTACACAATATGTTTTTGTTTATAAAATTAGTACTTCAGTTGGATCTCCTTTCATTTTTAACTTCACAACAACAACCTTCTCAAGTTAATTGGACACTGAAACAAAACAGTTTATATTCCCTTTGCTGATAGAGAGCTTAGAATAGGAATTAGTTTAGATTCTCAAAGGGCTTAGTTCTCATAGGAAAATGGATATTATTAGTATGGCATTAGAGACACAGATTTAAGCACTTTCATGTACAAGTTCAGGAAGTCAAGGTTTGGGAATGGATGACAAGACAGCTAAAAAGGATTTGGACAGCAAACAGCTAGTAAAGATGGACTGCTGGCTTTATTTATTTATTTATTGGTTCGATTTATTTATTGGCCCTTCTCCGGAGACTCAGGGCGGCTTGCAATGCGTTAAGCAATAGCCTTCATACTTTTGTATATACCTGCTTAGTAGGGCTTTCGGCCTTCCCTAAGTGGTGTTCTTTTTGTATACAAAGTCAGTTTATTGCCCCCACAATCCGGATCCTCATTTTACCTACCTCGGAAGGATGGAAGGCTGAGTCAACCTTGAGCCTGGTGAGATTTGAACTTGCAGTAATTGCAGGCATCTGGCAGCTAAGTGCTACTTAACAGCACTTTAGTCCGCTGCACCACCAAGCCTTTAATGAAGGAAAAGGAAGGGCTGGCAAAGCTGTGTTAAATTGGACTGTGTTTGCCCCACTCTGGCTTTGTTTGGCTCTATCTGAAGACAGAAGAGGAGTAACAACATTACTATTGCTGAGCACATTGTAAGCCGCCCTGAGTCTCCGGAGAAGGGCGGCATATAAATCAAATTAAAAAAACAAACAAAAAAAACTAAATGACAATCGCAGACCAGCATGGAGGGCACATAGAGAGTTCCAGATGCTCAGGTCTTTTGCTAGAGGAAAGGTAGCAGACAACAGAAGGAGCCTTGGTAGTACAGTGGTCTAAAGCACCCTGTTATTAAGACCAGCTGCCTGCAATTACTGCAGGTTCGAATCTCGCCAGGCTCAAGGTTGACTCAGCCTTCCATCCTTTCTAAGGTAGGTAAATTGAGGACCTAGTTGTGGGGGCAATAAGCTGACTTTGTATAAATATACAAAAGGATGAAGGCTATTGCTTAGCGCATTGTAAGCCGCCCTGAGTCTCCGGAGAAGGGCGGCATATAAATCAAATTAAAAAAAAAAAAAAAAAAACAGTTGCTAGCCAAACTGAAGAGAGGACTGTCATTAATCTGTGTGACACACACATACATAACCTCTAAAATTTGTAAGGTTTTTTAAAAAAAGACTGGTGGGCACACAGATTAAGTTTGTATCATAATCTGGACCTCTATATATATGCTTAGGATTCCTCTGGGGCCAGAGGGAAAAAATAGTTTAAAAGCAAGCAATAGCAGGCTGTTTTGCCAACAGAGAAAGAAGAGATGCTTACTATGGAAGGTCAGGCAATTGTATTGTATTGTATTGTATTGTAATTGTATGTTGCATTTACAAAGTTTAGCTGAAAAAGCAGCTACTTCTGCTAGATGTTATCAGAAGCTGGAATAAACCCCTGAAGGTTATTTGACTCCTCATTTGGTCCCTGAGTCTGTATGCCCACCCTCTGACAGTTCCCTTGAGAGGACCATGTTGAAAAGCCAAGTGCCTTGCGGGATCTCAATGGTCGGCCCTCCTGGGACTGTGGCTGTGTGTTCTCTTTCAGGTTTGACTCGTGGGCGGGCATGGCCCTGGCCCGGGCCAGCCGCATTCAGGATAAGCTGAACTCCAATGAACTGAAAAGCGATGGCCTCATCTGGAAGCAATCCACCCCAGTGCTGAGCTGCTTCAAACAAGCCCTTGAGATCGATGGCTCGAACCTCTCACTCTGGATAGAGTATGGCACCATTTCCTACGCTCTGCACTCGTTCGCCTCCCGGCAGCTGAAGCAGTGGAAATTGGAGCTGCCCTCAGAGGTGGTGCAGCAGGTGGGGATGGCTGTCATGGCACGAGGGGCTTGCCACCCTGCATGTGATTTGCTGCTGAGCCAGCTTCCTCTTTCAGATGGAAGAGCGGCGCAACGGCATGTTGGAAACGGCCAAGCACTGCTTCACGTCAGCTTCCTGCTGCGAGGGTGACGGAGACGAAGAGGAGTGGCTGATCCATTACATGCTGGGGAAGATTGCGGAGAAGCAGAAGCAGCCCCCTGGAGTCTACCTCTTTCACTACAAACAGGCGGGTCACTTCTTGCATGAAGAAGCAGCACGGTACCCCAAGAAGATCCACTATCATAACCCCCCAGAGCTTGCCATGGAGGCCCTGGAGGTAAGGCAAGGCCCAGACCCACCAGTCACCTACTGCTGACCCCTAGGTGGCCTGCAGTTCAGGTGAAGCCTCCAGCTGCTCTTCCTCTTTGGCCTTCAGTTGATCAGGGTCTTGCAAGTTGCATCAGCCCAATAGAGGAGGCTGGCCAAGTTTGAGCCTCTCTTCCCCTGGAGGCTGCAGCAGGCAAGGGGCTTGATGTCTATCGTGGACTGTGTCATCTTCAGAAAACTCTAAAACCTGGGATTTTGAGAAAGGCTGCGTTCCTGTGCATCTCCCCAATCTGGTTCCTACTTCCAGCCCCTTCTAGTCCTAACTGGGGGTGAGGAAGGTTCAAGAGAAGCCTGTCTGCCGTTCTTGTAATTTAACGCTGAGCCCCTTTGGCTGGATGATTCCACTTTTTAAATATGTAATTCAATGCAACAGACATACCCAATACCCTTCTCCTACTTTGGTCACAACAACCAGCACCCACTTTGGCTGAGTGACAGCGATTGATTGACCAAAAGTCACCCAGCCAGCTTTCACGCTAAAAGAAAGGATGGAATCCTATTTGGCAGATGCACCCCAACACACTAGAAGTGTCCCCAAAGAGAGTGAACTGGGTGGGACACAGCCACTTTGGGAAGAAGGTGCAGGTGCCATTCTCAAAATCATCTGACTAATGTAATACAAGTAGTCCTCACTTAACAACCATTTGTTCAATGGTTGTTCAAAGTTACGGCAGTGCTGAATAGTACTTAATACTTGGGTCTGAAGTTATAGCAACCCCCCCACGCTCATGTAATCAAAACAGGCCACCCACACTACAACCACTGGGGCATTTCAATTCCCCTCCACCCTCTATCTTCCCCCCAGCCAACCCCATCTCAGCCTTTTCGGCCATCTTCTGCAACAGGGCATGGGTGGCACAGTAGTTATAATGCAGTACTGCAGGCTGCCTGCAGTTGGGCAGTTTGATTCTCACCAGCTCCAGGCAGAGTCACTGCCTTCCATCCTTCTGAGATCAGTAAAATGAGGACCCAGATTGTTGGGGGCAATTTGCTGACTCTACAAACCGCTTAGAGAGGGCTGTAAAGCACTATATAAGTGCTATTGCTATGGGGCTGAAGTAGAAGCCCACAGCTTCAGCAGTCTTGGCCAGCCACACCATCCCTGGGCCTGTTTCAGTCCCAGCACCACCACCTCAGGCCCTATGCCATAAGCAGCCACCCCAGCAAAAAGGTTAGTGATGTATACACTTTATTTATTTATTTGTTTGAATTTCTATACCGCCCTACTCCCGAAGGACTCAGGGCGGTGCACAGCCATGAGATAAAACACATAGATATACAAAATTTAAAATCGAATAAAATGAATTAAATAAATTTGGCTGAATTAATACCCATAATTTAAGATACCCATATTTTAAAATACATTAAAAATTTAGAATTTACACTTAAAAGGGAGAAGATTTAGGCGAGGCCAGCTTGATGAAATAAAAGCGTCTTCAACTCGCGGCGGAAGGTGCGCAGATCCGGAATCCTCCGTATCTCTGGGGGGAGCTCATTCCAGATCGTCGGTGCCCCCACAGAGAAGGCTCTCCCCCTAGGGGCCGACAGCCGACATTGTTTGGCCGACGGCACCTGGAGGAGCCCCTCTCTGTGGGAGCATACTGGTCGGTGGGAGGCTGTTGATGGTAGTAGGCGGTCCCGTAAGTAACCAGGTCCCAAGCCATGGAGCGCTTTAAAGGTGGTAACCAGAACCTTGAAGCGCACCCGGAAGACAACCAGGAGCCAGTGCAGCTCGCGCAGGAGAGGTGTTACATGGGAGCTCCATGTTGCTCCCATAACCACCTGCGCGGCCGCACTCTGCGCCAGTTGGAGCCTCCGGGTGCACCTCAAGGGGAGCCCCATGTAGAGAGCATTACAATAGTCCAGACGAGAGGTGACGAGGGCATGAGTGACTGTGCGTAACGAGTCCCGATCTAGAAAGGGACGCAACTGGCGAATCAGGCGAACCTGATGAAAAATCCTCCCGGTCACGGCCGTCAAGTGCTCTTCTAAAGACAGCCGTGAGTCCAGGAGGACGCCCAAGTTACGAGCCCTTTCCGTGGGGGCCAATGATTCGCCCCCAATAGCCAGCGATGGCGCCAGCTGACTATATCGGGACGTCGGAAACCACAGCCACTCGGTCTTGGATGGGTTGAGCCTGAGCCCATTTCTCCCCATCCAGATCCGTACGGCCTCCAGGCACTGGGACATCACTTCAAGGGCATCATTGGGGTGGTCCGGGGTGGAGATGTACAGCTGGGTGTCATCAGCGTACAGATGGTACTTCACCCCGAAACCACGGATGATCTCGCCCAGCGGCTTTACATAAATGTTGAACAGAAGGGGCGAGAGAACCGATCCCTGCGGCACCCCACATATAAGGGGCCTCGGGGTCGATCTCTGCCCCCCTGTCAACACAGACTGCGACCGGTCAGAGAGAAAGGAGGAGAACCACCGTAAAACGGTGCCTCCCACCCCCAACCCTTCCAGCCGGTGCAGCATGATACCATGGTCGATGGTATCAAAAGCCGCTGAGAGGTCTAACAGGACCAGGACAGAGGAACAACCCCTGTCCCGAGCCCTCCAGAGATCATCAACCAACGCGACCAATGCCGTTTCCGTGTTGTACCCAGGCCTGAAGCCCGACTGGAACGGATCTAGATACGACGCTTCCTCCAGGTACTGGGGTAGCTGTCGCGCAACCACACTCTCAACAACCTTCGCAACGAAGCAAAGGTTGGAGACTGGACGATAATTAGCCAATACTGCCGGGTCCAGGGAAGGCTTCTTGAGGAGAGGCCTTACCACCGCCTCTTTCAAGGCGGCAGGAAAGACACCCTCACCCAACGAAGCATTTATAATCCCCTGGAGCCAGCCTCGCGTCACCTCCCGGGAAGCCAGCACTAACCAGGAGGGACACGGGTCCAACAAACATGTGGTCGCGTTCAATCTACCCAGAATCCTGTCCACATCATCTGGGGTCACAGGACAGGGTCACTTGCCCTGCCCTGCCCTGCCCTGCCCTCTGCAGACCTTGCTGCACCCAGCTGACCTTCACCATTTTCCTCCTGTTGCCGATGAGTTGTGCTCAGCCTGACCTCAGGCAAGGCAGCTGCTGGTTGTGCTCACACCATTTTCCAAATAGAATGGGATGGGATAGGATACTTTATTTGTCTCCAGTGCAGAAGCTGTTAGTGTACAGTACATTGCAAAACAACAGAGTAATAATAGTTGTAATAATGATATCAGTAAGGGGGTAGTAGAGAAGATGAGAAGGATCATAATAATGCTACTATCATACAACATGGGTAAGTACATAGACATAAGACAGCACTCTGGGAATTAGGTGTTCAGCAGAGTGATGGCATGAGGAAAAAATTCCCTGTTTCTGTTTTGTAGTGGCATGCCAAAGGGAGGAGTGGAAGCAGTTTATGTCCAGGATGTGAGGGATCTATAGATATTTTCTCAGCCCACCTCCTGAGCCTCGTAATATACAGGTCCTCAATGGAAGGCAGATTGGTTGCACTTGTTCTTTCTGCAGTCCTAACTACTGGTATCAGTTGGTCTGTACCTGTCCTGTTTGATTGCTGTGCTAAACCAGTTATTGAGGTACAAAATGACAGACTTAATAATTCCTCTGTAGAACTGTATCAGCAGATCCTTGGGAAATCTGAGCTTTCTGAGTTGGCACAGGAAGAACATTCTTCGTTGTGCCTTTTAATGATGGTGTCCATTTCAAGTCCTGGGAGATTATAGAACCCAGAAACTTGAAGAATTCTACTATTCATACTGTGCATTCGAATATAGTAAAAGGTGATAGAGTAGGAGGGCTCCTCATCTCTACAGTTTGAAGAACAGGCACAACCTTGTTGTGATGTTCAGGAAGGGCTCAAGCTCTCTGAAGGCTTTCTGAAGCATCATGAGAAGGTGTGCACCATTTGAAGAGCAGCGCAAGGGCCCTCGAGAGACCTAACACGGGCCAGGGCAACATGTTTCATCTTGCAACAGGACATCTTTTCTGTCTGTTGCAGTCTTGAGATATGTTTCTCCCCTCATCACTGCGGTGATGGGATTTTCTGTATCTCCCTCAATATCATCATCCTTCCCCTCTACGTGTGAGGTTCCCCATCACTGAGAATAGCCCTTTCCCAACTGAGAGGAAGAGGAAAGAAGCTGCCTTGAGCTGAATGAAAATCAAAGTCCACCTGAAGTCTGGTGGCTTTCCCAGCCACCTTGTAGGCAGATACCTCTGCACAGGGTGGCAGATTGGTTGATTGAGACCTTTATACATTGGCTTTATTAGACTGCCTCTTCAAGAACAATAAGAACTCAACTGCCATGCTGGGCACCACAAAAGACATGAAAGGCCTCTTTGTCCAGCAACTTGAAGGGTTTCAACTGCCCTGAGAGGCCCAGTATGGTCCTACCAGATGGGCACTGCCAAGAAGGCTCACTCCAGATCCCTTTAGGGTGGATCTGGCTTGCCTTGCTTTTCATTCTCTCTTGTGTATGGATTTTCTCAGATGGCTGGATTCAAAGGAGAAACTTTTGCCACAGTGAGTTTCTTTCCGGTAGGTCTACTTTCGACTCCACGCATCAATCCTAAAACTGGTGGGAAAACATGACTCGGGAGCAGATGCTGAGCTGCTGGTTACTTTTATGAAGGAAGCTGCTGAGGGCCCCTTTGCCAGGGGAGAGGAAAAAAACACCCCCAAGCTCTCTGAAAAGTGAGTCTCTTTTGTTGCTGGCTTCAGCCATGGGGGGGAAGTGGGCAGAGCTTTCTGGGGTGGGGTAGCAGTGGTGGTGCTAAAAGCAAACCTTTGAAGACATATTACGGCATTTGGACATTTTGAATTGCCCAGTTTATACTTTATACTGGAAAAGGATGGACGCTAAATGAAAAGCTCTGCTGAAATCTTCCCAGGCCTCTGGACAGCCGGCTTGACATAAGAAGAACCATCCTCTGTATCAGTAAAAGCCTCTCAGAACTTTGCTTTGCAGAGCTACCAATGGGGCATCTCCAAGAGACACACGCCGGGGGTTCCAAAATGAGGATCCAGGCAGCATGCCTGAGGCAGGGAATTATGGGAGGGAAGGGTGGAAGTCCCACCCAGTTCCCTGCTCCAAGTGCTGGGGCCCAGTCTTGAGACTTGGGTGTGTGGGGCAAGGCTGGGAGAGCAGGAGCAGGTCGTCTTCAGCTGTAAAAATCATGGCAGGAGGTGGGGGCACTAGGGTGTAGCTGATCACTTGAAGCCATGTTGGGTCAGGGATTCCTATTGGGACGATGAAAATTCCTCAGTGACCAGTGGATATGCTTCCTCTAAGTGCTGGAGATCCTTGCTAAGAGGCTACGGCTAAGCAAACAGGTTTCTGGCTATTCCTGGCTATTTTATTCCCACAAAGACCAAAAAAATTCAAATACAACATTCCTTTTCTTTCTTTTTTTTTTACATTTTAAGATGTACTGTTTGGAAAGTTGGTTTTGCTCTCTCACCCAGTTGTCACCCAGTAACACAAAGGGCTGTTCAAGTGTCTTACAGAAATTCCTTGTGCTCTGTGCAGCTGGGCAAACAGCTGCTAAGCAGCAGCTGCCATCCTTATGCCCCTTTTCCAGTCTGGGTAAGTCAGGGTTTAGGTGATCCAGAGCTGGCAGAGTTTTGCAATTTTTATCAACGACAATCATCTCAGGGATGGTGCCAGTTTTGGTGCCAGATCTCAACCACGTAGAAAACCACAGAAAAGTTCCTTTACATTATTTTCAGACCACTTATTAAAATGGGTGCTGGTATTCCTTGAGAATTTAGAATTGGAAAATAACTTTTGCATAAAAACAAATGTGGAATAATTTACAGAGGAAAGGCTTCAAAAGTAACTCAGCAGAATGTAAATTACATATCACCAAAATAAACCAGACTGATTTTAATAAGCCAGTCTAAAAATAACTGGTGTAATTTTTAACATAATTTATTAGGGCTGCAGTCTTTCAATACAGGCAGTCCTTGACTTAACAATTGTTCGTTTATAGACCATTTGAAGTTAACAGCACCGAAAAAAGTGACCTATTACCATTTTTCACACTTAGGACTGTTGCAACATCCCCACTGTCACATGATCAAAATTTGGATGCTTGGCAACCAGCATGTATTTATGATGGTTGCTGTGTGTCAGGTTCACGAGATCACCTTTGGGACATTCTGACAAGCAAAGTCAATGGGAAAGCAAGATTCACTTAACAACCGTGTCAGGGAATTGCGTAGCCGGTGTCCAAATAAAGTCATAGACACTGACATGAACTTATAGTTTTATATAAATATATTTACATCAAACAAGATAGTCAGGCAAACAAACATTGTCAACACAGCAGGAACATCATGAGGTAAATTAACCCAGTTAACCGCCACTGCGTGTTCTGCCTCACTGCATAACCCTTCACTGCTCCAGCTACTAAATTTAAATATCTTAAACTATGTTACTAACTTAACAACTGCAGTGATTCACTTAACAACTGTGGCGAGAAAGGCCGTAAACTGGAGCAAAATTCACTTAACTGTCTTGCTTAGCAACAGATATTTTGAGCTCAACTGTGGGCCTAAATTAAGGATTATCTGTATTCTGATTTCCGAAAAGTGCATTGAGTTACAAGTATGTAGCGCTTTCACTCAGTAGCCTCCTACGCAGACCTCCTGCAATGGCATCGGCAACATCACAAGTGTAGCTGCTGGGCATCTGTCACTATGCAATGTAGGATGTGCGGCTCCATCACCACAACCATTACATTCAATTAATTCTTAAGTGACTATAATCTCAGCCTGAATATGAGAGTTTTCAACAACAACAAAAAAAAAAGCCAAAATTATGTGTTAGTTAGGAGGGCATCCAATCCTGAAAAAGCTGCCAGTCCTGGTCTTTGGTTGAGGGAAATAAAGAAGAAGGAAGTAGCTAATGGGTGGATTAACTGTGTGTGTGTTTGGGGGGGGGGGAACGAGGGCTATAAACATTTGGGCACATTTCCTGGGCAGAAGTCAGAAAGTGGGTGCGGGGCAGTCAGAGGGACCTGTGGGCAGCAGGAGGGAAGGGGAGTAGCCTTGTGGGATATGGAAGCAAGAGAAAGAGCATTAAGAAGGGGCCTGCAAGAATCCAGACATTTGCATGGGGTTCTGTCACCTTGTCCAGCTGTGACGGTGGTCCTGCGCCAGGCACCCTGCCTCTCCAGAGTGCTTGCTCTCCCAGGAGCCATTGTGGGCCCTTCCGCTCTTCACGATCTCATCCTCTTCTTCCCCCAGGGAAAAGCTTTGCATGGCAGATGAGGACTCGCATTCTTCTGCAGGAACTCTGCCAGGCCCCGGGACTTCCCTGCTCTCTTCCTCTGGTCCAGGTCTGACTTCCCCACCCTACACAGCCACTCCAGTTGACCACGATTACGTCAAATGTAAAAAAAGCCATCAGCAGGCAACACCGGATGGTACAGTCCCTGTTCTCAATACTGTCGGCACTTGGAGGTGCTGGACTCCTGGCGGGCGGGCGGGCTCAATTGGCAGCTTCCAGGAGGGCGAGGGGTCCAGGGTAACACGGGCAATATTGTTACTCATTAACCCCTTCAGTTTTCCACCACCACCCCTCTGGTCTAAACAATAGGAGGGTCTAGTTAATGCGTTTCCTGAGGTCCAAGGCTCTGGGCATTTCCCAGAGTCCCTTCAAAAATCCAAACTTCTGCCCATATCCTGAGTGCCCCACATGGGATTACTTCAACTCCCAGGATTCCTGGCTGTCACAGCATGGTCCCTTTCTTCTCACAGGTCAGCTTAGTACCACAGTGGATGGGCGGCTTGTTCTGCTGCAACTGGATGGGAAGTGGTTGCCTGTTGGGATGGGCTCTGATCGACCAGGTAGCCTTGAAATGATCTGCCTCTTGTCACAGAAAGCTCTGCCATCTCTTCCAGGGAGCACAGGAGGAGTCTGCCACAGGTCCTCCAAAATGCTCCAAAAGAGTAAGCGGGAAGGGGCCTCTGCTTAACAGCCGCCTGCTTGCTTTGTGAGGCTTCAGTTGGATCTTGGGCATCTAGGTGGAGATCGCTGCTTTCCTTATCTGGAAAATGCAAAAACAGCCTCACCGCCAGGCTGTTTCCTGACCTCTGTAAGCCAAGCAGGGCTTAAGGCTGAGCATGCAGATGTAGACTTTCCGGGAATCAAGAGGCAGGCCAAAGTCACAGGTTCCCTTCCTGTCTTCTGTTGCAGCCATCGCTCGTTCTTTCTTGGCATTCAGTCATAGCTGGAGGTGATGCCCTCCACCCACTAATGATAGATGCCTATTTAGATTTAGATTTAGATTTTATTTGATTTATATAACGCCCTACTCCTGAAGGACTCAGGGCGGTGAACAGCCACAGATAAAACACATAAATACAAAATTTAAAAGCAAAGTAAAACCGGATTAAACAATTTGGGCCCAAGACAGATTTAAAACACCTCAATAATTTAAAACAGATTAAAATTTACATTTTAAAAAGGGAAAAGATTAGGCCAGGCCAGCCTGATGGAATAAAAAGGTCTTAAGAGCGTGGCGGAAGGTGCGCAGATCCGGGATCCTCCGTATCTCCGGGGGGAGCTCATTCCAGATAGTAGGTGCCCACCCGGGGGCCGCCAGTCAACATTGTTTGGCCGACGGCACCCGGAGGAGCCCCTCTCTATGAGAGCGTACCGGCCGGTGGGAGGCTATTGGTGGCAGCAGGCGGTCCCGTAGGTAACCAGGTCCTAAGCCATGGAGCGCTCTAAAGGTGGTAACCAAACCTTGAAGCGCACCCAGAAGACCACCGGGAGCCAGTGCAGCTCGCGCAGGAGAGGTATTACATGGGAACGCCATGTCGCTCCCATAACCACCCACGCGGCCACACTCTGCGCCAGTTGGAGCCTCCGGGTGCTCCTCAAGGGGAGCCCCATGTAGAGAGCGTTGCAATAGTCCAGGCGGGAACTTTCTTGCAAATATTCCCCATGAGGATCTGGGTGACTGATCCCATCTCATCATTTTGGAATAATTTGGATCAGAGAGCTGGGCATTTGACCTTTGGTGGACCTGGACCCATTCACTAGGATGCATTCCCTTTGAGATGCTTCAGCATTGTTTTCTTGGTATTTTTGCCACCGTCTACCTATTTTCTCATTTCTTTGTCCATGATCGCCCCATAAAACTTTTTTTCTGAGAAGCCTTCTCTTCTGGAACATGTTAGGTCTCTCTTTCACTATTTGAAAGGATGGGCTATAACTCCTTAAATCCAAGCAGCGCATGCTAGAAGCAACGACAAATGAGTGACCACTTTAACTCAGAAGACAGAGTTTTCCAGGGGTGCTCTTGGGGGACCTTCTCTGAGCAGGGCCAGAGGAAAAGTGAATTTTGGCAAGTCTCAGCGATGAAACTGCCACAGTTGGGAGGCAGTGGGGCAAGAGAAATCCTGATAACCAAGCCATAGAGGGGAGAAAGGGAACTGTTTCAGTTTGCCATAAATACTTAGGAGTATTTATGGATCAAAGATAAAATGTGGTTGTAGAAGATCATTAGGAGCCCTAAAAGGGGGGGGGGTGTCGTCTTTGAGGCTGCTTTTCTCAGCTGGGCCTTTATGTGAGCAGAGAGGCCTGGAATGCATTTTGTGCTGGAGTTCACCAAGACATACAGAGCACTCCTTCTCTAATTTTCCCCCATGAAAGTTCTATCATGTAGGTTGCACTGAGAGAGAGATTAACCCAAAATAAGACAGGGCCTCCATAGAAATGAAGGCTAGAAATGTGCTCTTGGAAATCAGAGAAAGTCCGTTAAGGACTGATCACATGTTGTCTGCAATCCACATGGTATTTTGGTGCAGCTCAGAAGACAGAATGAAAGCCAGTTTCTTGTTTTATCCAAATCCATGACTGGCTGCAGACATGATTCAGCACCTCTACAGCTTCACCTGGGCTGGGTGAGTCAGAAGTGTTGAGCTTCGGCTGGTCACCCTCAGGAAGGGAATTTCTGCCTAAATTAAATGGCCCTTTTTTTTTTTTTATTTATTTATATGCCGCCCTTCTCTGGAGACTCAGGGCGGCTTACAATGTGCTCAGCAATAGCCTTCATCCTTTTGTATATTTATACAAAGTCAGCTTATTGCCCCCACAACTGGGTCCTCAATTTACCTACCTTAGAAAGGATGGAAGGCTGAGTCAACCTTGAGCCTTGGCGAGATTCGAACCTGCAGTAATTGCAGGCAGCTGGTCTTAATAACCAGCTTAATAACAGGGTGCCTTAGACCACTGTACTACCAAGGCCCTTAACTCCCATGGCCACCAGCCAGCTGAAAAAGTTGACGGTTGTTTCGTGGCATTACTCTCCATTGCCCTGTGAGCCAGTTCACTCAGCAGTGTGTCCTAGCAGGCCTAATGGCTTACTAATAAATATTAGTGTCTTTCTCCAAGAAAGAAAAGCCATTTCTGTGGCATCAGAATTTCAGTTAGGGTTTTCATCTAAACAGATCAAATGTCATCAGCTTAGAGTTCCAAAAAATGAGGCTGACCTGCTCTTTCAGAGGGATGGGCAGAATCATCTGGTAATGCCAAGAATTGTTTCAGTGTCTTTGAATATTTAATCAAGGAGAATAGGGAGGCCTCCTCTATCGTTGCCTCTGCAATGCTCCCCCCTGGTTTGAAACAGTGGAGACTGTCAGACCAGTCTGTTCCTCATGCCAATGTCCACAAGATTTGGCTTCTCTCCCTCATTTTGATTGTGACTCAGATCAACCATAGGGCTTTAAGAAAATCACTGTCTTGTCAGCCCAACCCTGTGGTTAAGGCCGGGACACAGAAATGGACTCCTGCAGACAGAAGCAGCTTGACTTGGCCACATTTGCATTGGATTTTCAGTGACACAGCCAGAGAGCATGAAAGAATGCCTGCCTTTTATTATGACAGAATGAGAGAAGACAACTAGAGAAAGCACATCTGGTTGAACATGTTAAATGCTAAAGAGACGCCTATCTTCGGCCTGTTTTTGATCAGCGCAGTCCGTGATATAGAAAGGAATGGGAAGTGTCTAAATTGAAATTGGTTACCCATGGCCAGACCTGACATATTTGCCTGCTTTCCCTCCTCTCCCTCCCTCCTCCCCCCACCCCTCTGCCCTGCTGTCCAGCTGCCTTCATCAGTCAGCAGGATCCTGCTTCCCCGGGCCTTGAAGGTATGGAAGATATTCCAGGGGAGCCAGTGTCATTCTTGTCACTCTGTGCCTTTGTTCTCTCAATCATGGCTGTTTTTGTTTGTTTCTGCTGTTTTTGTATATTCATGCTTTTGTAACCAATATTGCCTGTGTTGCCCTAACCCTGTTAAAAATGATTCATACACTTTCCTTACTTGCTTGTCATGGCTTGCTTGAACATCACAGCTGCAACTGATGATTTGGCTGTGCAAATGTTGGAAAAGCCTACAATGGCAACAGCCTTCTAGGTTCAGCTGCTGCACCCTGCATTGGCTTGATGATGGCTGGGTAGACTTGGGCCCCCTCTCGCTTTTCTGCTGAATCCATTCCTGTTTATTCTTAACCTGAGCAGTTGTTTTGAATATGCATAGTTACATTTCTGGAAGAAAGGACTGTGGGTAACAGACAAGTCCATTTGCAAAAGCATCCCCTAAAGCAGTTTTTCTCAACTTTGGCAGCTTAAAAATGGGCTTTGCTGGCTTGGGAATTCTGGGAGTTGAAGTCCACCCATCTTCAAATTGCCAAGGTTGAGAAACACTGCCCTAAGATGACCAGGCCAGACTTATTCCCAAACCGGGCCTGCCATTGTATTGAAATGGGTGTGGCAATCTGCTTCAAGAAACCTTGAAGCCGAGTCAAAATTAGACATTCGGTCTTGGTGCCTCCAAATTGAAGAACTGGGACCGATGGATCCAGATCAGGATGGTCTACAGCCTGACTGTTTTAACTATCTTTTTTTGTTGGGCAATCAGATGCTTTTATCCCATTTTTCACCCAGGAAAAGCCCACCATGGCTGAATCAGAAGGCCAGGCAGGGCCGGAACAGCTATTTGTCTTTACTCCATTGGGGGAAGCAATGCCTGCTCCCAAACTGACATCACATCAAAACCATATTACGGCCACTGACAGAAAAGACAAGATCATAAAATCGAACACATAACAAAACATTCAATAAATTATCCTGTGTAAGTGAGCTTCCCTCTGCAGGTAGTCATTCCATTGTGCCCTTCTCATGACATTTCTATGTTGCTCAGCACAGTTTCACCACAGGGAGGGGACTTAGGGATTTCTGCCACAATATGAGGCTCACAAAAAATTGTTCAATACAGAACTTCCGGTCGGCACCGCAGGCTCCGTGGACGGTCTTTTAAGACCGCCAGCCCTGTGTCTTCGTAAAAGCCGTTTTGACAGCGCAAACCGGCTGTCTGGCGGCTGAAAAACCTCCCGTTCGGGAAAAGAAGGAGAGGAGAGCCGGTGGGCGAGAGGAGAGCTCCCCGAAAGCCCTCTGGAATATTTCCAGAGGCTTGGAGGGTGAGAGCTCCCCAGTCAGCCCGCCAAGAAGCTCCGAAGCCAGGACGACTCTGTGAAAGCAGAGCGAGAAGCCGCGATCCGATCCTGCTTTCAAAAGTGAGTTTGACTGATTACAAGCACAGGCAGAGCAGAAACAGGAGAACAAGCTTTAAAAGTACAGAGCTTAACTCCGAAGTTACTTTGTTTCAAACTGAATTTCATTGAGCTGGAGGCTGAAGATGGCATCTTTGTTATGGTTTTGAAAGTGAAAGCCAGAAACGAAAGTGCTTATTGAGAACTTTGCGCTGGGAGAGTGGATTAGCTGCTTATTAAGTGCTGGGAAGTGAGAGCTTGTGGAGAAAAAAAAAACTATCCTGCCTGATAAATTAGAGACTATAAATTACAAACATTTTAAAGTTGTTTAAGGGACTTTGTGGCTTTGGGGGGGGGAAAAATCTCTTTAAAAGGGGGGGGAAATGGCTTCTAAACAAGTGAAACCAGGAGTTGTTAAAGGAGGGGGAGGTTCTCCAGTTGTGTCAGTGGTGACACAGAAAGCACAACTTCCGGCTGATTCACAGAGTCAGAGTCAGAGTCAGGAGGCAGCACTTAATGATTTTAAAGAATTTATGAAAGAAGCCATGAATAATCAAGCAACAGCAATGAAAGAAGCTATGAATAACTTAACATTACTTGTGGAAGGGAAATTAAAGAAAGTTGAGGAGGATATAAGTTCAGTTAAGGAAGTGGTTGCAGAGAAACACAATGAAATAACAGAAGATATTGTTTATGCTGTATCAGGATTGTCAAACCTTGTTATCCAGCTTGATGGGAAAGTTGAAGAAATTAATCAAGCCAATTTAAATTTGGAAAGCAAAATGGGAGATGTTATGACCAGAACAGAGAAAGTGGATGATGAATTGGTAATGTTACAATACAGGTCCATGGAGTTTGCTTTGAGATTGAGAGGCCTGAAAGAAAATAGTAAAGAAAATTTAAAAGATATTTGTGCTGATGCTATTGCAGAGATAATTAAAGAAAGACCAGAAGATGTGGCAAGCCAAATTAATAAAATTTACAGGGTTAATTCCTGGCTGGCAAAACAAAGACAGCTGCCAAGAGATGTGGTGATCTATTTTACAACCAGGAGGATCAGAAACGATATTTTACAAGCTTCCTACAAGAATAAAGTTCAGGTGGCTGGGCAAGAGGTGGTGGTTTTGAAAGAGATTCCTCCAAAGATGCTGAGAAGTAGAAAAGACTTTGGCTTTTTGGTAAATGAGCTGAGAAATCAACAAGTGGCATACAGATGGGACGTTCCAATTGGTCTAATAGTGACTTATAATGGAGAAAGATACCGGTTAAACACAGTCTGGAAGGCAAAAGACTTCTATATAAATGTTTTAAAGGCTGGATACCCACCCTCACTGGTGGGGGGGGGAGGAAGAAAATGGAGATGTTACAACAAGAAAAAGATGGAAAACAGATACAAACCTATGCTGAAGTTGCAGCTGGAGGAATTATCATGGAAGAAGATTTGGATCTTGGGGGCTTACCTCCAACTTTGGAACCACCCAAGAAGGGAGAGCCGAAAGTACAACGACTGACCCAATCAACTTATAAACTTCAAGAACAACAATCAAAAAGGCAACAATCTCAAGATTTATCTCAAGAAGTCCAAAAATCAGAAGCGGGGGGAGGGGGTAGGCCAAAGAGTAAGGTGGAGGAGGAGCTTCAGCTGATGCTCATAGGCTTCGAAAGGCTAAAGATGGCAACTAAATTCCTATCTTGGAATGTCAATGGCCTAAATTCACCACAAAAAAGAAAGAAAGTATTTCACTACTTGAAACAATTTAACAATGATGTTATTTGCTTGCAAGAAACACATATCAGATTATTAGATCAAAAATATTTGATAAATTCAAGATTAGGTACACATTTTGTGGCATCAGCGCCAGAGAAGAAAAATTGGCAAAAATCTCAGCCTACTTGAAGGACTATACACAAGAAACGTATCGGAATGGAGAAGATGGATTGATTATATTCAAAATAAGTATCAGACAAGAAAATATCAAATAGCTTATGAATAAACGTTAAGTATTAGAAGTATTATGTTATCTATAGTGGAGTTAAGGTTTCGGGGGGGGGGGGGAGTTAGTAGTCTGAGGATAAGTAGTTTAATCTATTTTATGATTGTTAAATGAAATACCTTGTATTTTGCTCTGGGAAGTCTGGGGGGGAGGGGGGATGAGGGGAGGGAAAGGGTGGGGGGAACATGGGAAGAAAATTTTTGGGTTTTTTTGTAAAACTTTTCAATAAAAAAAATTGTTCAATACAGCTGGCAAGATTTTTTTTTTATGGATGTAAGACTGCCCTCTTAAATCACTGTCCTATGTGACTCTAAAACTTTTGGGAATTTTCCCTGCAGGATGAAGAGAGACCTTTAAAGTGAGTTCTTGGAAATCACCCCACACACATGGAGGATGTGCAAAAATAACAACACTTTGCAGGCACCAATCCATAGGATTGGTGGGTATCTGATCTAATGCCAGGGCCCACCTTGCTGGTATAGTCAAACTGACTAGGCAGAAAAAGCAACATTATATTTAGCTATCTTTTCTACAGCATACTCTATCTGACCCATGATTTAGGAGTAAATGATGTTGATCCCATGATGTTCAGCCATGTCATCTCTTGGTTTCCTAATTTTCTAGGGACCTGATACTTTCTCAACAACTCCTCCTAAAGTTTGTAGTTGCTATTCTTATGCTAATATAAATTTCTCTGCTTTCATTCTTTGATGCTTTGATTTCCCTGATGAACACTTTTATAATATTTCCTAATGTGTACAAAGCTTTCTGTTTGTATGCAAATTTCAGAGGGATGAAGACTTTCCCCTAAGTTTTAATTACTGCCACTGCACTCTGAGGAACTAGAGGGAACAAATGGCTTTAGAGTGTAGAGGATTCCTTCTTATAGGAAGTGCTTTTCACAGCAAAGCTCCACCAGAGAACCATCTTACCACTTACTAAATTTCCCTGTTTTTTAATGATCCTTTCCTCTGGCTGTTTTCATCAAGCAAGAAATGGCAGAGCCAAAGCAAACAGCTCCATCACTTCCACTTTCCTGGCTCACAGGAAATAAAAGGTATACATCATAACTAGATAAGCAGTTGTCAAAAATGACAGAATAAGCTGAGGTCTGCCAAAATCTGCCATTTAATTCTGAGCAGAAGTGTTATTTTGTTTTACAATAGGCTGCCAAATCCATTTCCTCTAGTTTTTAATTCTGGTAGCAGCAATTTGTTGTGTGAATGTGATTGTGATTGTGACAAAAAAGTAAGATTTCATCCCTTAATATGGGTTCTATCCTGTGTTGGACTGGATTGTGTTTCTCCTTGGGTTGGATTGCTTTTTCACCCCTCCCTCTAAGCTTTCCAGGCAGTGGGGGTGGGGAATAGAGCCATCAGCTCCTTTCCTCAATGTCCGAGGACATTCTCCCAGACCAGCCATTTTTTAATAAATCACCCCTCTGAAATGGCAGGAATACCTCCCCCACCCCCCACCCCGTCCAAATGGGTGTCCAGAGTACATGGGTGCTCTCAGTGGCCTCTCTGTCTAATTCCCCCTCTATTCCTACAAAGGTTGGACAAGTCTAAACCCAGCCAGACATCTATATATCTGTTTCAATATATCAGGTACTTTCCAAAACACCATCCTCCAATCTTGCAGAAAAAGCAGCCCATATTGGCAATAGAAGTCCCAGGCCCTTCGCTGGAGGGCAGCTTCTGCATAAGAATACTTTCCATGCCAACCTTGAGGCCACATCAAATAGCTTAGGTTGGATATTGATACCTCATTCCGCCCCTCCAATTACTAAAAGATTGATAGGAGCTGGATCAAGGAGCCAGAATTCAGAATAAACAAAGTTGCTTTCCCTAAAGATGAAAAATGACAGTTTAGGATGTTTCCCTCCTATGTTCATGGCTGAATTGCAGGTTGTGTGTGTGTGTGTGTGTGTGTGTGAGCTTCCTAGAGAACTGCTGCCTCCTGCCCTTGCAAGGAGACATCCTGCCCTGGGACCCTCCTCCCATTCGCTAATACTTTCTGGGCAAACAGAGCCAGCCTTTTGTTTCCTAGTGTCAGAACAGACCGAATGAATTTTCACCAGGAAAAATAATTTATGGGAAAAATACTTCTGTTCATATCTATATGTGTGTGTTTAGTCCAGCCTCAACTAAAAATGATAATTTCCCTGAACTACCTTGCCAAAAAAAGAATAAGAAGTAGGCTTGCAGTCAGCTGTTGCTGCAAAATTTCCCCTTATGCCAAGCATCAGTGTTGCTTGCTTCCTACTATCCTGCATTTAAGATTAGTTTTGGAAGATTTTTGTCAGTCAATGTAGGAGGGAGATTAGCCAAACCAGGGGGAAGAGTCAAATGAGGAATTAGTCTTAAGTCCATACATAGGCGCAAAAGGGCAAAGTCTGGCCCTCCTTGAATGCCTTGAACCGTATCTGGTCTTACCTACCTGCAAACTGTCAGTCTTCTCCTATGTAGAGGCTTGAGCAGGAAACCAGTTAATTGAACTCTTCAGGTGTGGATCTGCTTGTTCGTACCTGACTGCCAAAAGCTGAGCAGCCTTGCAGATGTTTGGGTTTTCACTATTCTTTGTAAGAGGGGAACCTAATCTTAGACCTCCTGTAGCCCTTTGAAAACTAAGGATTATTCATTAAAATGCTAAGAAGATTTGTTAGACATTTTGGGTTACAGCTGCATGTATGCTTGTTGAGGGTGGTGTGGTGGAGGGAGATGTCTTCCTGGTGGGCTCAGCATTTCCAGAACCAGCTTAGCACACCCACGTTGCCTTTTGCTTCTGAATGTCAGCCACTTAACGATTTCTCTGGTTTGTCAGGACAATCTCCCATTCTGTAGCTTCTCAGCCATCCTCAGATGAGTTCTCAATTTACCCTTTCATTATAATCATTTCCTTGTAAGTTTTAAATGTCACTCTCATTGCTTGCTATACTGTGCACGTCTTTATTTAGCTTACAAATTGAGGATGAGATATCTGATGAAAAGGAGCATCTTCCCCAAGTGCTTGTAATGCAATAGCTGCTTCCATATTTAAGGAGCCAAGGCCTTTGGCTTTGCTGCAACTGATTGCCATAGTCAGCTGAACACTAAGAGCTTTAAAATATCCCTGCCATTACAGTTACTTCTAGCTGAAAGTTTTAAAATTGATATACAAAAGGAAGAAGTGTTAGTGGGCTGTAAGAGGGGAGCCTCCATGGTGAAACAAATGAGTGGATTTGTTGCTCTTTGCGTTACTAGACACCGAATGCTGAAATGGAGGGGGGGGTGACAGCAGCCGCTGTCTGGAAAAAAAGGGAGGGGGGTGTTGCCGCCAAAGCACTGTCTCACCTGTGTCCCTGTTTCTCCTGTGCAGACAGAAGTCAGGACAGCACGGCGGTGGGGCTCTCGGACTCCAATTCCACCCAGGACACATTTATGGAGCTTGCCAGCCTCCCGGACAACAGCAAGAAGATGTTTCCCGAGGGGAGGCCCTTGGCTTCCTGCTCGGACGCCACAGCACCCGGGAAAGAGAGCTTGGCACCCACAGAGGACAGGGGTAAGTTGAGCAACCCTGGAGCCTTTGGGCCTTGTGCCAGGGAAGGAAAGCCTGAGGCTCCTTCCTGGGCTTCTGCTGCCAGAGGTAAAAAGGCAAAGCTGGGGCCAGGGGTGCCTCTCTGCTCTCCTTCTGCCTACCTACAAGGCAATTGGGGATTTGGGTGAGCTGGATCAAAGGGAGGGTAATGTTGCCTATTTTCTGGCCCCTCAAGGGAAGCTGGAAGACCCCCTGGGCAGCCCTGATGCCTGCCGTGCTGCGGAGCAGAAGCCCCCTCCGCAGGGACATTCCAAAGCCTCTGCTCCCCCCCTCCCCCAGAGGGACTCCAAGAGACCAGCAGAGCCCCTCTGCACCAGCCAGTTCGGCCAGGGCCTCCCCACAGACCTGGAGGAGCAGCGCACTTTCCTGACCGAGCGCTGCATCACCGCCTTCCACCTCTGCCTCAGCCGCTTCCCCCAGCACTACAAGAGTCTCTACCGCCTGGCCTGCCTCTATGCCTGCAGTCCCACCCATAAGGTAGTTGGGGGCCAGGAGTCTGCAAATGTAAGGGGAGGGGACAAGGCCAGGACAATTAACCTTTCACAGAAGGAGAAAACAGGCCAGGACCCTTGGACATATACAAGGACCTTGGAGGGCTCTTACCTGCAGAAGGAACCTTGGTAACAGAGTTGGATTCAGCTCCAAAACAAGGTGGGGGGTCCTGAGGAGTCAGTGAAGGGCAGCACCACGCAGGGCAGTTGTGCCAGTGGAGGGGAGCCAGCAGAGTCCCTCTACCAACTTCCTGCTCCCAGGCCTCTGGGACTCTGCTAGTCCATCATTATTAACTTGCAAGGGCCTTTTAAGGACTAGAAACCTAGTCTCAAGAGGAAATAATATAAAAGATGCCTGGGAAGCCTGGCTTTGCTTCTGACATACATACCAGCGGATGTTTGACAACCGTCTTTGGATTTTTTTCCTTTGGATTCAGTTTCTTTGGATTTTTTTTCTTCCTTTCAGAGGGTAGGGAGAAGCTTTTTCCAATCAGGGTTGCCTTGCTCTTGAATAAAAGATGGATTTTAATTTTAAAATGTACCAGGAGTCTCGTACTTAGGTATCAGTGTATGGGAAGAGAGCTCACCCTGTAAATCAAGAGAATCTGACGATCTCAAACATGAAGATTCAGGCTAAACGGGTGAGGTGTGTTCCGAGCCACAGGAGGCTTAGCACCCATGCAGAGTTCCTCTTTCTGGAAAGGATCCCACACACCTGACTCCCCCATCCCTATTGCTGGCCACCTTAATTAAAATCAATATTGGGCCAAGATGGGAGAGCTGTGGACACCCTGCGTCCCTCTTTCCAGAGCACAAAACTAGGTAGTGCCCAACCTGGTGCAACAAGAAAGGCCGGGCCCATCACAGAATATGAAACAGCCTCCCCACGTTACCCCTGCCCCCTTGTCTCCCGTTCCAGGCAGGGACCTTCTGTACCAAATAACAGGGAGGGAAGTAGAGCAAGACGTTTGGTCTGGGTGGGATGAAAACCTGCCTTCCTCTTAGCAGCCAGAAGCAGGACTGAGAGTCTGGAGCATCTTTGGGACACCTGATCACCAGGAGAAAAACTGTCTCCAGGACCCTCATGGAGGCTCTGCTCTACTCTCCCACTGAGGAAAAAAATTCTATGGTTCTGAAGACTGAATTTTGTCTCTGGGAGTCCCGGTTACCTCTCCCCTCCCCCTCTCCGCCTTTCAGCTTTGCCCAGGGATGGGAAATGTGTGCATTAGGTCAAGAAGTGGTACCTTGGGGAATTTTGAAGGAGGGAGGGGTGGAAAGAGGGGCTGCAGCAGCTGCACAACCCTGGCTTCTTCTTCCTGCCAACCAATTTGTTCTTTTCTTGCACTCTGTCCTATATAGAATCTGCCGTGGGCGCGCGATGTGCTGCTAGGCAGCAGTCTCCCCTGGCAGCAGCTGAGGCACATGCCAGCACAGGGTCTCTTCTGTGAGAGGAACAAGACCAACTTCTTCAACGTAAGTGGACTGCCCGGGCTGCAAACAGGGTGCTTTCTCTGGCTTTCCCCAGTTGCTTGTATCCTTTGCCTCAGGCGAGATTCTAGGCAGACTGGCCAGGACACAGCAGGACCTCTCTGCCCTGGACAGTTACCTCCTTGCCCCACGCCTCACGTGCAGCTCTGGAGCTGCTCCCTTCCTTTCCTGTTGGGCAGCAGGAGGGCGGGCCTTGGGCAGCTCTGTCCAGCCTGTGACTTGGCTGAGCAGAGCACCATCACTCCAGGGAGGTGGTTGCTTTAGTCAGAGCAGTATCTGTGTCCCCAGAACAAGACATTTTATACCTCCCTACTACAAATAAACTAATGGCAGGAATTTGGAAGCATTTCACCCCCTTCCATGGAGAACAAAAGAAATATTTAAAGTTTTATGAGGATGCTCTCCAAGTCATGGCCTTGAGAGCAGTTGATATGAATGTGGCTGGCCAGAAGTCCAGTTCCTAAAAATGCCCTTGTGGGAGAAGAGTTGTGCTACTTTGTGGCAAAGGAGGTTTCTGTCTAGTTACACAGACCAGTGGGAGGCAGGAGCTGCATTGCCATTTTTACCCTTTGAGACTCTTTGGGGTTCAAACCCTCTCATGGACCTTTGCCCTTTAGATGAGTATAGACAGGGTGTTAGCCCCAGCAGCTCTCCAGGCCCTGGTGCAGAGATTACAGGCAGGGAATCGAGATTCTATCTTCCATTCATCTCACTGGGATATAAAGGAGGTATTCAGTTGGTTTGCACTGGTTCGCGTGAACTGTTGGCAGAAATTTGGTCAAGGTCACCGAACCAGTAGCAATAGCCGCAGTGGTGAAATCTAAAACTTGTTACTACCGGTTCTGTGGGCATGGCTTGGTGGAGGAGTAATGTGATTGGGTGGGCGTGGCTAATTTTTTTTTTACTTTTAAAACCATTTTTTCTGCAACCTCCCAGTGAAAAAATGCTTTCATCTTGGATCGTCCGAGGCATTTAAAAGAAAAAAACTTTTCAGCCAGCTGAGTTGCCTGATCGGCAGAGGGTTTTTGAAAAACCCTCTGACGATCAGGCAACTCAGCTTGGATCGTCAGAGGCATTTAAAAGAAAAAAAGCCTCTGATGATCGCGCAGCTCAGCTGGGCATGTGGGGGGCAAGGATTTTTGCTCCCGGTTCTCCAAATCACCCGCCTCCATCGCTACCGGATCGGGCGATCCAGTCCGAATCAGGAGCATTTCACCCCTGAATAGCCAGCTGGCCACACCCCTGAACCAGTCCCCCAGTCGCTGCTCGCTTGCCCCACCTGCCATGTTCATTGCCGCCATGTTCTTTGCACACATGCATCCCATTGCCTTGCAAGTCCAATGGGATAAGCAAAGAACATGGCAGCAACAGCAGCAGCTTTTTCCATGACTCCAGTACTTTTCGGCAGCCTGCAGCCAGCCACCGCCTCTTTGAGAGCCGCTTTGTAGCTGCGGCGGCTGACTGGGAGCCACCGAAAACTCTGGTCAGCTTGCCTTCCGGACTCTGGACCAGCCACCACAGAAGGTAAGCAGCCCGAACAAAGAGGTGGTGGGGGGGGAGGAAGCAGGGCTAGGGCCGGGGTCGCTAAAGGATGGGAAACGGGGGCAACTGGTGAAGGGAGGGCAGGGATAGATAGGTGGAAATTCCAAAAAAATTCCTACCTTTTCCTGGGGCGTGGCTAGGTGGGGGGGTCATGTGACTGAGTGGGCGTGAGCGACATCAAGTTGTCCACACCCACTCAGTCACATGCCTCCCCCCCCCCACCTAGCTACCCCCACCGAACCAGTAGTGAAAATTTTTGAAACCCACCACTGGGTCTGCCATGTGAGAAAGGGAGCCCCCACTGCCAGAGACTTATGCCTTTCAGTCGCATGGAAGGGGATATGGAGATGCAGATGCCTCCAGAAAAATGCCCAAAATAAGGGGATATTTCTTGCTTACTGCTCAATTGGTCCTAGTTACAAAAAGTGAGAATGGAGCATATGGATAATGATATTTTCTTTTCTTTTTTTTTTCTTTTTTTATATAAATTTTATTAAGTATACAGTTTAAAAACATTAGACTTGGTGCGACTTGTCTGATACATACTTTTCTAACACTTTTTCTTTCGCGTATATTACAATATAATATCATGCATGTTCCATACATACTTTTTGTACAATCTCACTTCAATTACATACCTATTCACTTCAATTACATACAGATAATGATATTTTCCAGGAAAAATAATGTATGGAAATGCATAGTTGTGGTTCTACAAAAACCACGTGGTAGAACACCAGAAAGCCCCACAGGAACCCCCTCTGCACATCTCTTCCCTTTGGACCCGATCCATTTATTCTTTCTCTGCCCTATCTTCTTTGGCATGGAATGGAATCAGAGTTGGAAGGGACCTTGGAGGTCTTCTAGTCCAACCCCCTGCTCAGGCAGGAAACGCTATACTATTTCAGATAAATGGTTGTCCAATCTCTTCCTAAAAACTTCCAGTGTTGGAGCACCCACAGCTTCTGAAAGGACGTTGTTCCACTGATTAATTGTTCTCACTGTCAGGAAATTTCTCCTTAGTTCTAGGTTGCTTTTCTCGATTAGTCTTCAGATGCTTTGGAGAATAGCTTAACTCCCTCTTCGTGATAGATACTTAGATATTTGAACACTGCTATCATGACCCCTAGTCCTTCTTTTCATTAAGCTAGACATACCCAATTCCAGCAACTGTTCATGTTTTAGCCTCCAGTCCCCTAATCATCTTTGTTGCTCTTCTCTGCACTTTCTAGTCTTTTTTTTTTTTTTACATTGTGGTGACCAAAATTGGGTGCAGTATTCCAAGTGTGGCCTTACCAAGGCATTATAAAGTGGTATTAACATTTCACATGATCTTGATTCTCTCCCTGTTTATGCAGCCTAGATCTGTGTTGGCTGTTTTGGCAACTGCAGCACCCTGCTGGCTCATATTTAAATGGTTGTCCACTAGGTCTCAAAGATCCCTCTCATAATTAGTACTGTTGAGCCAGGTACCACTTATACTATTTACCATTTGGTTTTTCTTACCTAAATGTAGAACCTTACTTTTTTCAGCACTGAATTTCATTTTGTTAGTTAGATAGCGCCCAATGTTCAAGTCTATCAAGATCCTTCTGTATCTTAAGCCTATCTTCTGGAGTGTTGGCTATTTCTGCCAGCTTGGGGTCGTCTGCAAATTTGATGAGTTCCCCATCTATCCCCTCATCCAAATCATTGATAAAGATGTTGAAGAGTACTGGGCCTAAACTTGGAGTGCCCCACTGCATACTTCCCTCTGTGTAGAGTTTGGTTGGTCAGCCAGTTACAAATCCATCTGGTGGTGATGCTGCCTAACCCACATTTTTCTATCTTATCAAGTAGTAAGTTGTGGTCTACTTTATCAAATGCCTTGCTGAAGTCCAAGTAAATTATATCCATAGCATTCCTCTAGTCCACTAATTTTGTCACTGTCAAATAATGCAGTAAGATTTATCTGGCATGATCTCTTTTGTCAAAAGCCATGTGGGCTTTTAGTTATGATTTTGTTTGCCTCTGGGTGTTCACTGATTCATTGCCAGAAAAATCTTACTGCATTATTTGGCAGAATCCTCCCTGGTATTGAGGTATACAGGCACTGCCTTCTTCTGCCTCCCGCTCAGAGGTGGCTTCGGGGCACAAGTGTGAACTGCAAAAGAAAGAGCTCTAGAAGGTTTTTGAGAACTTTAGTCCAGCAGCCGGACTTCCCCTTTGTAAAGGCTGAGCTGGAGCCCCCTGGTCAGTTCAGCCTGGAAGACAGAAGGCAGAACTAGCAGGCTGAAGTATCGCGGGGTCTTCATCTGCCTGTCTAATGCTATCTGGAGTTTTTTCTGGGCCGCTCGGGGTCCCTTCCGGGAAGCCCTCATGCAGTTGCGTGAAGCACTGCCTAGGAGGAACAGAGGCAAGGGGCAGCAGAAGTGAGAAGGGAAAACCGTGGGGTCCAAAAGTCTCTCACCCAGCCAGCCAACCCCCGCAGCTTCAGGGCACTGAGCCTGAACAGCGTTACTCGGATGGCTTTGTTGAGACAGTGAGTTGGATGAGTTCACCCAGCTGCTTCACCTGCATATGAAACAGGAGTGGAAAGAGGACTGAGCCCTAAGCCCCCCACAAAGGAGGGGCTGCTGGAAGCTGCATTGTTCTCTCCCATCAACAGGAAGGAGGTGCTGCTCACCTACCCTCAACTCCAGACCCAGTTGAGGATACCATGATTGATGGTATTGAAAGCTGTTAAGAGGTCAAGAGCAAGGAGCATCCCACGCCCTCCGGAGGTCATCCAAGAGTGCCTCTGGGTCTCAGACCCAGGCCACCTTCTCTACCATCTTCCCTAAAAAGGGAAGGTTGGAAATTGGATGAAAATTGTCCAGAACGATGGGGCCTAGTGATGGCCCTGGAGGTCTCCCTAAAGAGCCAGTGGGACTACCCCTCCCTTAAACTCAGATGGAGGCCTTGACCAGCCCAGAGGGCATAGATCTGCACTGACATCCCCAAAGACCCAAGCCACTTCCTCAGGCCCCACAAGATATTATAGCTGCTTCCCAGTCTTGGAAAGTGACTTTATTTTTTTTGTGAGCAACAACTTAAGCCTGGTGATAAGGGGATGAATCCAGATCGCCAGGGCTCCCCGTCCAAATGAGGGCATAACCAGCGCTTTGGCCAAAGATGAGCAATGTTCCCTCCCCCTCTGCTGCTCAGGCAAGAGTCCCAGTCCAGGGCAGAGTGGCTTGTCCAAGAGAAGCACTAACTGCTCTTTCCCTGGGACGAAGAGCAGCTCCACCTTGCTCGCTTCTCCCTGTCCTGACTGGCAGCCTCCAGGCACCTCTTGGGATTTCCACAGCCCTCCAGTCTGGCCAGCGGTGTGTGACCAAGTCTCACAGCATCTGGATGATGCCTCTTCTCCCGCTGACGTGTCACGTTTCCCTTCAGGATCAGGAGGTGCATCCCCTCTTCTTTCTGGATGGTGGCATCTGGCGCTCTCTGAGAGGCTTTGGGGTGCCACATGACAAACTCCAGATAATGTTGTATAAGGTCAGGGCCTTAGCTTCTCTGGAGTGAGGTTGCTGCTGTGGAGGATGTCATGTCATTCCCTCTCCCTCTCTCCGTTTTAAACTTTGATATATATATATCTATAAGCAGACCAAAATCCTGTGCAATGGTCAGCTCCCCACCTGGTCAAACGGGGGGGGGGTGTTAAATTCAGCTGAACCTTCCTTCCTGAAAAAAACCAGGGCCCCATCCCCTGAATGGGGGGGGGGGTTCCTTGGGAGCAAGTAGAGGCTTCTTCAGACGCTCCGTTTTCTGCCCGAGGCTCGGCTGCTGCCCTGAGAACTGAGGCGCTGGCCTGTGTTGGGGGGGGGGGGGATGTGCCTGAAGAGGAGCCCCCGCTCGGCCCCTCTTTTTAAGTGGGGGCTTCCTCCCCGCGCTCCTTAACGATTGCGCGCCAAGAGGCTTTCGGGCCGGAGGCGCCTGCCGCTCGCTCCTCCTAAAGCGTCCCTTCCCCGCGCCCGTTCAAGGTGCCTCCCTCGGGGTTCCCGAGATGAGGGGCAGCTTCTCCCCTCGATTGCAGGTGCCGTGGGGATGGGAGGCGCACCGGGGGCTTCGGGAAGGCGCCGTCTCCCCGGGGCGCCCCAGGCGGAGCGGGAGGACGCGGCGGCGTTGCAGCTGCAGGCAGACGGAGCGCAGCGCCGCCCTCCTTCGGTTCCCGCGGGGGCGGCGCGGCGTTTCGTGGCGGCTCTGCTGGGGAGGTAGGCGGCGCGCGGGAGGGGCCTGGGCCGCTCCAGGGGAGCTTCGCGGACTGGGCCGGACGCGGAAAGAGGCGGCCAAAGGGCGGCGCAGGGCGAGGCCGCGGCGGCTCCATCCTCCTCCCGCGGCCGCGGAGCCACGCGCGGGCGCCGCCCGGAAACGGCCGCAGTAGTGGCGGCGGGGGCGGAGGCAGAGGCGGTGCCACAACACCCCCCCCCTCCCGTGCGCGCGTCTCGCCCAGCCGCGGCCGCTCTTGGGGAACTGACGGGGCGGCGGGCCGCTATTCGCGTCCGTCCGAAATGGTGAGCGGCCGGGAGGGGAGGAGGCTTCGCGGCCGCTCCCCGAGAGGGAGGGAGGGCGGCGGCGGCGGCGGCGGCTGAAGGGCCAGTAGGCCGGTCTCGCCCCCGCCGCGCTCGCTTCCTTTCTGGGCGGCTCCGCTTTGAATTCCGAGCGGCGGCCCTCCCGGGCGCACTTGCGGCCGCTTCTCGGTGCCAAGAGATGCTGGCGCAGCCGCCAAGCCCGACTCGGGCATCCCGAGTCACCGGCCTTGAAGCGGCCCTGCCTTGCTTCTTTCGTGTACAAGCCGGATTTCAGTGCCCGGAGATTGGCCCGCAGGACCAAGGGGCCCAGAGGTCGAGAGAGGGCTGGGGGGGGAGTTCCAGGTGACCAGGCCTTCCAGTGATTGGCGCCTCAGGATTGCAGCGTCCAGTCGTGTGAATAGTCGGGGGAGGGGTGGCTTGGAGCAGCCAGCGGGTATCCTGGCCCTTAAGAGCCCCTCAAAGGCAACAGTGGCCTTTCCAAATCATCCAGGGAACCTCCACCGACCTTTTAAGGACTCGACAGGCCTCCTTTGGATCCTCAGCTGCCCATTTCCATCTCTGGATGCAGGACAGGTCCCTCCATCACTTCCTCTGAATTAGCTTTAACTTCTTAAAGCGTGGCCCTGGTCTTGCCCTGTATTGGTAGCAGTTTAATCAACATTTGCTGTTGTCTCTCTTGCCTGTTTCTTCCACAACTGACCACAGTTAACTAGGACCCAAATAATCAGAAAACTTCTCTCCCTTTATCTCTTTAAGCTTGAATAGCTGAGTTCAAAACAGAAGTGTAGATTTCTGCAATCACACATGCCTTGTGCTGGGAAAGGTGATTAGCGGTGAGCAAGTTTTCTCCAGTGGCCGCCTCACCCACAGCTGGAGACTAGATGGGAAAGCCAACCTATCCAAGAGTTAGGATCCTCTGCCTGCCAAAGTCAAAGGGGGAAAGAGCATGTTCCATTAATGACTGTCTCTTCCTTTTGCTTCCTGTGCAGGGAATATGGCGCATCCCCGTGGATGAAATCGACCGTCCTGGTAGCTTTGCCTCTCATATGAACCGCTCCATTGTCCTGCTGCTGAACGTGCTGTCCCAGCTCAAAGATTACCCCACCTTGCTGAAAATCTCCTCTATGCTGCAGAGGACCCCCGACCAGGGAAAGTGAGTGCCCTGTTCCCTTCGTGAGGGAAGAATGGAACTTCCTAGGCTTTGTTGATGGGGGAGGGGGAAGCTTCTCCCTGTGCAAATGGCCTCCCCAGCCCCATAGGAAGGAAAGGCAAGCCCTTCTCGGTAGCATTTACAAAACCAAATATGGCTTTCCTTGTGTCACCTGTGCCTTCCTGAGCTGGGAGTTGAGCTTTGGGGCTGGGAACCCCAAAGAAGCAAAAATACCAAACAAACCTGCAGTTCAAAGCTTAGCACACCCAAGCGCTTCTGTGCTTCTTCCCAATTATCTTGTTTCTGCCTCTGATTAAGGAGTTGCTCATTGATGCTACTGGCCCTTTCTCCAAGTTGTCAAAATAATTTTGAATAAATGACACTGGCTGGACTGAAACTTTCTTTGAGGAAAAGGGGACAGTTGGGTCAAGCAGAGGGAAGTGTTTGTTAGCAGCCTTTGCAAATTGATAGCATAAAGATTTTTTATTTTGATAGAAATGGAGCCCTATTAAGAGATCATGTCCTGTAGTCAGGGCAAAGTTTCATCATAAAATTCTGGCAAGGCCAGTTCCAGAAAGAGGAACACAAACAATCCTCCATTGGTCGTTCTGTTCTTGGGATGACAGGACGCCAGAAATTGTTCCTTCAAGGCTTTTAGACTTCCAGGCTCTGTTGCCATTTGGAGTTGTGTGGCTTTAACTTCAGCCACACAACTCCATAAGTGGGCCGGTGACTAAGGATAGAAAGTCTCACTGGATTATGGAATTATGGAATGTTTTACTCCACCCACGATTGAATCTGAGTAGCTACTTCCCTGTAAGGTGGGCCTGGGAGAACGTGATGGTGCAGTGTTGTGTGTGGCGGGTGGCTTGGATCCCCTTGAAATGATGGGCAGTTTCTGCATCTAACCTGTATGGCTCCTCCTTTCCCAACTACAGGAAATACTTGCGGGATGCAGATCGCCAGGTCCTTGCCGAACGCGCCTTTGTTCTCACCGTGATGGTGCTAGAGGACATGTTGCATGAGCTCACCGAGGTAAGTCTTCCCACACCGCCTGCGATGCAGACTCTCATGGAAATTCAGCCAGCTAACTCTGTTTGCCTTGAAGGTCTCCGAAGATCAAAGTGGTCAGGGCTGTGACATTTTGGAGGCAAGAATGACTACTGATGTCTTTCACAAGGCAAGTGCGGAGGATGGCCAAGAACCCCTGCCCCCAAAAGCAGTCCTGTCCAGCAGGGAGGGGGCATCTTACGGCACTGAAGATGTGGCCCAAGAAGAAGGCCAGGACCAGCCTCTCACTGCCATGGAGCCAGACGAGGGCAAGCTGGATAAAACCCCGAAAGAAGCATCTCCATTGGGCCCTGCTGAGCCCATGGAATGCGACCACTTTTCTACTGAGCCTGAAAAAATGGAAGCCTCCTCTCTTTATCCTGAGCCAGCCCAAGTGCCCTCTGGCAAGGTCTGCAAGGACAAGGCCCCTGAGAGCCGGACCACGGCAGAGCTGTCTCTGGAGGACTTAAGCATCAGCTCGAAGCACCAGCAGCTGGAGGCAGGAAAGGCCCATGGCCAGGCCGGCCCCACAGAGGAGACCAGCCAGAAGCCCAACCGGAAGAGGAAGCTGGCCGGGGACACAGAGTCGGGGAAGACCCTCCTTCTGGACGCGTACCGCGTGTGGCAGCAAGGGCAGAAGGTCATGACCTACGACCTAGGCAAAATTGAGAAGATCATGTCTGAGACCTACATGCTCATTAAGCAAGTGAGTAAAAGGCTGATGAGCTATTGGCTTGCAATGGCACCCACAGCTGGGCTCATTTCCCTCTTGGCATCCGGGGATGGGTGAGGAAATGGAAGCCTCACCCATTGGCCAAGAGAGACAGCAGTAGCAGAGGCCTTGCTAATTTCTTACTGATTTCACCCCAGGGTGCTTCACAAAAACATATGTTTAAAAATAAATGACCCAAATCGTCCTTAAATAAAATAAGCAAGCACTGTCCCAACTGAAACAAAAATCATTACAAAAAGGAAGCCACGTAGCCAGCCATGAAAAAGACAGTCTGTTCCCAGAGGAATTGTCTCAGAGGCAAGCCCATTCTTTCAAGAGAAATCCCCCCACCCCCCAGGTAAGCTGCCAAACCCCTCTTAGGAGAGAGCTCCACCAAGGGGGGAGGGCTAAGACTTGTTCTGGGGGAATCTTGAGCAGGGCCTTCCCAGACGGGACTGGCTGAAGATCTTTTAGGAATCATCTTCTGACTGCTTTGGCTCCCTACTGTAATTTCTGCCCACAGGTTGACGAAGCGGCAGCTCTAGAACAGGCCGTCAAATTTTGCCAAGTGCACATTGGCGCTTCTGCCCAAAAACAGGTAAGTCCCCAGCTGGCCTCTCCTCAGCCAACGTGAGAGCTGCTCTGTGACTGCTGCTGGGAGCCCAGTGTAGGATGGGAGAGCTGTGCCTGGTCCTTCCAGCCCTTGGAGTGGCTCTGCTGGGCTTCAGGTCGGCCCTTCCCCTTCCTCTATGCCACAGTTGGCTTGCTCTGCTGTGATGTGGCCAGAGGCAGGGCAGTGCATGAGCCTCTTCCCCTCTTGGACGGAGCCCTGAAAGCTCTCCAAGGGGGTCCAGCAAGAGATGCAGAGCATCCAGTCTACAAATAGCTCCATGCACTGAATAGCTGCTTGTTTGCATGGTCCATGACTCCGTGTTTGGAGTGTTTTGGTGGAGAACACAGCAGGTTTGTTGGACTTTTGGACTGGCTGCCTGGCTGCCTCTGCTTCAGCCTGGGGGTCAGAAATGTAGAGATTCCGATTGGTTCTCATCTCATCTCGTCTCTGGGCTCAGTTTAAGGCCAGGTTACATTTGTACCCAATGCGTTTCCCTGTCCTTTATTTCTTTATGTAGGTTTCTTATTTCTAAAGCGCCCTCAGAGCAGCTGGCTCTTGAATAAGCCGCTTTTCCTCCCCACTACCCCAAGGGAGAAAAGCAATGGAATATTTTTATTGGAGCTCCAAAAGTGTCGGGGAGAGAGGTGGCATGCAGTTAGTGGCTCTGGGAAGTGTCCTGGCAACGCTTCATGGAAGGTGGCCCTTTGGGACTGATTCCGTGGCTCAGGATGCCTCGGTCCTGACATGTCTCCTCCAAACAGAAAGCTGCTCTCTTTTTTTGTTCCATTCCTTTCTGGAGGGATTTCGGTTCATAGCCACATCTCCCAAAATACATCATTTAGGAAAAGGCAAGCTCTGTGCCTGGATTTTGGAAGCTTCTTTAGCCTGATCCATAGAGGCCTTTAGGGTCAAGGGTGTTTTGGCCTACCAGGGGCCAGCACAGCTGGCAGCAGATTTGGACAGTGAGGAGGTTAGAGAGGAATGTGGGCCAGTCCTGGAGTCTGGGGAAGGCTTGGACGATGGCCCTGAGTCAGAGGCAGAGAGGGGGCCAAGGCCACCTGATAGTTCTTTGCTGCCTCCAGAATCTCCGGAGTCTGACGTCAGTGAGGCAGAAGAAGAGCGCGAGCCTGTTCCCAGTGTGCGCATGCGCAGAGCTGCGAAGAGACAGGAATAGTTAAGGAAACAGGGTCGACTTGGGAGTAAGGCTTAGAGATGATTGGCCCCTTCCATAAGACATAAAAGAGAAGCGAACAGGATGTGAGCTTTTGCAGGAAGCTGTTAGTTTATCTGGCTGATTCAAGATTTGAAAATTCTGTTTGTGACTCTGTGCCAAGTTTAGCCTTGCCCTGTGCCTGGAAATTAGCTCTGGCAGCATTCCACGTGAGATAGGTGGGTGTTGATAACCTTCCTCTGAAAGACTGTTTATCAAGCCTTGCGGACTGTAAATGAAAGTAATTTACAGCCTTATGAATTAAAGAGGTTTGCTGGGACTAAGTTTATGCTGTTTAATTTCTAAGGAAGCCTAGGTCAGAACAAAAGGTGCAGCTGAGGGGGGGCAGTTAAGAAATGCACTCAGTAGAATTTGCCAATGGGGTGGAGTTGGTCCCTGCATGCATTTATGAACCCACCCACCCACCCGTTGCCCTGCCTTTCCTTTTTGTCTCTTTTCTAGTCAGCTGGAGATGCTCCAGCCACCCCAAAGTACCCCAGAGATAATAGGGACCACTTCTTTGCTGCTGCCCCTAAGTCTTTGACGCCTCCCATGGGAACTGCTGTGGACGCCACCTCCTCGGTCACAGAAGCTCTGCCCAGACCAGCAGACCAGCAGAGCAAGCCCAAGGCAGCCTCGCCCTCTTCCTCCTCCTCCTCGTCCTCCTCTTCCTCCTCCTCCTCCTCCTCCTCTTCCACCACCGGTGGTCTCCTCCTGCCACCACAGGAGCTGGCAGGGGTGGAGAACATCAAGGAGATGCCTCCTACATCCAGTCTCAAGCCTGGTGAGTTTTTCTCTTGTAAAGACGTGCTTCTTGACTGCTTGGTCTGTGGTCTCCTCACAGAGTCTCTTCCTGTGGTTGGTGGCAGCTGCTTTAGGCAGCCATGGAACTTCCTTTTCAGAATTGACTTGTTTGAAGTAGTCAAAGAATCCCTTTGCACTGGGTACTAAAACCCAGCTAAATTCCAAGCACAGCAATAAATCTATGTAGGAGGAAGGCTTGAGAGCATAAATTGCTTTCCAGGCTTTCTTAAAAGCTGGCCTGGAAGGACTGATGGGCCCCAGGGGTGGAGAGCCTCTCTCCCTGGCAAGTGTGGGACGCCTCATCTCTTGCGCATCTTCAGTGGTGAAAGTAGCCGTTAGGCAACATGGTGTCAAACCAACTGAGGCTTTCAAGAAAACCGAAAAACTGATTCAGAAATGCAGTAGTAGCTGAATACATCCCTCTCTCTCTCTCTCTCTCTCTCTCTCTCACACACACACACACACACACACACAGAGAGTGAGAGAGAGAGAGAGAGAGAGAGAGAGAGAGAGAGCCACCCTGCATCCAGGCTCTGTTGGAAGGTCCAGACTCCTTTTCCTTCTTGTCGTCATCCCCCCAATCGAAGCCTCTTTGAAAGGAGTACTGCTTCCAGTATTTCAGTTCCTGCTGCTTTCTGGTGCACCTGTGCCCTGTCCTGAGAAGGCCTCCACTCATTCAGAGTCTGGCCTTCCTCACAATCTCTAAATACCTCACCATGGCCACATCGAAAAGTCTCTTTTCTCTTGGAGTCAACAGACAAAACAGCCCTTCATCCAGCTCACAACACAAAGAGGGGCATGGAGAATTCAGTGAAAATCCTGGTTCCTTTTCTACTTAAATAAATTCTGCCTGGAATTTATCCACTGCCCACCCACCCACCCTAACTGTCCACAGCTTGTAAGTCCTCCATCATGATATCCAGTGCCAAGATCAGAGATTAACCTTTCATCAACACAGTATTCTGCCATCTAGGGATTGTATTCTCCTGTCCCAGGTTCATTTTCCTGAGACATGTTTTACACCCCTGAAATGGTGAGTGTCTTTGGTTTAACAGCTCCAGAGAGCACATTGGCCATTGCAGTAGCTAATCATTGGAGGACTGATGTGCGTTGAATTTTTGGTGAAGAGATTTCTGGCATGTAGCGATGGGTCCTTCAGGTTGCAGGAACACATAGACCACATAACCTATGGGAGAAAGACCACAAAGCACTGTTAGGCAGAAAGTAAGATGAGGTCCTGGATTTCATGCCTAATTTTAGCTTTATTTGATGCAGTCAAGTTTGCTGCCGTTTTGGATTTTTACATTTCATTCTTTCACAAAAGGCTAAGCATTTCTTAGTGCTCTGCAGCTGAAATCCTCAGTCTTCCAACGTATGTTGCTCTCAGTTAGCCACATAGGCACATAACACATTTTAATTGGTTAAAGTGTGGGGTCAAGACGGGATGGGATTGGCCCTTCCAGCTTCCCAGTTTGCTGCAGTGCAAACGCTAAAGGAGGTATTTTTCAACATAGGCAGATTCAACAGGCTGCTAAAAAATAAGAAATGCCACAGCAAATTTAAGTTCCAAACAACTATGATTTCTGCATTTTCTTCTTTTGTCCTCAAAATGCAAACCCATTCTTGTCTGCTGCTGCTACCAGGGTAGCTCGGACCCTGTTCTCCATGCCAGTCCTGAAGAGAGAGTAGGCTCTTGGACACCAGCCTCTGCCCCACAGACAGCTTTCAGCAGGAAAAGCCAGAGGGCTCACTAGGCAGCTCAGGGGCAAAGACGTCACCCTGGGAACTCTGCAGGGATTCCTCTGCTGACCCTGGAGCTGACCAGTGGCGAGGGGCCCCCCCTCCCATTGCCTGGTCAGTGTGCCTGTTTTGTGCTTTGGCCTCCTACTGGGGCTCTCCTAGGATTTGAGGATGGGCCGTTCCTGTGGCTGGCACTGTTCATTTAGCAGCAGAACCAGAGGGGATGTTGCCCATGACTGCTCCCTTCACCTCTTCTGGGCAGCCCCTGATGGGAAACACAGTGATGCTGTTGAGCTGTACACTTCCTGGAACTTGTGCATAGGTTGAATGTCTTGATCAGCATATAGATGGCAAGATCCTGGTACGGAGTGGTGTCTCTTTGTCTTAGCATGTCACTTGTAGGTTGGAATCGGGTGGGTTTCACTTACCTTTGCTACCGGTTCATGCATGCTCGCGACCAGTTCTGCGCATGTGCAGATCGTATTTGATGACGTCCGGATGGGTGGGCAGAGTCTCCTGCTGCTGCTGCTGCTGCTACCGGTTCGCCTGAACTGGTCCAAACTGGTAGCAACCCACCACTGGTTGGAATTGCCCTTCAATCCAGGAAGCCCCTCCCAAGATGCTCCATTGGACAAAAAGGTGGAGCCTGGGCAGCAAGAAACAGCCTTCAAAAGCAGTGAAACCTGAACAGGGAATATGAGAAATAAAGTAGCTAAGAGCCTATAACCTGTTAAAAAATCAGGTGATTTCAAAGGGTTAGGGTTAGGTTCGTTTGATCTGGAAGACACAGAAAGGTGTGTCTCTGGCAGCTAACTCACCCTTCCCTTGATTGCTGGCCAGGTTCAGTGGCTGATGAAGCAGGACCCAGGATTTCTGGCACTTGGATCCTTTACTTCTTGCTTCGTTTAACAGAATAATAAAATTGGAAGAGACTTTGGAGGCCTAGTCCAACCCCTTGCTCAAGCAGGAGACTTTATACCATTTCAGACAAATGGTTGTCCAATCTCTTCTTTAAAACCTCCAGTTTTGAGAGGTTTAAAACCTCCTTTAAAACACTTTCAGAGAAGCATAAAAAGATATTGAGTGCAGAGAAGAGCAACTAAAATGATTAAAGGCCTGGAGACTAAAACATGAAGAATGGTTGAAGGATTTGGGTTTGGCTAGTTAGAGAAAAGAAGGATGAGGGGTGACATGATAGTCGTATTACAGTATTTGAGGGCTGCCACAAAAAAGAGGGGGTCAACTTATTTTCCAAAGCACCAGAAGGCAATAAACAATAGATGGAAACTAATCAAGGAGAGAACAAACCTAGAACTATGGAGAAACGTCTTATCAGAAAGAAAAATTAACCAGTGGAATGGCTTGCCTTCTGAAGTTGTGGATGCTCCATCACTGGAAGTTTTTAGGAAGAGATTGGACAGTTGCTTGTCTGAAATGGTGTAGGGTCTCCTGTTTGAGCAGGGGGTTGAACTAGAAGACCTCCAAGGTCCCAAGCCAGCTCTATCTTCTGTGGATCCAAGTAAAAAGGGTTGCAACAGAACTTCCAAGAATGGCTGTGGGACTCCTTAACCTTGCCACAGATCTGCAACTCCATGGGCATCACGGGTTTCCAATTCTCTTGGGATGCTTTACCTGTTGCACATGAATACAGACAAGTAGCGTCTCCTCATCTCCCAGAAGGGGTTATAGCCCAATTAGATGGATCCGCCCCAGGCGCCTGATGGATCCTGAGAGGTTCCAGATGGAGCTTGGGCCATTTCCTGAGGTTCTAGCACATGACTCGGCCGAGGAGCTGGTAGCCGCCTGGGACCGGGCAGCTGGTGGGGCCTTGGACCGAGTCGTGCCTTTGCGGCCTCTGACCCAGTGCCGATCCCGTGCGGCTCCTTGGTTCACTGAGGAGCTGAGGGAAATGAAGCGCCGGAAAAGACGCCTGGAGAGCGGTTGGAGGGCCAGTCTCGCTGAATCTGATCGAACACAGGTAAGGTCGCATATTAAGGCCTACCTAGTGGCGATAAAGACGGCAAAGTTTAATTACTTTTCCGCCTCTATTGCGTCATCAGGGAATCGTCCGGCCGCCCTGTTCAGGGTAACCCGCTCCCTGCTCCATCCGGGAGCGCGGGAGGATCCCTTGGAAGGCAGGGCGGAGGATTTCGGACAATACCTGTATGACAAAATCGCTCAGATCCAGGGGGATTTGGACTCTGGGTAGATCAGGGCAGGGTGACGAGGAATAGTCTTGAGAATGTTATCTGGGAGGAGTTTGATGCTGTGACTCCTGATGATGTGGACAGGATTTTGGGGAGACTTAGTGCGGCCACATGTTTGTTGGACCCGTGTCCCTCCTGGTTGGTACTGGCTTCCCGGGAGGTTACACGAGGCTGGCTCCAGGGTGTTATCAACGCTTTGTTGAGTGAGGGTTACTTCCCCACCGCCTTGAAAGAGGCAGTGGTGAGGCCTCTCCTCAAGAAGCCGTCCCTGGATCCGGCAATATTGGCCAACTATTGTCCTGTCTCCAACCTTCGCTTTATGGCGAAGGTTGTTGAGAGTGTGGTCGCGCGACAGTTTCCGCAATTCCTGGAGGAAACATCTTATCTAGATCCGTTCCAGTCGGGTTTCAAGTCTGGGCACAGCACGGAAACGGCATTGGTCGCGTTGGTTGATGATCTCTGGAGGGCTCGGGACAGGGGTTGCTCCTCTGTTCTGGTCCTGTTAGACCTCTCAGCGGCTTTTGATACCATCGACCATGGTATCATGCTGCACCGGCTGGAAGAGTTGGGGGTGGGAGGCACCGTGTTACGATGGTTCTCCTCCTTTCTCTCCGACCGGTCGCAGTTTGTGTTGGCAGGGGGGCAGAGGTCGACCTTGAGGCCTCTCATTTGTGGAGTGCCGCAAGGATCGGTCCTCTCGCCCCTTCTGTTCAACATTTATGTGAAGCTGCTGGGTGAGATCATCCGTGGCTTTGGGGTGAGATACCACCAGTACGCTGATGACACCCAGCTGTACATCTCCACCCCAGACCACCCCAGCGATGCCCTTGAAGTGATGTCCCAGTGCCTGGAGGCTGTGCGGGTCTGGATGGGGAGGGACAGGCTCAAGCTCAACCCTTCCAAGACTGAGTGGCTGTGGATCCCGGCATCCCAATATAGTCAGTTGACTCCATCACTGACTATGGGGGCGAGTCGTTGGCCCCCCCAGAGAGGGCTCGCAATCTGGGAGTCCTCCTGGATATGCAGCTGTCTTTGGAGGAACATCTGACGGCTGTAACCAGGGGGACCTTTTGTCAAGTTCGCCTGATTCGCCAGTTGCGGCCCTTTCTTGATCGGGATTCCTTGTGCACAGTCACTCATGCCCTCGTCACCTCTCGCCTTGATTACTGCAACGCTCTCTACATGGGGCTCCCCTTGAGGAGCACCCGGAGGCTCCAGCTGGTCCAGAACGCAGCAGCGCGGGTAGTGACGGGAGCAGCATGGCGCTCCCATGTAACACTGCTCCTGCGCGAGCTGCACTGGCTCCCGGTGGTCTTCCGGGTGCGGTTCAAGGTGCTGGTTATCACCTTCAAAGTGCTCCATGGCATAGGGCCTAGCTATCTTCGAGACTGCCTGCTGCTACTGACGACCTCCCATCGACCCGTGCGCTCCCACAGAGAGGGCCTCCTCTGGGTGCCATCAGCCAAACAATGTAGGTTGGTGACCCCCAGGGGGAGGGCCTTCTCTGTGGGGGCACCTACCCTATGGAATCAGCTGCCCCCAGAGATAAGGAGAATCCAAGACCTCAGTGCCTTCCGTCGTGCCCTTAAAACCCATTTTTTCAAGCAAGCTGGGCTGGCTTAAGAAGAAATTTTTAAATGTTTTAATTGGTAGTGAGTTTTAATTGGGCCAAATTTATATATCTTTTAATTGTTTTTTAATATTTGTCCTGTATGTTTTTTAATTTTGGCTGTACACCGCCCTGAGTCCTCAGGGAGAGGGGCGGTATAGAAATTCAATAATTAATTAATTAATTAATTAATAAATAAATAAATAAATAAATAAATAAATAAATAAATAAATAAATAAATAAATAGCTAGCTAGCTAGCTAGCTAGCTAGCTAGCTAGCTAGCTAGCCATTGGGGCATGAAATGCTGAAATCCCCCCCTATGTGGCCTGAATACAGCCTCACTTTCTTTGACTTGCATAGCCACAGAAACCAGTTCTCTCCAGTAAACCCCAGTAGCCTAACTGCTGTGCTAATGGTCAACACACACTCTTGATCTGCAGAAAGGTCAGCTTCCGGAATGTTCCCTAAGAGCTTCCAATGAGCCTGGAGAAATCTCTTCTTGGGGTTTGGAGGGGGGCAGTTTACACCTGCAGTTTACACCTTACCCTGCTGGATCTCTCTCTCTGCACAGATAAAGAAGAGGAGAACAGATCGGAGCCACTCCTGGTGGGACTGCAGCAAGATTCCCCCCGCTGCCAGCAGATGAAAATGGCTGCCATCAACCCTTCTTCCGGTCTACCACCCTGGCAGGTGGAGCTGGAGTCTGCAGGACAGATGGGGGGTCCAGGTGAGGAAAGCCTCGACCCTCGCTCGGTTCCATTTGGGGTGTGGGAAGGATCTACTGGATACCCCCATTTTTCCACTCTGCCCTCCAGGCCTCAAAAGGAGGCTGAAAGAGCCGTCCAGAATGTTGCCAATCCAAGAGCGGCCAGTCACTCCAAGGTGCCACCCACCCCCACCCCTCACCCCCACCCCCTGTGCCTTCAAAGGCCCCTGTGGCTCACTTCTGTTTCTACTGGGGGGGGGGCGGTCTTAGCATCCAGTTCCAAGACAGAACTCACAGCAGATGGGCATCCCCTGGGGAGGCAGGTCAGCAAAGCCAGCAGCAGCCGAGTGAAGTCCCGCACCTTGCCCAGTGTGCCAAAGCTCTTCATCCCTTCATCCGTCTCCAAATTCCCGCCTGAGATCACCGTCACGCCACCAACACCCACCCTCCTGTCCCCAAAGGGCAGCATCTCAGAAGAGACCAAGCAGAAGCTCAAGGTGCATTATGTCATTAGAGGAGGGGGTTCTATGCTGAAAGGGTGGTGGGGAGAGGAAGTGGCAGAGAATGGTCCTCTCCCTCCGAACCATGGGGTGACAGCTGGTTTCTCCCCCCCCCCTCCTACAGAAGAGTCACCATTCCTGCTCTGTGCTGGGGCTCATCCCACCAGGAGGGCTGTGCTTGTCCTCTGTGGGTCAAAGGGCCTGTTTCTGATGGGGGGGCTTGAACCAGTAATTGACCCCCACCATTTCTTCTTCCGGAACAGTCTGCGATTCTTTCGGCCCAGTCAGCAGCCAACGTGAAGAAGGAGAGCCTCTGCCAGCCTGCCCTGGAGGTAGTGGAGACCTCCAGCCAAGAGTCTTCTCTGGAGAGCGACTCCGAGGAGGAGGAAGAGGAGGAGGAGGAAGAGGAGGACAATGACTGCATGGACATCTGACGCATCTGGGCTGCTCCTGGGGTGGGCAGGGTGTGATGGACAGAGAGAGGCTCTACCTGCCTGCCCACTGCCCAGAGAGCCCCCCCTTACCTTGCCTTGCCTTGCCTCTGCCTCTGCCTTTGCCACTGCTGCCCCCAGGCTGGCATTGTCCTCCCCCCCTCTGTCCTTCCCCTGGGCTGCTCTTGCAACCCTTGGCATGCTGCTCCTGCTCCTGCTCCTGGCACCCCTGCCTGGCTCTGGCTGGGGGAAGGAACCTTCAGCCATGGCTGAGCAGGGCCAAGGAGTAGCTGTGCCCCCAACCATGCACCCTTCGTCCTCACCCGCTTCTCTCGCTGTTGCCTGAATTTGCATGAAGAGGCGTCGGTCAGGGCATCATTAACCGAGAAATGGAATGGTTTTCGGTACCATTTTGATAATGTCTGTTTTTTTACAGAATGAGGCAAAAAGTGTACATGTTTTGTTTTTTAAGTCGCTGTGGGAAGATTGGTCGCATTTATATGGGAGACAATAAAGAAGACCAAGAATTTTTCTACCGAATGTTGTAATTTGTAGCATAATTAATGCAAATCCTGCACAGGAACCAGGATGTGTATCACTTAAGCCTAAATGGAGTTTATCAGGCTGGGATTCAGTCTGTTGGAGTCATTGTATAAAGGGTGCAATACAGAGCTTTGTATAAATACACATTTTTCTAATAAAGTCAAAGCATGTCTCCCCTGTGCCTCCCAATTCTTTCTATCCACAAGTTGAAATCTTGGAATCTCTTTCTCACTCTGCTGTAGGTCACCTTTCTCTCATTCCACATTGATTCGGGGTCTGCTCTACAGGAGCAATTACACTATGTTCACAATTATCAGGCAAGTTGTATTTTGGGGGATTAATTTCATTATTGAACAGCTATAGCTCTCGGTCAATCCAAAATGTTAAAAACCTCAAACCTGAATATTTAAGAAAGTTTTGGCTTTCTTAGGAGAATATTGGGCAACTATTAGTGTGCAGAATTATGCAACTAAATTAAAATTGTAAATTTGCCCATCTCATTTATTTGCGTCTGTTAAAGTGAGAATAACAACTCAAAATGTACAAATATTTCTGACATTTTTTTAAAAAGTGACCAATATAGTCACCCTTCTTTTCAATAACAGTCATAAGCCTTCCGTTCATGGAGTCTGTCAGTTTCTTGATCTGTGGATGATCAACTTTTTGTGCAGCAGCAACCGCAGCCTCCCAGACACTGTTCAGAGAGTGAACTGTTTTCCTTCGCCATAAATCTCCCATTTAAGAAGGGCCCACAAGTTCTCAATAGGGTTTAGGTCAGGTGAGGGAGGGGGCCATGTCATTATTCTTTCATCTTTAAGGCCTTTACTGGCTAGCCATGCAGTGGAGTACTTCGATGCTCCAGGAGCATTGTCCTGCATAAAAATCATGGTCTTGAAAGATGCAGACTTTTTCCTGTACCACTGCTTGAAGAAAGTCTCTTCTAAAAACTGGCAGTAGGTTTGGGAGTTGATTTTGAGTCCATCTTCAACCCGAAAAGGTCCAACTAGCACATCTTTCATAATACCAGCTTATACCAGTACCCCACATCCACTTTGCTGGTGTCTGAGTCAAATGGAGCTCTGCCATTACTGATCCAGCCACAGGCTATCTGGTCCGTAAAGAGTCACTCATCATCAATCCATAAAACCTTTGAAAAATCTGTCTTCAGTAGTTATTGGGCTCTGTCAGCCTCAGCTTTGCCTGCTTCAGCTGCCATAAGAAACGGGGGAGGGATTAGTAAAGGGCGAAAGGGTGGGGAAGGCGCAGGAGGTGTTTATCTATTGTAGGACGTGTCTTCCCAGGTGAAAGTGAATCTTCAAAAGGGGCTGGCTGACCAACTGCCCTACATTCCTGATGAATGACGTTGCCAGGCGTGATGCCACCTGACCTTTGGGAGACCTTTGGATTGGCTGAGGGTCAATGGACACGGGGGGGGGGAGAAGCTTAGATGCTATTTCGCGTGTTTTGCTCACTTCCAGCTTTACCTGGGTTGCGATCATTTCATATTCAGTAAAAGTACTAATCTCTTCAAAATGATTGAGTTTGGGTTTTTCTTTCCTGGATACTGAAGGAAGCATACCTGACATTAAGCTGGAAGTCACATCCAGTCATCCCGGACAAAAACCGAGGGGACTGTAAATCCAAAATATGTCAGATCGAGAGACTGATGGAGAAGAGCAAATGGGGTCAGCAAGTTCAACTGCAGCAGCCCTCCAAGCGGAGAAAGAGACTGCAGAATGGCTGGAAAGACTCCGTTTAGAGCCGGAGGAAGCTAGATGGTCGAAAGGAGTGGGGAGGCTGGCGGACTGGGGGGAGGACCCCCGGGGAGTGACGACTTCCAGACCCCGTAAAAAAGAGGCAGTGTGGATGCAACAGCAGAAGGAACGTCTCATGATAGACCAAGCCTTGCAGCTTATCCGTGATGTAGAAGAAAGCAGAAAAAACCGTGAGTCTTTTGGGATTTCTGTGGAAAAGGGGAAGACAGGCCCCCGGGGGGAGCCAGAAGAGACAGCCTGTGGGGGAGAGGAAGAACTTGAGGAAGAAACATCCCAAGCTTCGGCAGCTCAAGGGAGAGATGCAGCCGGCCAGAGAACCCCAGCCTTGCAGGCCCCCCTCCCCCCCCGCAGACGTAAAAAGCCAAAAATCCCCCCCCCTTCCTGGGAAGTTTGATGGAAATCCTAAAGCCTTGGGATTTTTCCTGACCCAAGTGTGGAACCACATGCAGGATTGGGGGGAGGACTACGAATCAGAGGCTGCTAAAGTCAGGAGCGTCACGAACGCCCTAGAGGGAGTAGCTGCTGAGTGGATGGTGGTTCTCCACAATAACAACTCCCTCTTGCTGAGAAATTACAACCAATTCATGGGGGGCCTCAGGAGGCGTTTTGAAGACCATTTAGCTGAACGAAAGGCAAGACTCAGAATGAAAAGCATTCAGCAGGGCCGGAGGCCGGTGGCAGAGTATATCCAAGAGTTCCGTGAACTGGCACCCTATATGACAGGCTGGTCAGAAATGGCTCTTTTGGAAAGTTACAAGGATGGGTTGAATGAAGAGATATATCGTGACTGCAGAAGCATGGGGGTCCCCGACGACTTGGATAGATGGTACATAGTAGCTGAGGATGTGGAGATCGAGCTGAGACGAAGCGAACTCCGAGGAAGGTGTATGGGAGACCAGTCATCCTCTTTCCACCGAAAAGGGACACCAAAGATGACTGGGGGGAAGACCGAATTCAAACCCAAGTCAAAGCCCTGTTTCAAATGTGGGAAAGAAGGTCACCGGGCTGCCGAATGTTTCTCCAAGCCACCGCCAAAAGCTACCGGGGCCGGCCCGAAGAAAGGCGACAAAATACCGCCAAAACCCGCGGCACCGCCCTGAAAGGAGAAGTCGTTGAGTTCACTCCCCGAAACCAGGGTGAGTTGGGAACTCCAACCAACGATGACGACAGCGAGACGGACTCCGACTCCGACGATCGGGTGAGTCACACGGAAGAACCCTTACTCATCCCCGTAGAAATAAGGGTGCCCACCACAGGGACTCATGCGCAATTGTTAGCCTTGTTGGACTCGGGGTGCACTAGGTGCATAATTAGCCCCAAAGTAGTAGAGGAAATGGGACTGAGACTAAAAACCTTGAAAAGACCCATTGCATTTTGTCAATTAGACGGGTCGATCGCAGGAGGGGGCCCAGCTAGCTTTATGACCGAACCCCTTGAACTGCAGTTGGGGAATCATGTAGAAAATCTCAGATTTATTGTAGCCCCTGGTATGGAGAGACCCCTCATTTTAGGACTGCCCTGGCTTCGAAAATGGAACCCACGAGTAAATTGGAAGACGGGGGTCTTGCGCATCCGCACGGCAGAACCAACTCCGGAAAAGGAAGGCCCCCCTCTAAGAGACGACATAAAATCAGAGAGGGCGGCAGTAGCCATTAACCATATTGAGGGAGAAGAGAAAATTCCAAAGGAATATTGGGATCTCAAGGAAGTTTTTAGCGAAAAGGCATCGGATGCTCTACCTCCCCACAGGGCCACCGACTGCACCATTGAAATACTCCCTGGGGTGAAGCTTCCCAAACCAAAAATTTACCCCATGACACCTCGAGAATTGGGGGAATTGCGAAATTTTATTGACAAAAACTTAGAACGGGGATTCATCGAACGAGCAAAACCCAAGGTGGCGGCGCCAGTAATGTTCCGCGAAAAGAAAGATGGATCCTTTCGTCTCGTAGTTGATTATAGAAATATGAACGCGATTTGCGTAGAAAATGTCTACCCCCTCCCACTCATGAAGGATATGTTAGCCCATTTAGGTAAGGGAAAAGTTTTCACCAAACTTGATTTAAGAGAGGCATACTACCGAGTGAGAATAAAAGAGGGGGGTGAATGGAAGACAGCATTTAATTGCCCGCTGGGATGTTTCCAGTTTAGAGTACTCCCTTTTGGATTACAGGGAGCCCCGGCTGTATTCATGCAACTGATCAACGAAGTATTGCATGAGCACCTGTATAAGGGGGTGTTGGTCTATTTGGATGACATTCTGATCTATTCTGACAACATGGCCGACCATGTAAAGTTGGGACGGACGGTCTTAAAGAAACTCAGAGCAGCCGAACTCTATGCCAAACTTTCTAAATGTGAATTTCACCAAGACAAAATCGACTATCTTGGATATCGTATATCGCATGAGGGAATAGAGATGGACCCTGAAAAGGTTCGGGCAGTACTGGAATGGGTCGCACCGCACACCCGTAAACAGTTACAGAATTTCTTAGGGTTTGCTAACTTTTATAGACAATTTATCCCCTCTTTCGCGAAAATCGCACTACCAATTACAGACTTGCTAAAAACCAAAGGGGAAGTAAAGCCCAAACCCTCGAAACCACTGGAATGGACTATGGACTGTCAAGCCGCTTTCGAAAAATTGAAACGGCTGTTTGCGGCTGAACCTGTGCTCAAACACCCCGACATGGAACAACCTTTTGTAGTACAAGCTGACGCCAGTGACGTAGCTGTAGGAGCAATACTCTTGCAAAAGAATGAAAATGGGATATTACAACCCTGTGCTTACACATCCCGTAAACTATCAGAAACGGAAAGGAGATGGGCCATATGGGAGAAAGAGGCGTTTGCAGTTAGATGGGCGCTGTTAACATGGAGACAATTTTTAGAAGGGGCGAAACACCCTTTCGAGGTGTGGACTGATCATAAAAATTTAGAAGCATTAAAAACACCACGCAAACTATCTCCAAAACAGGCTCGTTGGGCCCAACATTTCAAGCATTTCAATTTCACTCTACGTTACCTTCCTGGTGGAAAAAACTTCATGGCAGACGCACTTTCCAGATTGCCACAGTGCAATAGCATCAAAAAGTAAGTGGTTCAACCAATGATCCCCTTGACACAATTGGCAACACCGGTCACTACCAGAGCGCAGAGTAAAACCGAACCAGAACTCTCGGGGGATTTACTCGAAAAATTGCGAGAAGCGCTAAAAACTGACGAGTGGTTTAGGAACCACTTGAATGAATGCACACTTCGTGACGGACTAGCTTGGGTTGGATCGAAATTGTATGTTCCAACCACATTAAGGACAACCATATTGAAATATGCTCATGATGCCAAGGCCGCAGGACACTTTGCGTTTGTCAAGACTCTACACCTTGTTTTTTTTTTTTTTTATTGAAAAGGTTTTCAAATACAAATTTTTCCCCCTTTTTCCCCCCCCTCCCCCCCTCCCTAACCCCCCCCTCCCCACCCTTCCCCCCCTGTGACTTCTTCGTAACAAAAAAAACCCTAATTCATAACAGATTACTTACTCCCTCCTCAAAATACTGACCTTTACTTACTAAAAGTATTATAAATCCCCCTTTATCCATACATTTCAGAAAAGAAGAAGAGAAAAAAAAAACAAAAAAAACCAAACACATTATACTATAACTATTATAAAATAACTTCTAATTTAGCATAATAGTGTTTTATATCTATGCATTATTGCAACAATTCAAAACCACCTTCCACTTTAAAACTATACGATAAGTCCTACTTTAATAACATTTCAAAGCGGGCTCCCCATAAAATCTAATTTAACATTTATTCCACTCTATCCATTTCCTCCACTCCCCTAAATGTATCACTTAAAAATCCCTTTTCTTAAACTAATCAGTCTGTAGCTAGCTTATTCACCCACTGTCTTACAAATTTACCATACACAACAATTCTTGATATCTTTAATTCACTGCCCACACTACTTAAAAATATATATATATATATATTCCATTATATCTAAATAAAAAAAGAAAAGACAATAACTTTAAATTTATAGTCCATATAATATCTTCTTGAAGTCTTTCCACTGGATTGTTAAAACCAACATCCATAATAGGGTGACATAGCTTGCGGATGCAACAGTTTATTCAAGATCTCCAATCATATCTGCCCCCATCAGTAGTAAACATCTTCTTATATATATAAAAATAAAAACAACCACCCGAGTGACATTATAATTGTATTCCATATAATAATAATTGTGGGTTTCATCAGGATTATTAATTTCCATCATCGTATTGGGTAACAACCCGATCTTCTGCATGTCCCAATGTGATTCTCTTGCCTTATAATTCAAGATAATTATAATATATTTATCAACACAAAAAGAAGTTTCAAAGTAGATAATTCAAAACCATCAATTTGAGGCTCTTTCCATGTCCCAAAATTACGGCAATGCAGAGATCTGCCACTATCCTCAGGATGATATTGACCAATATGTCGCCTCCTCTATGTTTTCACATAATCATTCATATTTTAAAATCACTGGCTTCACTGTTGCTTGGGTTAGAAATTTCTATTTTTGTACAACCTATTTCTTTTTTTGTTTTCTTTTTGTGGGTTTGACTTCCATCCTAATTTTTTGTGTCTCGCATTTCTTTTTTATCCCTTGTATATCCTCTAATTGGTTTCCATGCTTGTCCTTGCCTTGATAAGTCATCACATTAAAATCAGATGGCACTTCTCTCAAATTTATAGATAATCCAGCTGGGGTATCCGATAAATCCAAAGGCAATTTATCTGGTACAATCTCTGTCTTTAGTTCCAGCTCCTTCTGCTTATCCTGTATTATATCTGAAGACGTTAAATTCATTTTCAACCTATTTTGATAAAATTCTTCCGCTCTTTCAACAGTATTTAACTGGTATCTTTCTCCTTGATATCTCAATATAATACCAACTGGGACGTCCCACCGGAATTGAATATTTCTCCTTTTTAACTCAGACACCAGAAAGCCAAATTTCTTCCTTTCCATTAATATCTTAGGTGGGAGTTCCTTGTAAATCCAAATCTTTCTTCCATACAATTGCAAATTAGAATTGAAGGAATTTTGCACAATTTTATTCCTAATTTCTTTATCTGAAAAATAGATTACCACATCTCTAGGCAATTGCCTTTGCTTGGCAGTCCAGGAGTTTATTCGATAAGCTCTGTCAATCCTACAAAACACTTCCTCAGGTTGAATCTTTAAAATCCCAGCTAGAAATTCAGAAGATATTTTCCTTAAGTCATCTCTGTTATTTTCCTGCAAACCTCTAAGTCTTATTGCATATTCTGTGAAATTATATTGTATCTTTAGAACCTCTTTTTGAATCCTCTGTTGCAGATTTTCTACATTACCAGACTTTTGGTCAGCATCCATTTTAAATTTTTCTTCTGAACTATAATCCTGAATATTTAACAAATCATTTTCAATTTTTTGAATTCTATTGTCCAATTTATCTTGAATTTCATCCATTTTTTTTTTTTTTTTTATTTTTTATTTTTTTCTTTCTCCTTGATATCTCAATATAATACCAACTGGGACGTCCCACCGGAATTGAATATTTCTCCTTTTTAACTCAGACACCAGAAAGCCAAATTTCTTCCTTTCCATTAATATCTTAGGTGGGAGTTCCTTGTAAATCCAAATCTTTCTTCCATACAATTGCAAATTAGAATTGAAGGAATTTTGCACAATTTTATTCCTAATTTCTTTATCTGAAAAATAGATTACCACATCTCTAGGCAATTGCCTTTGCTTGGCAGTCCAAGAGTTTATTCGATAAGCTCTGTCAATCCTACAAAACACTTCCTCAGGTTGAATCTTTAAAATCCCAGCTAGAAATTCAGAAGATATTTTCCTTAAGTCATCTCTGTTATTTTCCTGCAAACCTCTAAGTCTTATTGCATATTCTGTGAAATTATATTGTATCTTTAGAACCTCTTTTTGAATCCTCTGTTCCAGATATTCTACATTACCAGACTTTTGGTCAGCATCCATTTTAAATTTTTCTTCTGAACTATAATCCTGAATATTTTACAAATCATTTTCAATTTTTTGAAATCTATTGTCCAATTTATCTTGAATTTCATCCATTTTTGACTCTAGTAAATTAGTATTTGTATCCAACCGAATCATGAATTCTGGCAATTTTAAAATTTTTTGCTGCAAAAAGTCAAACTTGGATTTCACCAATTCCTTAGTTTCCTGCTTAAATTTTTCAAGTTGCTGATTCACAATCTCATCCCTTCTTTCAATCTCCTCTAAGAGAAATTCTATTATATTAAAATCAGGTTTCTGGGACTGAAGAGTTAAAACATATTGCTTTAAATTCTTGGTGGGGGAATCCCCCCCACCTATTTGTTTGTCTGACTTCACAAGCCTCAGTGCCATGTTTCCGCCTAAGCAGGCTTTGTTAGAAGAAGAAAAAAAAAAAAAAACAAGACAAAAGACTTCCAGCCAGCAACACTCAAGCCTCCAGGGAAAAAAGAGAAAAACAAAAACAGGAGCGGAGTTTTGTCTACAAATGTAGCCAGTGGTATTTATTCCGCTACATTGTAATAATAAAAAACGGAAGAACTTTCCCTCTCAAACTCTTCTCCAGCCGCGGCAGACGCCATTTTAAAAAGAAACTTTTTTCCTCTTTCTCTTCCTCTATTCTCTTAAGTAATTTTTAAAAGATAAGTAAAATACTTGCGCTTCAGTATTACAGGTCCAGCTCACATTTTCTTTGAGTAATCTGTCAAATTCGCAAGCTTGCTTTTGACGCCTGGCTCTGCATTAGCAGAGGTCTCCCAAAGCCCGGAGCAACGGCTGGGGATATGGGGCATCTCATCCGCTCCATCCCAAAAGTAAAAGAAAAACTTTTGGGACTCTGCAGAGAGTTCTACCCACCCCTGCCGGCTCTATCTCCGTTTCCTCATGGGAACGGAGTTTTTTCGAGCCGCCGTTCCGTTGTGAAGGCGGCTCTAACAGGCAGTGGAAGCTGACGATCCCTAAGGAACGTCTGGCGGCGGCCAGCAGCAAACAGGAAGTCAATTTCATCCATTTTTGACTCTAGTAAATTAGTATTTGTATCCAACCGAATCATGAATTCTGACACTTTTAAAATTTTTTGCTGCAAAAAGTCAAACTTGGATTTCACCAATTCCTTAGTTTCCTGCTTAAATTTTTCAAGTTGCTGATTCACAATCTCATCCCTTCTTTCAATCTCCTCTAAGAGAAATTCTATTATATTAAAATCAGGTTTCTGGGACTGAAGAGTTAAAACTTGTTCCTTTAAATTCTTAGTGGGGGAATCCCCCCCACCTATTTGTTTGTCTGACTTCACAAGCCTCAGTGCCATGTTTCCGCCTAAGCAGGCTTTGTTAGAAGAAAAAAAACAAAAAAAACAAGACAAAAGACTTCCAGCCAGCAACACTCAGGCCTCCAGGGGAAAAAGAGAAAAACAAAAACAGGAGCGGAGTTTTGTCTACAAATGTAGCCAGTGGTATTTATTCCGCTACATTGTAATAATAAAAAACGGAAGAACTTTCCCTCTCAAACTCTTCTCCAGCCGCGGCAGACGCCATTTTAAAAAGAAACTTTTTTCCTCTTTCTCTTCCTCTATTCTCTTAAGTAATTTTTAAAAGATAAGTAAAATACTTGCGCTTCAGTATTACAGGTCCAGCTCACATTTTCTTTGAGTAATCTGTCAAATTCGCAGGCTTGCTTTTGACGCCTGGCTCTGCATTAGCAGAGGTCTCCCAAAGCCCGGAGCAGCGGCTGGGGATATGGGGCATCTCATCCGCTCCCTCCCAAAAGTAAAAGAAAAACTTTTGGGACTCTGCAGAGAGTTCTACCCACCCCTGCCGGCTCTATCTCCGTTTCCTCATGGGAACGGAGTTTTTTCGAGCCGCCGTTCCGTTGTGAAGGCGGCTCTGACAGGCAGTGGAAGCTGACGATCCCAAAGGAACGTCTGGCGGCGGCCAGCAGCAAACAGGAAGACTCTACACCTTGTTAAGAGACAATTTTGGTGGCCTGCACTTAAAAAGGACATAGAGGCATATGTAGCTAGCTGTCCAGTATGTGCCTCGGCTAAAAGACCTCCAGGAAAATCCCCTGGATTGCTGCAAAGTGTGGCTAGACCGAACGCCCCATGGAAGGAAATATCTATGGATTTTATTGTGGACTTACCAGACTGTGAGGGCTGCACTGTCATTTGGGTAATAACTGATTTGTTTTCCAAACAAGTACATTTCATCCCTTGCTCAAAGATCCCTTCAGCAAAAACCCTTGCAAAACTGTTTATTCGGCAGATTTACCGACTACATGGATCTCCGAAAAGAATAATTTCTGACAGGGGGGTGCAATTTACTTCCAGTTTCTGGAAAGAATTTTTGAAATTGATTGGCTCTGCCCAGGGGCTAAGTTCCAGTCACCACCCTCAGACAAATGGGCCCTGTGAAAGAACCAATGGGGTACTAGAACAGTACCTGAGATGTTACGTAAATTACCAGCAAGACAATTGGGTAGACTTGTTGCCATTTGCAGAAGTGGCATATAATAATTCCATACACAGTAGCACTGGATTCACTCCTTTTAAGGTCGCGTCGGGCCAGGATTTCGTACCCATTCCCGAGTTACCACAAGATGATCCCCAAAATCCCTCCTTGATGGATTGGATTGAACAATTAAAGAGCACATGGGCAGTGACTCGGAAGGCTTTGGATGAGGCACACCGGGCCCATAAGGCGCAAGCTGATAAGAAAAGGTCCCCAGCTCACGTTTATAAAGTGGGTGATAAAGTCTATTTGTCTACAAAATATTTACAGACCACCCAGAAGTCCAAAAAGCTAGGCCCTAAGTATGTGGGACCATTTCGTGTGATTAGACTAATTAATCCAGTAACAGTTGAATTGGAATTGCCAAAAACATTGAGACATATACATCCTGTATTTCATGTTAATTTATTAAAACCTGAACACTCGTCTCCCCTAAGGGCTGACCAAAGCACCCCTCCAATTCCCATTCTCATAGAGGGAGAGCAACATTTTGAAGTTAGAGAAATTTTGGACTCTAGGAAACACCATGGCAAAGTCCAATATCTGATGGCCTGGAAACATTTCCCTTTATCGCAGGCTGAATGGGTGAATAAACGGAATGTCCAAGCTCCCAAGAAAATATAGCAATTCTATACCAAATACCCTGATAAACCATAATTATTGTATATATTCTGTTTCTCTCTCTCTTCTTTCCTCTTATTTAGGAATAACATCTCTTCTGCAAGAGGGGCCGAATGTCAGCCTCAGCTTTGCCTGCTTCAGCTGCCATAAGAAACGGGGGAGGGATTAGTGAAGGGGGGCGAAAGGATGGGGAAGGAGCAGGAGGTGTTTATCTATTGTAGGACGTGTCTTCCCAGGAATCGAAAGTGAATCTTCAAAAGGGGCTGGCTGACCAACTTCCCTACATTCCTGATGAATGACATTGTCAGACGTGATGCCACCTGACCTTTGGGAGACCTTTGGATTGGCTGAGGGTCAATGGACACGGGGGGGGGGAGAAGCTTAGTAGATGCTATTTTGCGCGTTTTGCTCACTTCCAGCTTTACCTGGGTTGCGATAATTTCATATTCAGTAAAAGTACTAATCTCTTCAAAATGATTGAGTTTGGGTTTTTCTTTCCTGGATACTGAAGGAAGCATACCTGACATTCTTAGTCTTGCTGTTTCAATTTATGTGTCTTATTCAGTGATTGTCGGGTTTCAGCCTTCCTTACCTTGGCCATGTCTCTGAGCACTGAACACCTTGTACTTCTGGCCACTCCAGGTAGGTTGCAGTTCTGGAATATGAGAGCCCTGGAGGATAATGGCCCCTGGTAGCTTCATGTTTGATTCTTCTCAAATCTTTGGCAGTTAAGGTGCATCTTTTTTTCTCAACACATTTCTTGCGATCCTGTTGACTATTTGCAACAAAATGTTTGATGGTTCTGTGATCACACCCTCAATATCTTAGCAATTTCAAGAGTGCTGCATCCCTCTGAAAGACTTTTTACAATTGTTGACTTATCAGAGTCAGTTAAATTTCTTTTTTAGCCCATTTTGCCTGAGGAAAAAAAGCTGCCTCATAATTATGCACACCTTGATATAGGCTGTTGATCTTAGGCCACACCCTCCCTCATTACACAAATACACATCATCTGATCTGCTTATATCCAGTAAGCATTCAGGTTTATACAGTTTGGAGGTGGGAAATATGCATAAAAATGATGATATGGTTAAAATACTCACTTGCCTAATAATTATGCACATAGTGTATAGAAAATCTGGATAAGAAGGTTGGTTGCCCAGGCAGAGCAGCTCCTCTGGTCTTAGATTTCCATTTTGAGTTGAAGCGTTCAATAGGCAAAATCCAAAAATGAAGAAAAATTACTGATTTTATATTAGGAAAAATATTGTTAAATAGAATTTAAACTGGGATGTTTACTTTTGACTTAAAGAACAAAACTCGTGAAATGATTTCCCACAGACATGATTGTATCATTTAATGTACATTCACCTAATTTACTTTGTAATTTTTTAAAATAAATTTTGTAATGTTTCTTAAAAGTAATTACAATTTCCCAAGCCCAAGCATCAAACCTGAGTTAGGACTAAGAGCCATGCTTCAAAACTTGGGAAATTATCTAAATTATCTTGGGTTTCCTCTTCTGCGCATGTCCAAGATGGAGAATCCAGCCTGAGATGCTCCCGGTAGATGGGTGATTCCTGGCAATTTCGGGAGGTTCCTGGGGTGATTGTCCACCATGGCCCCCAGTCCTAGAGAGAGGAATCTTCCCCCGACCCATTGAGGGGCTTTTTGCCCTCCGGAACATCGGGGGGAGGGAAAAAACGGCTGCTGAAGGCTCCGCGGGGTGACGTTGGTAGCGATTTGACTGGCAGCGCTTTTCTCAGCCTCCGGCATGGACCGACGGCAGCGGCAGCTCTGCGGTGCGGCGGCGGCAATGCGGTGGCTCCCCTGGATTCCTGGCCTCTCCGGGGCTTTCTGAGGCTCCTGGGGACCCTGGAGTATGGTGGGAGCCATGGTGGAAGCGGCGCCGGCGCTGGCAGTGGGCGCGGGGTGATCGGCGGCCGCTGGACGATGGCGGAGGCGAGGGGGCGGCAGCTGGCTGCTACCGAAGAGGACGCTATGGTGAGAGGCTGCTGGCTTCTATTTTGAAACCCAGGACCTGCTAGGGGGCGGCCTATTTCTGCTGTCCCACTTTGCTGCAGGAATCCGGAGGCCCCATTGGAGACTGGGGCTGTAGACTGGGGGTAAAAAAATGCTGGAAGACCTGGAAGATCTGGGGAGTGGGAGAGGTTGGAAGACGGCCGAGGGTTGGCCTTGGGCTGCCTCAGGCCATTCCCCCCCTCCCCCCCTTTTTTGTTGGCCTGTATAGGCCTTATCATGGTCACCACCCCAGCTACTTTCTGCCTTGCAAGCCATCTCCCTTCATTGCTTTCCATGTGTCATCTGTTCCCCGGGTTTACTATTCTGCCTTCTAGACTGGCTCTATTCCACCTATGCCCTTGATGGTGTGGAGAATGGACAATTCTGATATGGATTCTGAGGGAGTCCGGTTCAACTGCTGTTTCCCTACCAGAGTGGATAGACTATCGAATCTCTCCATAGCCAACTCCATCGGCTAGCCATCATGAGAGGATGGCCTGGAGAGAGCACCTTCTGAGTTTTGTTGAAAAGGCACGAGACTTCTTCCACTGTCGTGAGAGGACAGTGGAGCCCGGTTTTTCCCATGTCTTGAGTTGCTGCCTCTCCATGCCCTAGGACGATTAGACTATTCTATGGAACCTCAGCCAGAGGATGCTTCACCCTTCCCGGTTCTTGATGCACTCGGCCGCCGAACTCCTTGCACTGCGAGACTCCCCCCTCTTGCAGGCCTGGCCCTCCATGCTATCGAGGGCCTATCTTGATGACGGATTTTGGAATCCCGAGAGATGGCATGCTGCGAAGAGGGGGTTGAGGGGTTTTTTATTTAAATTTTTAAAGAAAATTTTAAGGGGACCCGGGAGGAAGGGAGGGGTTTGTGAAAGTGGACCTGGGGGGGTCCAGATAGCTACTGAGCGGGGTGACAGGCTGATTGGCTGCAGCAGAGGGGTCAGGAAAGAAAATTTATCCGGGGAGCAGGGGGATAACAAGAAGGGCAATATAATTGAAATAATGAGTGGGAGGGGCAGGTATGATGGGCGCAGGGGACCATATCATGTGCCGGGGGTGCGCATACGCTGTTTACGAGCAATTGCGCACTCCGGTCCCCAATGCGCGCCTCGTGGCCTGGGTTGTGCAGAGTCTCAGGCCCAGGGTCCACGGTTGATGTTATGTAATGCTAGGTCGGTTGTCAATAAAGCCCCCCTCATCTGTGATCTTATATTGGAGGGGGGTGCGGACCTGGCAGGTATTACGGAGACCTGGTTGGGCCAAGAGGGGGGGTCCCCCTCGTTGAAATGTGCCCACCAGGTTTTCGTGCATTTCATCAGCCAAGGGCCCAGGGGAGGGGTGGGGGAGTGGCGGTGATTATTAGGGAGAGTCTTTGTCCGAGGGAGACCACTGTTCCTCAGATAGCCGGATGTGAGTCCCTCTTTGTGAAGTGGGGCCGTGGGGTGCAGATGGGTTTGCTGACTGCGTACCTGGCTCCCTGCCACGTGGCAGCGACCCTACCCGAGCTACTCGACATCATCGCCAGGGTGGCAGTGGATACCCCCAGACTTGTTGTCATGGGGGATTTCAACCTTCCATCCATGGGTGAGACGTCAGAGGTGGCTCGGGAGTTCATGGCTTCCATGACGGCCATGGACCTGGCCCAGTTAGTTCAAGGCCCCACTCACATAGGAGGACACACTCTGGACTTGATTTTCATCTCTGGTCAGTGGTTGAATGATCTTGGTAGAGGGGACTTAGACATTAAACCCTTGTCATGGACAGATCATTCACTCCTTCACTTGGACTTTCCTACCGCTTCCCCCTGCCGCAGGGAGACGGACCCGACTAAATGGTTCCGTCCCAGGCGCCTGATGGATCCAGAAAGGTTCCTGACAGAGCTTGGGCTGTTTCCTGAGACTCTGACACACGACTCGACTGAAGAGCTGGTGGCCGCCTGGGAGAGTGCGGCCGCCGGAGCTTTGGATCGTGTCGTGCCTTTGCGGCCTCTGACCCGATGCCGATCTCAATTGGCTCCTTGGTTCTCTGAGGAGCTGAGAGAGATGAAGCGTCGGAAAAGACGCCTAGAGAGCATTTGGAGGACTAGTCATTCTGATTCCAACCAGACACAGGTGAGGTCTTATATCAAGACCTACCTAGTGGCGATAAAAGCGGCAAAATCTAACCATTTTTCCGCTCTTATCGCATCTGCAGAGAACCGCCCAGCCGCCCTGTTTAGGGTGACCCACTCCCTTCTTCGGGGGGGAGTGCGGGAGGATCCCTTGCAGGGTCGAGCTGAGGATTTTGTGCAATTCCTGCATGATAAAGTTGCTCGGATTCGGGAAGGCTTGGACTCCGACTGGGTGAGTCCGGGGGAGGAGACAAGGGTAGGTTTTGAGAATATTATCTGGGAGGAGTTTGATCCTGTGGCTCCCGAGGATGTGGACAGGGTTCTGGGTAGGATTAGTGCTGCCACATGTTTATTGGACCCGTGTCTCTCCTGGTTGGTACTGGCCTCCCGGGAAGTTACACGAGGCTGGCTCCAGGGGATTATAACTGCTTCTCTGAGTGAGGGTGCCTTTCCCGCCGCCTTGAAAGAGGCGGTGGTGAGGCCCCTCCTCAAGAAGCCTTCCCTGGACCCGGCTGAATTAGTTAACTATCGTCCGGTCTCCAACCTTCGTTTTGTGGCAAAGGTTGTTGAGAGTGTGGTGGCACGACAACTGCCCAGGCACCTGGATGAAGCTATCTATCTAGACCTGTACCAGTCGGGCTTCAGGCAGGGGCACAGCACAGAAACGGCATTGGTCGCGTTGGTGGATGATCTCTGGAGGGCCCGGGACAGGGGTTGCTCCTCTGTTCTAGTCCTATTAGATCTCTCAGCGGCTTTTGATACCATCGACCATGGTATCATGCTGCAGTGGTTGAAGGGGTTAGGAGTAGGGGGCACCGTTTTGCGGTGGTTCTCTTCCTTCCTCTCCGGCCGCTCGCAGTTCGTGTTGGCAGGGGGGCAGAGGTCGACCTCGAGGCATCTCGCATGGGGAGTGCCACAAGGGTCGGTCCTCTCGCCTCTTCTGTTCAACATTTATGTGAAGCCGCTGGGTGAGATCATCCGTGGTTTTGGGGTGAAGTGTCACCTGTACGCTGATGATACTCAGCTGTACATCTCCACCCCAGACCACCCCAACGATGCCCTTGATGTGATGTCTCGCTGCCTGGAGGCCGTGCGGGTCTGGATGGGGAGGAACAGGCTCAGACTCAACCCTTCCAAGACCGAGTGGCTGTGGCTACCGGCGTCCCGATATAGTCAGCAGGTGCCATCGCTGACTATTGGGGGTGAATCTTTGCCCCCCACAGAGAGGGCTTGCAATCTGGGTGTCCTCCTGGACACACAGCTGTCTTTAGAAGAGCATATGACGGCCGTGGCCAGGGGGGCCTTTTATCAGGTTCGCCTGATCCGCCAGTTGCAGCCCTTTCTGGACCGGGACGCCTTGCGCACGGTCACTCATGCCCTTGTCACCTCCTGGCTGGACTATTGTAATGCTCTCTACATGGGGCTCCCCTTGAAGAGCACTCGGAGGCTCCAACTGGTCCAGAATGCAGCCGCGCGGGTGGTTATGGGCGCACCTCGTTGTGTCCGCGTGACACCCCTCCTGCGCGAGCTGCACTGGCTCCCAGTGGTCTTCCGGGTGCGATTCAGAGCTGGGCTCTTGTGGGTGGTGGCATGCGGCGTGATGTGCTGGGTGAGGAGGAAGTTGTCTATCCGTTCCTGCCAGTCTCCCGTGCCCATCTTGGTGAGTGCCTCCTTGGTGAGTCTCACCATCCGTTCCGCTTGTCCGTTCCCAGCCGGCCTGTACGGGGCAGACAGGGCATGGCAGATGCCCAGTCCTGCCAGGAATGTTTCCATGGCCAGGGATGTGAGTTGGGGGCCATTGTCGGAGACCAGCACATCCGGTAGGCCATGGGTGGCGAAGAGGCGGCGCAGGGCCCGGATCGTTGCTTCTGTTGTGGTAGATGCCATGGGTACCATCTCGAGCCACTTGGAGAAGGCATCTACCACGATGAGGAGGTGTTGCCCTTGCATCGGACCCGCGAAGTCGATGTGGATCCGTGACCAGGGGTTGCTGGGGGTCTCCCACTTTGCTGTCTCGGTTTGTGGCGGCGCTGGGCGTACTTCTTGGCACGGGTCACATCTGGAGACCCACTCTTCGATGTCTCTGTCCAGTGAGGGCCACCAGACATAACTCCGTGCCAGGGCCTTCATGCGGACGATGCCCGGATGCTCTTTGTGTAAAGTCTCTAGCGTCCGCCGTTGCAGAGTGCTTGGGATCAGCACCCTGTCTCCCCATAGCAAACAGCCCTTCATGGTGGACAGCTCCTTCTGCTTCCTGGCGAACGGGCTGAACCTCTCCTCCGTCTTCTCCGATGGCCACCCCCTGAGGATCCAGGACTTCACTTGGCGGAGTGTGGGGTCCTTTTGGGTGTGGACGGCCACATCTGCAGATGAGACTGGACAGCTGGCGTCGTCATCTATGTGGAATAGGTGGAGTGTGGGGGCGGGGTCTTCTACAGGATCCTTCAATGGGCACCTGCTCAGCGCGTCGGCGTTTCCTATGGCTGTGCCTGGCTGGTGCACGAGCCTGTAAGAGTAGCCGGCTAGGAAGATGGCCCATCTCGTCATCCGCGGGGACATGAAGGTCGGGGTGGGTTGGTCGCCTGCGAGGAGCCCCAGGAGTGGCTTGTGATCGGTGACTATGATGAAACTCCTCCCGTAGAGATACTCGTGGAATCGTTTCACTCCTGCAACGATGGCCAGGGCTTCTTTGTCCAGCTGACTGTAGTTGCGTTCCGCGCCGGACATGGTTTTAGAGAAATATGCGATTGGGGCTTCAGCGCCGTTGGGCAGTTCGTGGCTGAGGACTGCCCCCACCCCGTATGGCGACGCATCGCAAGTCAGCTTGATGGGGAGCGTCTCGTTGTACTGTATGAGGATGCTTTTGGAAGTTAAAAGTCCTTTTATGGCTCGGAATGCTGCTTCCTCTTCTTGGCCCCACTTCCAGGAAGCCGCTTTCCCCAGCAGGCGGTGGAGTGGCTCAGCAACTGTGGCTTTCTGTTTGAGAAAGATGGCATAGAAGTTAAGCAACCCAAGGAATGCCTGAAGTTCCGTTTTGTTTTTTGGGCTTGGAGCTTCATGGATTGCTTTCACTTTTGATTTGGTGGGGTGGATGCCAGTACTATCTATGAGATAGCCCAGGAACTCGACTTCCTGTACTCCTAGGATGCACTTATCATGCCTGACCCTCAAGCCCTTGGCCTTGAATCGCTGCAGGACAAGCCTGAGCCTTTCAAGGAGTTATGCTTGTGAGTCTCCGGAGATTAGCACATCGTCAAGGTAAGGCACCACCCCTGGAACGCCTTGGAGAAGGCGTTCCATCATAGATTGGAAAATGCCGGGGTCAGCGCTGACTCCAAATTGGAGGCGGTTGCATTTGAATGCCCCCCTGTGCGTGACAATTGTTTGTGCCTCCGCCGTTTTTTCGTCCACTGGCAGTTGCTGGTAAGCCTGGGCCAGGTCCAGTTTCGCAAAAATTGAGCCAGTTCCCAGGGAATGCAGCAGATGTTGCACTACTGGGACTGGGTATGCGCTCTGTGCCAACGCCTTGTTGATGGTACAACGGTAGTCGGCGCAGATGCGCACAGACCCATCATGCTTCAGTGGGGTCACAATGGGGGTCTCCCATGAAGCATGATCGATCAGTTCCAGGATGCCCTGGGTGATCAGCTTATCCAGCTGCTCGTCTACTTTCGGCCACAGGGCAAAAGGAACCCGGTGGGGCTTTAGCCTAATTGGGGTGATTCCCTTGTCCAGATTAAAGGAGATTGGCCTTCCCACAAATTTCCCCAGTTTACCATCGAAGACTTCTTTGAACTCTTCGATGAGGTTGTCGAGTTCATCCCTGTGAATTTGGTGGATGCCTCCGATGGATAGCCCCAGCGGCTTAAACCACTCCACTCCTAACAGGTTCGGTCGGCTGTTCTCCACGACTGTGATGGGAAGCTCGCCTTGGAAGTCCTTGAATGTGATGTGGATGGTGGTTCTGCCCAGGACTCCGATGGGGTTTCCGCTGAAATCCACGAGCCTCGACTTCAGGGGTTTCAGCTGGGTCTTCTTGCAGGATGGCCTTAGGTGCTTCAGATGCTGCCAGTCCATGATGGAGTAGGCGGACCCGGAGTCTACTTCCATTTTGCACGGTGACCCCTCTGGCAACAGTGTCACGTGGAACTTGGTGGCACCCTCGTCGTTCGTGTGGGCGATGGTGGTCTGGTGCACTGCTCTGCTGTGGGGATATTCCTCATCTCCGCGCCGGGACTGGTTCGAGGACCGTTTGGATGTCCTCTGGGTTTCTCTGCAGTTCTCGCGGAATCTTGGCCTGGGTGGTTCCGGGGCTGGATCTGCTGCTCTGCAGGCCTCGGCGATGTGTCCCCTCTTCAGACAGCGGCGGCAGGTTGCGTCTCTCCATCTGCAGGTTGCCCTGGGGTGGTCGCCTTTGCAGCTGCCGCAACGTTCCCCCCGGTCGCCATGCTGAGGGTTTTCCTGCCTGGGTGGGCGGGAAACCTTGTGGACGGCCATTTCCTCATCAGACTCTGATGGCGTGGTCGAGTCATCTGATGAGTTCAGGCCGGACTTGTGGATCTTGTGGATCCCTCTTGCCTTCACCATCGCGGCGGCTGCTTTTTCGGATGTCTCGGCAGCTGTGGCTTCTTCGAGGACTTCCTTGAGTGGGATCCTCTTGCGGCTCAGGAACTTCTTCTGAAGACCCACATCCCGCATTCCGAAAACAACGCGGTCCCGGATGGCATTGTCCACGTTGTCGAATTCGCAATTGGCAGCGATTTGGCGAAGCGCTGCCACGAATTCTTTGATGGATTCACCTTCCCGTTGATTCCTCTGTTGGAAGGTGAACCTGTTGGCGATCGGGGTGCCTGTGGGTGCGTAGTGCTCCTGTAGGACTTCCTGCAGGTCATTCCAGGACATCTCCTCAATGTCCCTGGGCGCCACGAGGTCAATTGCCATTTCCAGGACATCGGACCCGCAGTGAGCCAGGAATAGGGCTCTTTTTCGCTCGTCGTCGAGGTTCTGGTATCCATTCCCTCGCAGGAATTGCCGGAATCTGACCATGTACGACCTCCATTTCTCTCGTGCCGGGTCGAATGGGTTCAGCGAGGCAATCGGTGCTTGCGGGTTTGCCATTCTGAAGGTCGCTGCGGTTTAGTGACTTCAGCTCGGTTGGGCGATCGTGCCACAAGTCTTGCTCCGGTTCTCTTCTCTAGTCCTTCGTTGCCAGTGTTAGATCAGGCGCAGGAAATGAAGACGTGACCAGCTCGATACATTTAGTAACTTTATTAGCTACAGTAACAAGACAAGACAAGACTGGCCACGTGCTCTCCTTATATTCGCTCCGGCAGTCGCACCGCCCCTGACAGGGATTCAAACTTTCCCGCCCGATGGCTGGCAGCCAATCCGGGCGGATGTCCTTATAAGGACATAACACATTATGTTCTGCTTGCCTTTCTACCTGGTCATTTGGATGATCTCAGGGAGCCTATCAGATTAGAGAGCTTTCAGAGAGAAAGAGGAAGGAAACTGAGCCGTTCCTAAAATACCCAAGCCCCCTTCTTTGCTGGATTTGTCCTTTGAACCAAGGAGAAACAGGACTCCTTTTAAACAGCCACTTCTGTTTTCACTTTGGGAAGACCTCTTTGATCTCCCCTTCACTCCTGGTTCTTCTAGACTTTGAGGATGCAGATATTGATCATTCAACCCCAGGAAAGTGCTCTCCTTGTTTGTTGCAACTGGAGTTCCTGTGTAACAAATTTTCCGCTTCAGTAATCGCAGCGCTTTCTTGGATAGAGGAGATTTTTCAACATCATCTAATTTGGAAGTTTGAGTCATGCTTGACTATTATCTGCATGAGGCAGACAGGAAATGCTTTCAAACTTTTAATTTCTAATGCAAAAAAGTTACTACAGTTATAGTAACAAGATACTTGCCATTTTCCCCAACAGTACTAGTTGCTACTGGTAGTAAATATCTGAAGTTAATTCAAGCTAGTGGGGATTCCTTAAAAAGATTTTTGCAACCCAGAGCCCCATCATCTGAATATGCCTCTCCTTTCCCACTAAGTGATCATCTGGCACAATTAAAATTGTTCATTGCTTACTTGGACAAGTTTAGAAGTGCATAAGAAATGGAAAATATATTTTGCCCAACAAAGCAACCCAGTCGGAATGGGTGAAATTTGAAAATTTTCAAGCATTTTATACTAGAGAACAATGAGAACTTGAAATAAGCTACTTGCCCTTGTATTTTTCATTTTAGGTCTCTAAAATTAGTTGATGCTGTAATTTTCATGCTACCAGCCACTTATCTATAGTGTAAATTGGCTAAGGAAATTATTTTTTTGTAATATTTAAGATGCTGTGTTTATAAGCAGAACAATCAGTTTGGCATGGAGCCTGAATAAAAAGCAGAATGCACAAAATAAAAACAGAAATACCATTACATAAACTTTACTATGGCAAATAGAAAGACAACCCCACCCTCCGAGCTTATCTACCAGGCAGGCATCTTTTTCTTAAATCCAAAATGTTCTAAATCTTTGAACATATCTCAACTGATTCTTCTATACTCAACCTTCCTTCAATGAACTTAAGCAGGGGTGAAATCCAGCAGTTTCTGACAGGTTTTGGAGAACTGGTAATGGAAATTTTGAGTAGTTCGGAGAACTGGCAAATACCACCTCTGGCTGGTCCCAGAGTGGGGTGGAAATGGGGATTTTGCAGTATCCTTCCCCTGGAGTGGGGTGGGAATGGAGATTTTGCAGTATCCTTCCCCTGCCACGCCCACCAATCCACAGAACCAATAGTAGAAAAATTTGTATTTCACCACTGAACTTAAGCCAATGGCAATAAAGATGGAGCTGTGCCTGGTTTTTAATTGGCTAACACATTCTCCAGGTCTCCATGGATGGTTGTTTTTAAAAAAGTGCAATCCAATTGTACAAATGATATGTGGGAGTTACTTTGGGAGACAGAGTACAAGATGCAGCCAAAGAAGAGAACTGTCAGACAAAAGGCAGCTGAGCCCACAGCTGGATAGTGGCAGGCTGACAGGCTCAGAAGGCTCAGAAGGGACCCTCTCTAGTTTCTTAAGCTGTAAAAAAAAAAAAAAAAAGCAGGGGGGAAGAGATGTACTGGTACTTTTAGATTTGCAAGATTATGCTAATGTAGCTTTACAATAAAGTAGCATTAGTTCATCTGATTATGTTTCTAATTGGATCTATCTTGTAAGGCTGATAGTTGTGGAACATTGGACCTAAACAACATGGAATGGCACATACTGCTTGTAAGGACCTCAGCTAGCCCCTCAGGAAAGCATGATCTTGAAACAAGTAGTTATCAAAAGGAACTTTTACTGAAAGTGATTGCAGAGAAATCAGGCAGAATCTGAAGTTCCCGCACAAAGCGTTAAGCTATTCTTCCCCATTCAAAATCCCAACCCCCTTCACTAGTCCACGGGTCATCAATACAGTGCCACAAAGGTGTTTTGAGAACCCTGAGGCACTAACTTGATAGCAGTTCATCCCCAGGACGCAGCGACCTTAGTGGCAGGCTAGAACCGCCTGGGAGAAAGTCCTTTTTGTCTCTCTGAATCCCACACGGTTACAGCAAAAGCGAAAGCATGCAGAGAATGCAACCCCAATAGTCTCCTCCCCCTCCTCCATCGGAATGGCAGCATCCCTGACACTGCTTTTGCTTTGCTTTGCTTTGGGCCAAATAGCCTGGTATGTTCCAAATGTGGATTTTATCTAGACTTTGAACACTCAATAATGACTATTCTAAGTATGACATTTTGTGTTCAGAATATTTCAATTTTTTCTGTCAAATGTATTTTTACAAAATGTATTTGGAAAAACAAGAATTGTTCCAGGAAGAGAGGTTTTCTTATCAGTTGCCCCGAGAGCAAAGAATCTACGTCATTAATCCACTTTCCCCTCCTGTCCAAAGTTTTGACCCAGAATGTAAGAACTTCAGGTTTGTTGTTAAACTATTATGTCTCCAGGTTTTCAGTAATTAAGGTTTCTTGCCAAGCCATCTTTATGTGGATAGACAGCTAATGAAGCATGAAGTTAAAAGGACAAATATCTGTTGTGGAACTGAAGGAAGCCAAGAAACTTCAGTGGAGCAACTGAAGGGATGATTTTAATTTTGGTAAATTGATAGCAACAGCTATCAGTCATTTCTCCCCTCCCCTGCTATGACAACCAATTGGCTGCTTCTTCAAACAAATGCAACTCTGTCTCCCCATCCCTCAGGTTTCCTGCAGCTGATGAGGTATCCCTGCCAGCCCCTTTCAAGGACTTGAGCACTTTCAATGAATTCTGGGCCAGGCCCCATCAGCTGGACTTCCCCATGGCTCCAGAGCAAGACCCCAAACCTCATGAAAGTTTGGCTGCCACTCTGCTCCTTCCACTCTGGCAGGACAACACCGGGATGACTGGACATGCCGAAGAGCCAGCTGGCAAACCCAAATCCCAGGGGCTAACCTGTGAGCCTTATGCTCCAGATCAAAGCTTCAGCCAGTGGGTGATTCCCCCACCCGCAAATACAGGGTTAGAAGCTATGCCGCCTTCTCTGCAGAAAGCTCAGGATCTATCGCTGGAGGCAGGGCAGACTGGAGCCAATGCCCTCTGTTCCCTTATGCATGTTGGTGAGAAGGCACCTTTCCCAAGGGGTGCTGAATATGGGCAGGAGGCCCCAAAGATGTCTTCTGCAAAGGTGACAAGGCCCACAAAGCCTAACAGGTCTCACCGGAGGATTATTGGGTAATCATTGGAGAGTTGAACACTGGAGCAAAACCCCCCGTCCTTTACACAAGACTCCATGTTTTGGGGGTCACTTGCCACTCACTTCAGGGCTGGAAGCAAAGGGCAACTGTTCTGTTGGGAATTGGGTGCCATTGGGTTCATTCTCTTCTCTGCTCTTGGCATCTGAAAAGACTCGAGTCTTTTTCTTGGCCACCTTTTTGGAACACAAGATCTGAGGTCTGCACGAAGTGTTGCTTTCCTTCATGCCCACAACTTACTGCCTGCAGGAAGCAACATTTCAAGGCCTCCCAGAATGCACTACACACTTGCCACATTCTGGAAGGGGGTAACTATTTGTCAATCTATGAGGTGACTGTTCCACTGTTCTGGTCTGGCACACCTTTGTGTGTAACAAAAGAGTTCCTCTATTTGTTCTGTTCAATTATTCTCTGGTGATGGGAGCTCATAAAATACTGTTTAAAATGCTCCGCCTGCATTTCTGTGGTACTTTGGGATGAGTTCAGGACAAAAACTGATTCAATCCATATATAAATTACATTGCCTGGATTGCACCAAGGGACCTCTGCCTTAGAGCCCCCTGCCCATAAGGGAGAAGCAGCCAGTAGGGAGAGGTCTGCTGTTCAAGGCACTAAAACCCCCCTCGCTTTTTATCTTTTGCTCAGAGCTGGATGACAAGCTAGCCAAGGAAAGAAACGGGACAAGAATTCTGCAAACAGGATGCATGTTTTATTGAAAGTAATACAAACAGGGCACTGAACTCCTTTGCTCGATGTGGGACCAGTAGTGAATTATATTAAGAAAACAAAAAGGCACTAATTTTAACACATTTCACGTGTTCTAAAAATATACTTAATACTGTTAATTTGTTGCATAAAATAAAAATCTTTGACAAACTCTCAAACAGGACGCAAAGTCCACAAATCTCAGGAGCCTGGTGAGCAAGAGCCTCAGTCCACCTCATTCGGCCCAAAGAAGTGGACTGGCAGCCTGCAGTGGTGTGTGAGAAAGACCTTGGGGCATGGGGAGGAGAGGCAGCCCAGGGAATAGAGGGCTGAGGGCTCAGGAGGGAATCTCCCTAATTTCTTGGGCTGTAAAGAGAAGATTGTAAGCTAGATGTCAGTAGACCAGACAGGAAACATGACCAAATAAGCTTATTCTATCTGGAGAAGCAAAGCTTTGCCAGGGAGTAGGGAAGTGGTTCAGGGTTAGAATCTCTTAGGATAAACCTTGGAGGTCTTCTAGTCCATCCACTCTATTAAGGTAGGAAGTCATAGCTTTAGTTTGGCAAGATTCTGCCATTAGAAGTAGACTAATAAAGGATTGGAATTAATAGGATTTCACTGTGTCATCTTTGGGTTTAGGCCTAATAACTTTATTGTAAAGCTACATTAATAGAATCTTGCTAGTCTGAAAGTACAAATATTCTATTGTCTCCTTTGCAGACTGATAAATTAGGGAGCCCTTCTGAACCTCTTGCTCTACCCACTGTGCAGCTGTGGGTTATCCTGTCCCTAGGCGGCATCTCACACACACTCACCCTAAGGCCTTTCCCACATACTGCCTATTTCAGCTAGGCATCCTCCAGCTCTTCCTGGAGAGACCAGAGAGCCCCCCCTCCCCTCAACTGCCCAGAATTCAAATGATGCTTCACTGACTTAAAAGATGTGTGAACTTCAGGCTACCCTTTAGAATGGCAACCAACTGTCACATTCAGCTGGAGACACCAGAAAAGTTTATTACTGGCAGGGCAGCCAAACCAGTGTTCAAATATTCTCATTCTACAATATTTCATCTCCAATTCCACCCCCAGCAAAGTAAAATTACAACACATATGAAATATCAGAACAAATGCTTTTCACTCCTTAATAAGACAATCTGCAAGACCTTCCTTGATCTGAGTCCGGACTTTCTTGGTGAGGGACCGTTCTTAGGACTTCCTTGCTAACCTGAGGCATCAATTGTTGCAATGAAGAAACGGAAGACCTTCCGCAGCCAATGGGCACAGTTTGCACACTCCTGCTCAATAAGCGAATTAAATTTCTGAGTCACCTGACAAGGATTCCACTTCAAGGAAGCACAGACTGAAAAAATCCTCAAAATTATGCAGAGCGTAGCTGGCTTCCAGAGGTGGCTCTCTGAATGCTTATAAATATTCCTAAGAAAACAGCAAGGACAGTTCACCCTTTGTGACATTCACAATCAGGAGCACATCCAGCTTCTCTAGGTAGGAAAGAACAAAACAGAGGAAAAAAAAAAGTAGCCAACATCTGGATGCCATTGAAATGTACCATCAATTTAGTATGTTGCACCTGAACTGCCTTTACCAGCTCTGATCAAAGCTGTTCAAAGTCTACTCTTGATGGGTGTGAAGGCCACTGACTGCCGGCTTCTCTTGCTCAAGACTCAATTGCACAGTTGTCTATGAAACCTCAACCTGTTTACCAAGAAAGCAACTGAGGGTGGAGCTAACCAAAGAAAAGGGAAAGTGTTGGCTGTTCTACAGGTAGCCCAGCAGAATCACAACTAGCTCAATTCCAAGTGTCCTTGCTTACCCTGCAGCTCATCAAGGCAAAATGTTTATACACAGTTTGGGTACTGCCCTGAAGGATTGTTCATAGAATTAGGCCAGCTGTGCGGCAGAATTATTGTATGGCAGACGGACATTTAGTGCAGCTTAAATATTCCAAACACAAAGCTCAGTAGTACGACAGTCATTCAAACGTGCCCAGGCACTTAATAGAACAGCCACATTATGGTCCATTAGGAAGCATCCAGGCAAGTCTAATTCACAGTCCTTTCCCCAGATCAGCTACCTGCCCAGCACTGCTGGTGATCCGAAAGGTTTCTCTCTAGACTGAACTGTTCCAACTGTCTGTCCCCTTCAGCACCTGTCATCCTCTGATTAAGGCACATGAATACTAAGTTAGATGTGTCACTCCTGAGGTCCAACCGCTCAAGAGACCAGCACCAGTGAACTTTCAAAAACATCACTGAGGGAGTCAAGGTCTTCACATGCTATAACCAACATTCAAGTTTCTTCATTATCATATTTCATTGTGTTTAAACTTAGCGCAGAGAAATGATTTTACCATGACTTTGTACTCCTGCGCCTCCATGCAGAAAACAAAGGACCAAGAGTATCTTTTGAGTTATTGTTGCATTCTCTGTAACTGATTATCAATGCTGTTGTTTTTGCTTTTTTTTAAAAAACAAGATTTTAAAGGGATAAATGTAGTTTCATCAAAGCTCGCATAAGTTTTTTCTAAAAAGTTGTATTTAGTGCCTGAAGTATCATTTCAGATCTGAATAAATCTGAATCAAACAAGAGGTTTAGGCAACATATGGCAAATGAATCAATTATACATGGTTATAAAGATGACAATGAAGAAATGTAGTTTTCAAGAGTTTGCTACAATTTATTCTAAATCAATGGCAAACTCAAAAAACCCTTCTTTGTAGCACAGAAGCATCAATAATTCCCTAAAGACATAATTGTTTAACATGATTATGTGCTCTCATCTTCCATAAAAATGCATTTTTATTATTGTTTGGAGTTAGACAAAATTGTTTAGAATTCTCTTTCTGAGTAAAATATCCATTTCGGCAAAGAAACTGGATGTCTCAATCCCTCCCCCTCTGCCTAGATAGCACCACAATCAGCTCACAGTCCAAAAACCTTCTAGGAGAAACTGCAAATGCCGGACTACCAGGTGCGTTCCCAAAAGAGACACGGTCGAGCTGTGAAATCACTGCAAGATGGAAACATGAATGACTGGCAATCCTTAGCTGCGCCATCAACAACCATCGCACTTCAAATGATGCTCAAGATAGCCAGAAAAAGGAAGCAGCATTGCAGACATGGGCCAGCAGATCATTCATTTTCATCGGGATTCTGAGGATCAATTATTTTGACGTGTGTGAAGGGGAAGAGCCCTTTTCTTCCATGGACTTCTCCTTCCCACTGACCATTGATATTCATCCTTGTGATCTTCACAATGTCACCAACCTGCAAAAAAGAAAAAAAAAATACAACTGCATATATACACAAAATGAAATTGGAACGGTTCAAGTTATTTCTTCCTACAATAATTGCATTTCAAGAACATTCTCACATTCCTTCAAGTGATCTGCATACACCCCCCCCCCCCACAAAAGACAATGCACCTCAGATCAGGACCTCAGCTAGTCTTCAGTGGTCATCGGCCTTTGGGAATCTCATCATCTGAGCTGCCTCTTGTTCTGGGGTCCCAGGCACCCCTACTTGAGGCAGGTCAGTGGCCTAAAGCAGCAAGTAGAATGGGTTTCTCCACAAACCTTTTCTTCTGAAATCACCCAAACTGGCTGGCAGCCAATTCCATGGTCTGACTATGTGCAAACTGCTTCTGGGGACCCTAAATCTCTCTCTCTGGATTTCAATGGATGATCTCAAATTTTAACATCACATATGAGGGAAGAAAATATTTTCTCTTCCCATGTTGTTTATAAAGTTGCCATTTTTACCAAGTTTCCACTCTTCTCTAGCCAAATCAGGTGCCTGGTAGCACCTTTTGTGGTGCTCCTTTCTTTTCTCCTCTTGACTTCTGGCTGCCATAGACTAACCTGGCTCTACGCCTGCAATGCCTTCCCAGGTCAGTCTCTGTAGGCCTTCATTCATGTACAAGTAACATTTGGATTTTTGATTTGGATTTAGTGTAAACAATGAAATCTTTTAATATAAATCATTAAATGTTTTAATAAGCAGAATAAAAAAAATGAAAAGGCCTGGAAAATTGTTATTTGGGGAACTTAAAAAGATCGGACTGTTTTTCCATGTGCCTTTATTATTAAAAAAGAATTAGCAGGAAGTTGACCAACGTGCTGTATCAATAATTGCTTTAACCTCAGGATTCCTCCTTCCAGTTCTGCGTATCGGCAGCCTTTGACTTACTACCATTTGCTTCACAAGCATTTAAAGTTTCAAAAGATGGCTTACAGCTGGTCCTTGCACTGCGACTGCTTGTTGCAGCATCCCTACAGTCACATGACCAAAATGCCTGCACTTAGCAACCAGCAGGTGCTTATAATGATTGTAGCATCACCCCAGAGGGTCGTGTGATTGGTGTTCATGACGTTCCCAGTTGATTTCCAATAAACGAAGTCAATGGGAGAAGCCAGATTTTCTTAACGACCACAGTGATTTTCTTAACAATCATGGCAAAAAAAGTCATAAAATGGGGTGAAACATCCTTCTTAGCAACAGAAATTCTGGTCCCAATAAGCCAAGGACTATCAGTAATTCTTTTAATCCATAAAACCTTGATGTCTTAATTATGTCCAAACACTAACAACACAACCAAGAAGATTCTGTGTCTTGCACATACAGTACTGAGTCGTATAAACAACCCAGTGATTTTGGCCCTTTGGGGATAAGGAGTTAATGCGCTTTCACAGAAAGTGGACTGCAATCAATCTTCATGACATATTCTGAGATATCAGATATAGACAAAGGAGTATTTTTGCTGTACTAGATTGTAGGAAATTCATTTCATGTTATTTAAAACAATTCTCCACTAGTTTAGCAGCTCACGTAGGAGCTCACGTAGGAGAGGTGTTACATGGGCGTAACGAGCTGCGCCCATAATCACCCGCGCGGCTACGTTCTGGACCAGTTGGAGCCTCCGGGTGCTTTTCAAGGGGAGCCCCATGTAGAGAGCATTACAGTAGTCCATACGGGAGGTAACTAGGGCATGAGTGACTGTCCGCAAGGCGTCCCGATCCAGAAAGGGATGCAACTGGCAGATCAGGCGAACCTGATAAAAGGCACCCCTGGCCACGGCCGTCAAATGATCTTCTAAAGATAACCGTGAATCCAGGAGGACACCCAAGTTGCAGGCCCTCTCTGTGGGGAGCAAGATCTCATCCCCTATTGTCAGTGATGGTACCAGCTGACTATACCGGGACGCCGGAAGCCACAGCCACTCGGTCTTGGAGGGGTTGAGTCTGAGCTTGTTTCCCCATCCAGATCCGCACGGCCTCCAGGCAACGGGACATCACAGCAAGGGCATCATTGGGGTGGTCTGGGGTGGAGATGTATAGCTGTGTGTCATCAGCATACCCCAAAACCACGGATGATCTCGCCTAGCGGTTTTATTTTATTGTGAGGCAGCTAGTTTAATGCCATTCCCCCAAAGAATTTCCCATGTAAAAAAAAACCTGAACTGTCCCACTGAGTACCTCCTTCCTGAGCAAAAGAATTAACATTGTCCGTGAAACTCAGGCTTTCCAAATGCATCCCATGGCATTAAGCGCAGGTAAACAAGGATCTCCTTCCTCACTAAAACATCAATGGGAATCAAATAATTTCTTTTATTTATAATTGATTTTCAACCCTTTCCTGGGCCCTCCACTGGCTAATTACTTTGGGAGGTATCCAGTGGATTAAAAAGACTACCACCAATAAAAGGTGTCTGTGCTTGAGAGGAAAAAATAAGTATATATAGTAGCCAGTTAGCAGCAACAGTCACGCAGCAGTTAGCAGGGCCACCCCAGCTCTGCCTGCTGGAAGATCTGGAGGACTGACAAGGAGGATCCGTTAGGTCTCCATTCCACCTTTCACTCCACAGACGCAATCTCCCTGGTCCACTCAAGCTGAGATCAAAGAGAAGCTAACCGGAGGGAGAAACTCTCGTGGTGGATGATGATGATGATGACGATGGATTGGTTCATTCCTTGCTAGCAGCTCTCCTGCCTTCAAGCCAACAAAACAAAGTCTCCTTCCATGAATCAATTCAAATGATATATATGCAAAAAATGACAACCTGAAAATGGGTCCACTTTTGGGAAAGCAAAGTCCTTCAGAAAGAGTTGCTTTTGAGTCATCCTGGTGACTGCCTGGGCATGGCCCTGCGGTTTTCTTAGCCAGATTTTGGAAGTGGTTTGCCATTGACTCTTTCCTAGGGCTGAGAGAGACTGACTGGCCCAAGGTCTCTCAGTTGGCTTTGTATAGAAAGTGGGACTAGTGCCTTCACCACTATACTAAAATGTCTTTCCACTAAAACAGCGGTTCTCAACCTGGGGGTCGCGACCCCTTTGGGGGTCAACGGCCATTTCACGGGGGTCGCCAAAGCCCTCTCTCGCTCCCCCCCCACGCCTTCACTCACCCTCACCCTCTGCCTCTGTTGGATCGCCCGGTCGCCGGTCGCTTACCCCGCCCACTCCCAATCTATTGCTGCCTCCGGAGTCCCAGCTGATGGCTAGAGGGAAAAAAACTTTAAATTCTTGCCGCAGGGCTTCAAAGGGCCGCCCTATAGCCAGTGGTGGGATTCTGCTGGTTTGCCCCGCCCCTCCACACCACTATTTATTGCCAATAAATAGTGGTGGGCGAGGGGCGGGTGAGCCAGCAATTTAACAAATGGTTTGGTATTTTTTGTAATTTTATTGGCCCGCGGAGCTTCAGCATAGGCTAATTAGCCCTTGATTAATCGGCTCCCGACTCTCAGCTGATTTGCTCTCAGCTGTTTTGCTCAGGGCTCTGCTGCTTGTTTGCAAAGAGCGCTGGAACAATTTTTTTCTCCCTAGCTATGCTGAAAAACGAAACTGAAAGTAAAGCAAGCTGTTGGCTTTGCTGTTGCTGCAAGGTTGGAAAATTAGGCAGGCAGATTTCTTTTCTTTTTCCTCACCAAAAAAGGTAGGTGCAAACAATGGGGAATTTAGGGAAAAAGTGGAGAGTTCAAGATTTTAAAACACAAAAGAAAAAAAGCTCTATTTAACTAGGGAAATATAATAATTGAGATACTATTAATTGTATATTGTGTTGAAAGCAGAAATGGTTAAGTTGTGGCTTGGAGGAATATATGGGGGAAATTATTTGGTTTATTATTATTGGTAAATATAATTAACTGATTTGTAAGAAATTGGATTGCATGGAAATAATTGGAATATTCATGTTCATATAGATTAATATACAAAAAAGGTAGTTATATAACTAATTGATTTATATTAAAATGTTGAATTTATATTAAACAACTGTAATATTACATAATTAACCAATGTGAGGATGGATATCAAAATAGATGACAATGGGAAGGGGTATAATATAGAATAGAAGGGAAAAATTGAATTTGATTAAGATTAGAGATGAGGATGAAGGGTAATATTGGTTTTTTACAAAAATAGATGAGGAATAAATATGGCAAAAAGGAAATATAGAAATTGTAAATTTAATTGAAATGACTAAACACTGTTTAAATTTGTGAACCGGCCAAATACTCTGTTCAAAGAAAATACATTGTATGTTTGTATGTGTGTTTCTAATATTGTTATTTATTCATATTTGTTCTCTTTTATTCTTTAAAGTTTAACAATTCATTATCTTAATATCTTTATATTTGTTTGAGGTTGGCTTTCCTCCCTTTCATCTTTTTTATTGTACAGCAATTTTTCTCCTCAAACCTACCACCTCTCTTTTCTTTCCTTACTTTCTCTTTCTCCCCCTCTTCTTCTCCTCCCTACTTCCTCTTCCTTTCTCCTTCTCCTCCTCTCTTCCTCCCTCTCTTACCCTCCCTCCTACTCTAATTTCCCTTCCTTCATCCCTCTCTATTGCTGTATTCTTTTATGCATATGGACTACTCAGAGGGCTGAAAAAGTTATTTCTGACTGGTCCTCGCACTTTTGACCAGTCCTCGAACTTACGACTGTCCTCACATTTTACGTTTTTGCCCTATCTTGTCACCATGGTGAAGAGAAGCAGTTGTGAAATGAATGACACGGTCGTTAAGAATGCTACAATGGGCATAAATGATGACCAGTCGTAAGTGTGAGGACCAGTCAAAAGTGCGAGGACCTGTCAGAAATGACTTTTTTCAGCCCTCTGAGTAGTCCCTATACACATAGCCATGGCCACCCAGTCACATGACCAGCTAGCCATGGCCACCCAGTCACATGACCTCCAAGCCACGCCCACAAAATAAGCCACGCCCACAGAACCGGTAGTAAAAAATTTTAGAACCCACCCCTGGTTGGGGGTCACCACAACATGAGGAACTGTATTAAAGGGTCGCGGCATTAGGAAGGTTGAGAACCACTGCACTAAAAGATTTGCATTTATATAAAGAATTTATAGAATCTTTTTTTTCTTCTTCTTTCACCAAGATTCACTTACCCTTCCATTAAGTTTATGTAAGAAAACTACCACCACATTAAAGGGGGGGGGATCCACAGATCATGTTTTGCATAGTCAAAAGAAATGCAAGTTGGGCAAAAGAGGTAATCTGAGACTGATAATCTGATAATGTTTATATGTTGAGTAAAATCCGCACATATGCAGGAGAGGATGAATCTATTTTATCAGAATTGAATTAAATTCTTAAAAACAATGTTTGTTGTAATTAGATAAAATTCTAATGTATCATGAGACTAAAATAAAGTATAGCAAAAGTGTTATAATATGGCAGGAAATGGAAACATTTTGTTTTTTAATGTTAAGAATGTTGAGAGGAGATTTTCTTTAGTCACAGAAAATGGGAGAATTTTTCTTTAAAATTATACAATCAAGCAGTCCATTTGGACATGCAATTCCATTTATGCCAGCAGACAGAGCAAAGACAAAAGACCAGACAGCAGACTTACAAAGGCTGGATAGATACATGGGTCAAAGGTTCTTTTTCCCCAAAGGATCTTGTGAAAGCAAGCTGTATAAATAATATATTTACTAACCTGTTTCTGGGATGTCTAGAATTGAAAAGGGGCAGATCCCCACCATCCCCCTGATGGTGCATCTTGATTTTTAGGATTCAGCTTGATTAATGTGGATTCAACTTAAATCCTTTTGCAGCTGCAGGTAACACCTAAATGGCATTCAACTCCAATATGATCAGTGTGCATGTGTGTCTATAACCATGAGTTGCGGTTATTACATGTAACAGCCACGTCTCATTTAGCAATTGCCTTGGATAGCAACCGTTCACAAATATGACAGTAATAAGCAGTGACAAACACTTTTTGCTTCCTCCTGATGCAAGATTTTGACAAAGGTCTGTGGAAGTTTTGGCTGCAGGAGAGCACCATGGGGTTCAGCCTCCCCGCAGCTGCTCTTTCCAACGCAGGAGGAACTGTCCCTAAGCCAAGGGGACATCACTGCCATCTCTTTTTCTTTGGGAAAGAAACTGTCCCAACCCTTCAATGATGCACAAGGCTGGCAGTGAGGCCTCTCAAGGACATCTGTATTGGCTGGAGCACAAAGGCAAACACGACTTTGGGAGAGCATTCCCAGGCAGGGCAGGAGGAAGGGGCAGAATGGACCTCGGGGGCACTTCCAGGCCAGGTAGGGCCACTTTAACTGATGGCCTGTTTTTTTTTTTTTAAAAAAAAAAAAACAAGGCTGGGCTAAGCGGGGTGGAGGTGGTGTACAGTGTCAGCCTGTCTCTCTCTGCCAAGCCAGCTGTCTCTTGGGGAGGAGGAATGTGCTGTGAAGACCCAGGGGCCAGCCACCTCCCTCGCGTGCCAAAGGGGCAAGTGAGCTGTGCTTGAAATTCTGCCTGGCATTCCAGGCTGTGCTGCGAGGGGCTCGGGAGGCAGGGCCAAGGCAGTCTTGAGAAACCAGGCTGAATGGACAAAGGCTCTTTGGTCCTTTGTCTGCACATCAGGTTTTGGGGAAAAAAAATCCTAGCCCTCATTAAGGCGTTGCTATCAATAAGGAGAACGATTTATTCCGGAATTTAAGGCAAAATTCATAGACTTCCTTCTATTTTATCCCAAGAGTCTGCCAAGCCTTATAAATATTAGAAATCCATCCATATAGGCAACCCTTTGAGGCTGAACTGATACGTTACCACCCCTAGCAGCTCACTGAATCTCACAGAAGAAATAAGGGAACTGACTTGTCTACTTGTAACCTTTGATAAGCCTGAAGATGCTCCAATTAGCAGCCTCAAAGTTATTAGAAGACTCAGCAACAGTTAGATGCCAACAAACCAGGCCTGGCCTCCATGGACAATCCCTCCCCCACAAATCCAGCATCACCTAAGCCAGTGGTTCTCAACCTGTGGGTCGGGACCCCTTTGGGAGTCGAACGACCCTTTCACAGGGGTTGCCTAAGACCATCGGAAAACACATATTTTCAATGGTCTTAGGAATAATTTTATGGTTGGGGGTCACCACAACATGAGGAACTGTATTAAAGGGTCGCGGCATTAGGAAGGTTGAGACCCACTGACCTAAGCAAAGGAATGCAAAATATCCTTGAAGCTGAGCAAAATGTCACAGACACATCTGGGCAGGAAGCAGGAAGTGGTTTGCCACTGCTGTCATCTGAGATTTTTCGTCAATCTCCTGCTCAGCAGTTTACGGCCTTAGGGTTTCTTTGTGGGGGAGGGGGTTCCTATCTCATTAAATTAGTACCAAGTCAGGCCATGTTTAGCTTCTCATGACAAACCAAACAAACATCCAAAATCTCCATCTGCAAGCCAGTGACTAAATATCTCTTCGGAAACATCCCCAGGCGAACCCAAAATAAGCCAAGGAAAATTCATGAGGCAGAGCTGAAGGGTCCTCTGTTGTCAGGAATTGCTTCATGGGGTAACAGTGTACACCCAGAGTCCTGATTTGGCTGCCACTTATCCCATGTGCTCCCACCCTTTCGATCTCCCTTTCTCTTTCTCCATTTACTGCATTCAATTTCCTTTAATACACAGTCCATCGTCTATTAAATGCCAGCTCATCAGTCCTATCAATCTTTCAGGCTTCCAGATGCTACCAAAACACAGGAAGAGCCTGGTGGGATCAGGCCCTGATCTACTCCACCACTCCACCTCACCTCACACAACTATCAATTGTGCATCTTTGGGAAGCTGCTCAGCCTGACCTGCGGGATGGAAGAGCCCTTTTCCTGCGGCTTCCTAGCAACTGATATCATGAGCAGCACTAAATGAGCAGAGGGCAGCCTGGATGCTGGGCAGCACTCAGGAGCCACCCAGAGAGGCTAGGAAATGCTCCTCTGCTCTGTAGCTGGTACATTGTGAAGATGCTGAATTCCAACTGTTGGCAATATGACAATGTAGAAGCAGACAGGGATGTCACTTGAAAATATATAGCTAAAAGAGCAATTCAAGTATGAATAGTACCACCTACCTTGTCAATTATAAAGGGAAAAACACCAGTTTTGACCTTTTAATTTTTTAAAACTAAATTTGAATATCAAAGCACCCATAACTAGGCACCATCTCTTGCAGGTTCCAAAATATCATTTGGAAAATAATGTTTCATTATCCAACTCCTTTCTCCGTAAAACACTTCAAAATTCAATTGCCCACTTCTAAGGCAATTAAATCAGGGACACAGTTAATTGTTTGGAGGGTTTCAATACGCCATATGATAAAGGATTAAGTTCTACCGCAAGGGACTTGGTTGACATTTGGGATGCCCCTTTTCCCAAGCATTAGAGAAGGAATGGGAACAGGAAGCCACTTGAGAGGTAAACTGCTATCATTACTACCTGTTTATATGAAAAGTAGTCATTGCAAGTTGGACAGCTATATATATATTGATTAAATAGATGGTTTTTCCTGCTGAATGTTGGCAATAAAATCTCAGGATACTGGGGTGCTGCATACTGCTTGCAATTCTTTACTCCCTTATAAAAAGTAAGGACATTCTGAAGAAATCTTTAAATCTCTTGAAACATAAGAGAAGAAAACGTTGGCTAAGGTGCAGATAGCAAAGGCCAAATTCTACCTATATCAATCAACTGAAAACAACATAGTTTAATAATACCTTGGATAAGGAAGAAGAAAGGGAAACAAAAGCAAAAGTACTTTGACATTTTTGAAGTGGACCACAAAGAAAAGCATTTTCTATAATTGCTCAATCAAGAGGAAATGTTTAAAGCTCTTTTGGCAGAATTCAAAATACTGGCATTTGTTCAATGAAAAATTAAAGAGGCCATGGCAACAGTAATCAGGTATAAGAAAAAGCATATGATAAAAACAACTGGGTAACATGACCAAAGAGTTACAGAAAGAGGGTAAGTGCCTGGGGCTTTTACTGTATTTTTCAAGAAGAAATAGAAAGGATTAAGAAATACAACTGTGAAAGCAAGCTTAGGCTATAAGCCTATATTTTATAGGTAAGCCCTGCCACAGTGGGAGTTCACTTCAGACCAAATTTGCTCAAAACCAAATTGTTAAGAATATAATGAGAAAATAAGGCTGAACAAAATAGTACACACAATACAATAAGATAACTGGATATTTACACTGAGAACAGTCTGAGAAAATTAACCAATACAAAGAAAGTATATTCTGCAGCTGTGGAATGGGGAAAGAAGAGTAGTGTCAAAGGCTTGTTTATTACAAGCCCTAGAAACATAACTATAAGGCACTTTCAAAATTGTGAAAAAATGAAATATTTTTTTTGTTCTGAATAAATGACTTTAATGCTTTTATTGAATTTAACATCTGGAGAAATTTGCTCCATCCTGAGTAAGACAGTCAATATGGGCCTAGGACTTTACAACCAGGTTCAGCAGAAGGAATGAACAAGGAGTACTTATACAAGGCTACTTTGCTTAAATATTTAGCAAGTGAACAGTCATCCTTTCATAACATTCAAGGAATTTTAATATTCTGCAGTAGAGAAGCAGATTCACTAACAGCTGAAAGGCCTCCATGGATTGCAAAACCTGAATATGTCAGCTGCATCCCCCACACCAAGCCTAATCACTAAGCCTGATCACAAAGAGGCAGAGTTTTACCAGAGGCTCCACATTTAAGAGTGACCGTGGGAGGTGGGATCAGAACATCCAATTATTTACTAGTCTATGAAAACCAGAGAGCAGAGAGAACAACCTGTTTGAGATAGGACCTTCCAACCGGATGAGGGAACTGATCTAAGCTGCATGGAACCTGCTCCAGCTGAATGGCTTACCTCTAATGCCAAGGCAGTCTTGTCATAAGCACAAGGAACCCTCTTTTGAATGGCTTTGGCATAGACTGGTCCATTCTGGGTCGAAGGCAAGGGGTTGATGACAGCTCCAGGAGTATGGGTGGCACTGGGAAGAGGGCTCGAGGTCTGAGGCTGAGCATAGGCATGAGCGGGCTCGGGAATCCCATAGCTATTGGAATTCCTGCCCCCATGCTTCCCATGAGGAGATGATCTCACAAGCTTCTCAACATAAGGAACAGGGATCATCCCAATGCGCCCGTCTTTGTTTCTGGCACTCCACCACTGGTCTTCGGGTTTTTCTACGATGACGAGTATCTCCCCCTTTTTAAATGGTAGATCCTCCGCATCGTTACCAGTAAAGTCATAAAGAGTCCGAACATATTCCACATTCTCCTCTGCAGCTGATGCACCAGAGCCAGTACCAGAACCCATCAGCGGATACCTGAAGGCGACATGGGAATTACTCAATCTCTTATGAAACAATGACATCCTCATAACATTATCTTTTGTTGTTTAGTCACCCGATTGCTCAACTATTCTAAAGTGCTTACATGGGGTTGCCCTTGAAGACACTTGAAAGCTTCGTGTAGTCTAGCATCTAGTGATGCAATAATAGACAAACCTTCGTATGCACACATGACACCATTACGCCGGCCACCTGTGCTGATTGTCACTAATAAAGCCCTACACAACAATGCTGGTTTCTACTCGGCTAATGTGAACCAACAAGGTTGATGCCATTAAACAACAGTCTCACCTTTTGGGGCTTAGGGCATGCCTTCTGTTTTAGTGCCCACCACCTGGAATGAAATTCCACCTCACCCTGATAGCATTCTGGAGGGCTCTTCTCCCTGGCTGTCATGGGTGACTCGCTTGGAAGCCCAGCCTGCAACTAGGCAATTGCAGCCAGACAACTGTAATGGGAGAGGGGAGGGAAAGCACTGGAATGTAAGGGAGATTTGGGAGGGAAATCTGGAATGCAAGCTTGCCAACTAGAACCCTGAGAGAGACCCAACACCTCAAGGTCGCCAGCTGGGGATGTCCGAGGTAGACAGACCAGTCCCAAAACAAAGGGAGTTCAAACGATTGGTGGACAATGGGAGGAAGTTTTCCTATGCTGCCTTGGAGCGAAATCATCAGAATTGGCTTTTTTACTTCTGCACCCATAGGGAATCTTCAGTAGTTTTATACTCTTGGGTACAAAAACGTCCCCGGAGTTTCTTCTGCTGTCTGACCCAGTGGCCCTGGGAAGGGCGGCCAGAGCTCCTGGTGAGTTTTGTTGACATGGGGATTTTATGTGGTTGGCCAGATCTGCCCTCTTGATCTTTATTTGGTCTTTACATTATTGGTGTTTTTTTCACTTTGTCTCTTTGAACTGAAGGGCCTTTTACTCTCTTTGTGGGCTGCCCAGAGTCCTTCTCCATCGAAGGCGTTCAGTTAAAGACGGGCCCGTCTCGGGGAGCTCCGGGGGCCTTCGGGCCTAAATGGGGGCGGGGGGGGGGCGATGGGCGCTCTGGGTTTGCCCGACGCCCATTTCCCTGAAAAGCTGCTCACGTGAGGAGCCTTTTTAAATCAACCCGCTGAAAGGCGAAGCGATGAAGGGCGGCCTGCCCCCCTCCCCTTCGGCGACCCCGCGGGCGGAGGGCCGGGCTGACCTGGGCGCGGGCTCCAGCAGGGTGGTGGTGTCCAGGTAGTGGACCTTGTAGAAGTCCAGCAGGGCCGGCAGGTGCTCGAACTCCTGGTCGCCGATCTTGAAGCGCCGCCCGGGCAGCGAGTTGATGATGTAGTGCGAGACGCGCGCGTTCTCCGACACCGACAGCACGTAGTCGCCGGGGCAGGTGGACGAGTCGCGCACCAGGAAGGTCCCGTGCCGCTGGCCCTGAAGCCGGCCCTGCGCCTCCGCCCGCGACAGCGGGCCCGCGTACCACGACGCCCGGTCCGACGCGTCGAAGCGGCGCCCCGACGAGGACGCGGCGGCGGGCGGCGGCGGGGGCGGCGACGACATCATGGCGGGCGGGGCTCTCGCGCCGCTGCTCCGGCCTTGCCGCCGCGCCCGCCGGAGCCTGCGCCAAAATGGCGCCGCAGCGGAGCGGGAGGAGGAGGAGGCGGCGGCGGCGCGCGACACGTTCTCTGCGCAGGCGCACCCAGCCTCTTCCTCGGGGGCTGGCGGGACTTCCGCCCGGAGAGGGGGGGCGGGGCTTGCGCGCGGAGTCCGGAGGGGGCGGGCCCTCTTCCCGCTCGTCCTCCCCGCCGCGCTCTTCCGGTCCCGCGAGCGGCTGTCCGGGCGGGGGAGGCCGCAGGGAAGCCTCGGTAGCGGCTCCCGGGCGGGAAACGTGAGTGCGGCTTTGGGCCAGCGAGGCCGAGGCCGTTTCCCTGTTGCCCGGGTGGCTTGACTGTCCGGCGCCGGAGGAGAACAATCCAAGCAAGCACGGCAGGCTCACAAAAGAGCGTCGGGACTGCATTTGGAATCGTCAACCAGCAACGGCGTTTATTAAGAGCAGCAGCAGCAGCAACCGAGGTGGGAAGTTTTCCAAGGAAGGGAAAGGAAGGGGGGGGCGGCCCGAGGGCTGAGCTGTTAGTTTCTGGAACCCCCCGAGCAGATTCCGATGGAGAAACGATTGAAAGCAAGGAATAATTCTTGACAGACACGCGGCTTTCACTGAGAGGCAAAGGAAACGTCCGAGAAGGTGGACCGGAAGCGGCATCCTCCTGCCATGTCTCTTCCAAGGGGCCAGAATCGACTTTTTAGGATCTTTTGTCTTTAGCTGCCCTAAGCCCGGCAGCTTCGTCCCCTGGTTAGTCCAGAGGAAAGGCTGCTTAGGTACACTGGAAACCTGATGCAATTTTTTAAAAAATAAAATAAATATGGGAAAACCAGGCTGCTGTTTTTCTTCCCATCTGTATGAAATGCAGAGACTATGGTGAGTGGTTCACGGATAATGAACACGTGGAGTCATGGTTGTGTGCAACAAAGCCAAAATATGCCAATCTTTAACGCGGATTCTGTGATCAATTAAGCAGCACTGTAAGCTTTTAATACCTAGTTAATTTGATGCATCTGTTTTACTGTTAAACTTCTGAGGTTTTGTCAGCTTTTAGTCAGCAAATAATTTGAAGACTGGCTGATTGGCCAAGACATATACTGTATTTTTTCTGGAGGTTTTCCACTGGCCAAGCAATGAGCTATACATTTATGGAGATACCCTCAGTCATCCAGGTTGTGGTTGTCTCAAAAGTGCTTTTGCAAAAGGCAACTGGACGATGTTTTTTCCTTAAGATGTTTCGCTTCTCATCAAAGAACCTTCATCTGTTTAATGAACTGTACCTTAAAATGTTTCTTGCGATGGCTGTCGCTCTGCTCAATTACTACTAAATGGCATCAGGCTTCCTCCAGGTTGGTGGAGCTCTGATGGCAGCCCAAATAAGAAAAGCCGACCCCAAAATAATATCTAATTATCATTCATGCTCTCAAATTCCTCCCAATCTAATATTCTCAGGACCTCAGCAGACACACCTGAGTAATCCTGGACTCTCTTGCGCTGTCCGTCAGACACACCCATTTCGCCCTCTGTGAGAATCACCCTTGGCAAAGTAAGGATGCAGGCTGCCATCCCGGAAATGTCATCTTCCAACTGGGGACCCTCTTCCCAGCAGTCTCTCTCGGCATCGTAGATGTGGACATAGTCCATGCAGATCCCACGGTTATGAGATCTCCCTCCCAAGACGTAAATCCTGTGGCCCAGGACAGCAATGCCAGGCTCACCGTGACCGGCATGAAGAGGACGGACAGTTGTCCATTGAGAACTGCTTGGGGTATAACAAGCAACCTGGTAGAAAACAACATTAAGAGTGGTCATTTTAGGAAGAGCATTTGGGAACGGCTCTCTGAGCTTGAGAATAAGCACTCTTGGGGTCAGGGTTACTGGAAACACCCCACAAAGTTGCCATACCAGTTCTGAAAGCCAGCAACTTGCTTTACTGTGGACTACAGAAAAGTGTAAACACAGCTTTCATTGGGCACCACTCTGGTCTTTGGACTGGCACTGGAGGTTTTGGCACCAGATAACCAATTTCCATACACTGGGCTTGGCCTGTGTGGTGACTGTAGGCTAGTCCCAAATGTTTGACCCAACAGACGCAGATGATCATGTTTGCTCTGGAGCAGTTGAGGGGGGGGGGAGAGTGTCTTGTGCCTGACTGCCTAACTCCCAATTTGTGTGTGTGTGTGTGTGGGGGGGGGGTCCCCATCCTTTTCTCCCTTCATAGATTTTCCTCCCTTGTAGAGGGGAGAGACTGTTTCTCAAACTTGACTGCTTGAAGACTGGCTGGGGAATTCTGGGAATTGAATTCTACCTATCTTCAAGGGACCAAAGTTGAGAAACATTGGCTTAAATTATCTTAAGCAGCTCTAAGTGCTGCCCTAAAAAGTGCTCATCACAGGTTAACAAGTTCATCTTGGCCTTCAGTCAACTTGCCCTGCTCTTTGAAATTGGCACAACCCTAATCAGTTTCTCTCAAAGGCTTTCTTTTGGCTCCTAAACTGGGGCTAAGGCATTCCTTTTAATGCCTTGTTCTCCATTGTGTGTTTGCTTATTCTCTTGTAATTTCTTCCTTTCCAATGATTGTGAATACAAACATTGATTTCCCCTTGCTAATTATCCCAGAACAGAGGTGAGGATTCCAAAGAGTGGGGAGTGGGGGCTATAAGACGGACCTGTTTTTCCAAGCTTCTTCCCGAGTCTCGCTTCTGGAATGAATTTTTCTCGTTAGGGCTCAACTGGCTGATTGGGGTCATATGGTAAGTATTTATGGGCAAATTTTAATAAACCTTTAGAAACATTTATTAAAGTCCTGACCAGGCCACCCCAGGCACCTGATGGATCTGGAGGACTCCTAGGGACAAATGCACATCCCTTGTGCCCACCTGATCTCTCAGCTGCTTTTAATAACATTAACCATCAATCAGAATAGAGCTGGAAGGGACTTTGGAGGTCTTCTAGTCCAACCTTCTGCCCAAGCAGGAGGCCCTACACCATTTCAGACAAGTGGCTGTCCAGTCTCTTCTTAAAAACCTTCAGTGATAAAGTACTCACAACTTCTAAAGGCCAGCTGTTCCACTGGTTAATTGTTCTCACTATCACTATTAAGTTTCTCCTTACTTGCTTAATATGGCTCCCAATTGCCTAATAGGGCTGGGATTTGGGGTCATGGGCCTACAATGTCTCCATTCCTATTTCAATTGCAAATTTGGCACGGAAGGAAAATCCATGGAGTTCACTCCCCCTCACCCATTTAGTTGTAGGTGCTGTCCTGTCCTCAAGTCTGGATGGGAAAAAACAGGTTTGAAGCTGAACCTAGCAAGGAGTTCTCTGCTAGCTTCATTTTTGTGTCTTTTATACCTGAAGCCAGAGCATGTGTTCTTCAGGCATGGCATCTTTACCTAGGAAGGTTCCCTGTGGAAACAAGGCTGATCTTCCAGAATTTCTTAAAGGGCATTTGGGGAATGACTGGGTGCCATGGGGACTTGATGAAAATTTATTGGCATTATATTTGGTTAATGCCCTGTTTTCTCCAAAATAAGACATCCCCTGATAATAAGCCCAATCGGGCTTTTGAGCACATGGCAATAAGGCCAAGCACTTATTTCAGGGTTCAAAAAAATATAAGACAGGGTCTTATTTTCGGGGAAACACAGTAGTTTCAAGTAATGTATGCAAGTGTTTTGTATTTTGGGAGTGCTTGATGTTTCTATTTGGTTGTTAGATTTTTTGTCTAAATATCAGCAGTGTGCAATAAAAATGCCATTAGTCAAGTCAAAGGCTGCCTCACCTCGTGAACATCTCTTCTGTAGCCGGAGTCATTGTTACTGCCTCCAATCACATAGAGCCTTCCCAACAGCGCAGCCATCCCGTGCCAGGCTCTCCTGATGGGACTGTCGCTTAAGATGTCCCAGCGATTGGTGGTCGGATCGTAGCACTGCAGCTCTTTTAGGTACTCTTCTCCTCGCCTCCCGCAAGTGATGTAGATCTTGCCTTCCAGTTCTGCTCCTGCATGGGCATAGACCTATATCAATGGGATAGAAAGCAAGAAGTAGCAGAGAGAGACTACACTACACTCTTGGTTTTCTCTCCCCCACCATGCCCTCAATGGACCTTTAGCTACTCTTGGAAAACACAGGAGGAGGGTAGCCAGGTTAGCCTTGGTAGCAAAAAAATCAGGAGTCTGGTAGCGCCTTTTCTGATTAATGTGTTTTATTAAAAGGCATAAGCTCAGAAGGTCCCAATCAATACACTGGGTTTTTAGCACATCACAATTGTCAATTGTAACCTGCATCTGCATAGCCTACCCCCCTCTGCACCCAATTTACATCCTACAGTAGTCTAGTAGTCTAGCCATTCTATGCATTGAAGTAAGATGCAGCTCACATACTGCCAGGGTTCTCTGCAGCTGAAGTCTGATCACCTTCTCAACAATCTTCAAAGAGGGCAACATCACAGCCTCAGGTCCCACAATCCAGGGCATGTTTATAACCCAGGAGAGACCAAGATCTAACAAGCATGTGACCAAATTGGTAGTTCATAAACACTATTTCTTCAAGAGTCACTGGCTCATCCCAGATTGTGCCACAAGACTGAGCTCCAGGAACCAGACTTGCCCAGTTAGAGTCCAACTCCAAGATACTTGGAATATTCCTCAAAGCGAAGGGATCATATGCCCCAAGGCCCCAACCATTCACCCGTTCCAGGCAGTGCCTAAGGCCTCAGCTAAGCCACCCACCAAGCTTCCTCTGGAAATCCATAGGATCCATTATTCATTTGGAGTGGGTTGATCAAATAGCCTTAACTCCCTGCAGGGGGAAGAGGGATACCAGTGAGTTCAAAAGCAATCAGAGACTGATCTCTCGCGGCATGACTGGTATTCATATCGCCCATTACCTGATCATATTGCAACTGCCTCAGACATACACCAGATCAACTGTGTGGCTTTTGACAGGTAGTGGGCTACTGATGACTTGTGATAGATCCGTGGTTGCCATGGAGACCATGAACATCTGAGCTATCCTGAAATCAACAAGGCTGGGGGACCAAATCACGAATGAGGGCGACTTTATTACAAATATTTGTTTTGTGAGTATTTTTATCTTGATGTTGTAGGTCACGGGCAGAGGTGAAATGCTCCCGGTTCGGACTGGATCATCCGATCCGGTAGCGATGGAGGCAGATGGTTCGGAGAACTGGTAGCAAAAATCCCTGCCCCCTCCCCCATTGCCCAGCTGAGTCGCGCAATCATCAGAGGCTTTTTTTTATTTTTAAACTTATTTTTTCTACAACCTCTGGCCAAAAAAATGCTTTAAAAATGTAAAAAAAAAAAGCCTCTGATGATCACGTGGTTCAGCTGCGATCATCAGAGGCTTTTTAAAGCATTTTTTCTACAACCTCTTCGGCTGAAGAGGTTATAGAAAATATGTTTTTAAAAGGAAAAAAGCCTCTGCCGATCAGGCAAGTCAGCTTGGATCATCAGAGGCTTTAAAAGCATTTTTTACAACCTCTTCAGCTGAAGATGTTGTAGAAAAAATGGTTTTAAAAGTAAAAAAAAAGTTGCCCACGCCCACTCAGTCATATTACCCCCACACACACACCAAGCCACGCCCACAGAATCATTAGTAACAGATTTTACATTTCACCACTGGTCAGGGGTGTCAAACTGGCGGCCTGTAGGCTGGATGCGTCATACGCAGGCCATGCCCACCCCAGCTCTGCAAAGGGGAAAAACGTGATACATCATGTGATGGCAACGTGACGCCGCAAGTTTGACACCCGTGTTGTAGATTGCTGGGAGTCTTTCTGAAGGGTAGCAGCGCACATACACACAAACCCATGAATGAATGAATGAATATGAATGAATCAATAGTGCTAAGTAATCAGTAATTGGAGATGGGTTAGGGTTGGGAATGGGGCTAGTGCCCCCATCCTTGCTCTCCTTGACCTCTCAGTCAACACTATTAAGCATAGTATCCTTTGGGGTGGCTGCAAAGATTGGGGCTGGGCAGGGGAGTCTTGCATTGGTTTGTCTCCAAGGTTGGGCCCAGTCGGTGTTGCTAGGGAGTGAGAGGTCCAGCATACCGCTGCTTGCAGGCCTTGGTACTCTCCACTCCTTTTTAACATCTACATGAAGTCTTGGAGTGAGATTGTTCTCCACTATGGGACGAGGTACCATTGGTACCCTGATGAGACTCAATATTGACCTTACTATCCTGGATAATCCAAATGATTGTTGCCCTCTCACAGTGCCTGGAGGCCATGAGGGTCTGGATGGGAGGGACAACAAATTTCAGCTGAATCCTGGTAAGACCAAGTGGCTTTGGGCATGTGATCCTTCCAGGGCTCCAGGATTTTAATATCTTTAGTTCTGGATGGGGCTGCACTACCCCAGACAGACACAGTGTGCAGTCTGCGGATTCTCCTGGACTCGTGATTCCTGCTCAATGAGCAGGTGGCAGTTGTGGCAAGAAGAACCTTTGCACAATTTCACGTTGTGCGCTAGTTGTGCCCGTTCCTGGATAGGGAGTCCCTGTGCTCAATTGCTCAAGCCTGGCTCTCTCACGCTTGGACTACTGCAACATGCTTACATGGGGCTGCTCTTGAAGGGTATCTGAAAACTTCGGCTGGTGCAGAAAGCAGCTGCACAGGCTGGCTCGGGCCTTGGTGCCTCTAGGGTGGCTCTTGTCCGCGAGCAAACTAGGTGCCAGTTTGCTTCCAAGTCTAATTCAAAGTATTGGTTATGGCCCTTAAAGTCTTTCATGGCAAAGGTCCAGGCTATTAGAAGAACCAGCTCAGCCTGCCACACCTGTGCCAGCAGAGGGCATGTGGCAGATTCCATCAGCCAAGGAATTTCACTGGTGGAATATAGAAGAGCCGATTCTGGAACATCATGCCCACTGAGGTGAGATCTGCACTCACCGTTTTTGGTCTTCCAAAAGGGCGTGGAGACATGGCTGTGCAGCTAGACTGGAGCCCCAGTGGGCATGTGGCACTTTTGAAGGTGGCTAATGGAGTAAAGAACAATCCAACTCCCTATGCACATGTTCATTTTATTGGCAGGAAGAAAAGTTGGTTAAATGGTCTCCAATTAAAAAGTTGTGTTTATAAAGTTGCAAAGTTTAAGTACCCCTGTGTTAAGTATTCAGAGAGATGAAATTTACAACCAAGTTTGGTATGAAGTCTTACAAAAGTGACGTCTCATTCTTACTCCTATTGCTATAAAACAACAGCCTCTATCTGGAGACCAAGAATTCAACAATGGCTACTGAGCCTCTTGCAACCAGAGTAACTGTTGACTAGGATGCTACTGCCTTGCTTTGTTCTCAGAACCAAGTGACAACTGAAATGGACCTGCTAGCCCAGTCCAATGGCCCTTAGTCCAAGAAAGCTACCGCCTGCCCATACTGAACTATCGACTTCTTGCTTGACATAAAGTGTGGGAAACTGCCTGACTCCCTCATTTGATGTGACCTATGTATCTCCTGGAAACATGATGATGGGAGTTAACTGACTAGTTCAAAGAGGGGCTATCTTTGAAAGGATCTACAGGACAAGCTCATTTGTCAAAGCACCCCTGAAACTCTGAAAGCATTAATCTAGATCTGCTTGGATAGCCATGGAAATTCAAAAGACCTGCAACACAGTAGGGACTTCTCCTTCACTCCTTTCTCCCTCCCTTCCATTCCAGCAGGGATTTCAGAAGTTGAATTTACACAGATATCTCCACAAAAAAGTTGTGCTAGTGCATATAAAACCTATGTCTACCTTGCAGAGAACCCTTTGAGCAAGAGTGTCCTGCTAATACTTCCAAAGCACCAACAATGTTGTGGGAAGGGTGGCATTTTGCAAATAGCTGCCCTAAACCAGCTGCTTTAAATCTAACTAATAATTCATGTTATGAACTGCCAACTACTTCCACATTGTGCGTTTACTTGCTTCCAGGAATTTACTGGAAATCTTTCCCGCCAATAAAGTCTTAAGGCTTGCTGCAGGACTGGTGGGGAAACATGCAGGGACCACAGGTGAGACCCCTTCTTGCGTCTCCTGGGTTCATCCTTCCCCAGTCCAGTTCAGAAGTTCTGAGACCAGGATAGCTGGGGGGTTGAGAGATCTGAAGGCTGCTTCTATCAGCAAGCAAGACCTCTGCCTGTGAAGCCAGCCAGTTGGCCATAAATATAGAAGAGGGGAGGGCCATTTCTCCTGCACTTCTGCAATTATCATTGTAAGAAAAGTGGCTGCCACCAGTAGCCTGGCTTATCCACAAAGAGGCCCACTTCCTTTCCACTTCACAGGAAATTTATCAAGAAGAAACTGAGTAAGTCTCTGCCCTAAGACATTTCAGAGGTAAATCACTTTTTTCTAATAGAAATGCAGTTGCTGAAATTCCTATAGCTTTTTTTGTTCAATAAATCTTATCATGTTAGGCTCTTTGAGAAGTTACCAAAAGATTAAATTCTCAGTAGCTGCTATCTGATGTGAAACACCTCACAACTATTCCAGAGGATTAGAAAAACTTACTTTTTCCAGTGTTAAGCAATTCACTGCTTCCACTAACCTGCACCAAAGCCTCCTCCTACAGCAATGGTTTTGTCTGGCTTTCTACCACATTTCCTCTTGCCCCAGAGCAGTCCAAGACGCCAGAGGCCGCTGTTATGGGACCATTCTCTGTAATGGCACAGATTCTGTGGCCTTTCTTGCTTAACAACCACTCACTCAACAATTGTCCGCGCTTAGCCCAGTGCTGAATGAGAGGTGCTAATGACTAGTCCTCACTTCTGTGCCCTGGGATCCCCATTTGCAACCTTTTTTGCTGGAGCCCAGCCGGCAAAGTCAATGGGGAAGCTGGCTGGAGGCTACACATGGCAACTAGGTGGCATTCTTGCTTACCAGCCCAGGCTGCTTTGCTTATCATTAGCTTACTGGAAGAGCCAGACTTTCCTTCACAATGACATCAAACTTTACAATCATTATCACTTAGCGAGGGAAATTCTGGTCCCAATTGCCATTAAGTGAGGACTGCCTATAACCTGGCCCCATACCTTACTGTGCTACCAGGCAAAAGCCTGCTTTTTCCTAATTGGCAGGTGATTTAACTCTGTTCTTGGTCTCTGTTAACTGCTTCATATCCCTTCAGCGTGTTTCATTGCACTTGGGAGCCGGCAAAGGATCAAAACCCTCCACAAAGAGCACAGAAGCAGTTTTGCATTTGGCCAGGCAAATTATCCTGGGCCTGAGTGTTGGCACTTAACCTCCGAGAGGCAAGCACCCCCGGATTGCTTTTGCATCCAGAATTGGTCCTCCACTTCAGGGTGAGGCCTGAAGTGAAGTTCCACGAAGTGGGCAGGGCTGGGGAGTCCAAAGCTTTTCCCTCCCACCCTCCTCCCCTCACCCTGATACCCCTAGCGAGGGCCTTGTTCAGATCAGAGGCACAGCCACTTTTAGTGGAGCCATTCCATCCAAGGGCCAGCTTTGGAGAGCTCTTTGGGCAAGACTCCCACCAAACTGCCTTGGTGTTCCCAGATGGGTCAGCCCAACTAGGCACGGCATCATCTCCGGGACCCCTTCAGGCCAAAGACCTGCCTGCCACCTCCTTGTCTAACCCTCCCTCCTTACCTCCTTCTGAAGAGGAGCCACGTATTCCCAGCTGTTGGTTTTGGGGTCGTATTTTTCCACCTCCCGAAGGTCCTGCCGGTAGTTGCGTCCAGCCACCGCATAGATCGCCCCGCCCACCACGCAGACACAGAGATCTGCATGCTCTTGCTGCAAGGGCTGGATCTGGAGCCACTTATTGTGTCTTGGGTCATACCTTGCAAAGAAACAGGACAGACAGCTCTCCAAGAGGTTACAGGGGTGGGGTCTTAAGCACATCTCTAATCCCATTTCCCACTATGAGACTTATGGGGGCCACCAGTGTTTCTTGGACTCTGCCTATGCAAATCACAACTGTCTCCCACTGAGCAACTGAGCGGTGGCATGTTGTCTTTGTGTTGTCTTCTGCTGCCACCTGTCTGGTTAGCCACTGTCACCGGCTCCTTCCCAATCATTTCTGTTCCACAACAGTCGGCCTATTTTTTGTTCTGTTCAAACAGCGCAGTACTAAAACAGTTGTGCTTGCAATCTTTCCATTACCAAAATGGATCTGCTCATCTTTCCCACCCGAGAAGATGATGTGTTGAAGAAGCCAGCTAAAGTAACTGAGCCAGGCCTTAAGGCAACTCTGGGATAGTTGGGAGGGCCCTGGGCTTATTTTGCCCGAAGCTAAAGACACCGCAGGCACTGGGAATATTTATACATTTCTGAAAGGGACTCTCTTACCTCCAACATCTGGATTCTGCTCGAAAACCTCGAACATTGTTATCTCCGCCAATCAGATATACAAAATTGTGGAGAACAGCTATTCCCTGGTTGGACATTCTTGGAGACAAGGCTGTTGTGAAATGCCTCCATTCTCCCAAAAATGGGTTCAAGTACCGGGCTTGGTTGCTGAGGGCAGTAGACGGGGTTGAATGCATCCCCCCGAAGCCTACCACACAGTGGAACTCAGACCTCAATTGTGTATGCATGTTCTGAAGCACCGGCTGGAGGCACTCGTTCTTATGGTACATTAGGGCATTAGCTACCGTCTCCTTTAATGGACAGGAGCTTAACTTGTTGTGAAGTCTCTGCAGAATTTGGAACTCAATCAGAGGAAAACGGACGGTCTCCAGCAGCTTAGGAGGCTCCATCAGTGAAACCTGATCTGTCTCCAGTTGTTCTGGCGTGTAATGGTAAAGGAGGGCCCCTTCGTAGACCTCATTCTCAGAGTTCACCTCCAAGAGGTTACTGTTGAGGAGGGTGAAGACCTTCTCCAGGGGAAGTTGGCGGTACGGCTCTGTCTTTGAGAGGTTAACAAAGTTTTTCAGAAAGTAGGAATCCAGCTTCTCTGTCAGGTAACACAAATCAAAGAGGTCAGCCAGTCTATACATGTCCACAATGTTCTCATCATCCACCCAAAGCATGAGGAAATCACAACAGAACTTGATGATCTCAGAGATCTACAAAGGAGAAAGGCATGAAAGTGGTATCAGAAGGAGCAATTCTGAACCTTCAAAATAATATACCTAATCGTTATAATTTCTCATAAATTCATAGATTGGATCAAAATAAACTTAATCTGTAAGTCTCACTATTGCAAAAATCATCTGTTTAATGGCTTGAGATCAGACTAATGACAAAACTTTATTAGCTATGGAACATCCATGCAAGAAAAGGACAATTAATCCTTTCTCCCAAGAAGCGGCCGTTTCAAGCATCAGGGCCATGCAATAGGGATCAGCAAGAACAGAACAGGATGCAGAGCATCTTGGATCCAATTCAAGAGCAGGTTTCCATGGGGCCAATTCTCTGATATCTATATTAACCCTAAACACATTGCAAGATTATTACCAAAAACTTGGATAAGGAACGTGCCAAATACCCAACACTAAATTTATATGAGAAAACAAATGCCAGTAACCCAGATTCTGAATACTGCTGGGAAGTCAACTAGTCTGAAATATGAAGAAATTACCTTGTTGGATGGCATCTCTTGCTTTTGAAACTAACAATTTTGTGTTATCAGTTGCCAGGCAACTCTGAGTCAGTAACAAGGATTAAGATTATCCAGTATACGGAAAATGTTAATACAATGTAATGAAGAAAAAGAAGCAAGTATACCAGTCATCATTGTACAGCAGGCTCATCTCACTTCCTGGTTTTGCTCTTGGGAAAAGGACAATCTTCCTCAATGGCCATTTGGCAAGTGGGTTGCCATAGGCTGAGAGGGTTATGAGCAGCCCTAAGTCCCCCAGGTGGCTTTGTGCCTGAGGTAGGAGTAGAAACTTGATTTCTAGCCTGACAATTGCTGGCGTTATTTGATTGACAGGATCAGAAGCATGCCCATTCTGTCAGAACATACAGGATGCCATGAAAGGCTGAACACCAGCACCTTGGCTTGCACTTGGCATCCAATGTAGCTCATGCACTAGCAGTGCTGTGGGTGCACACCAAAGTGCACCCATGACTGCCACATTCTCGGCCAGCTGTAGCTTCTGAATGCTCTTTATAGGCAGATTCATGTACAGTGGATTGCAATAGTCCAAATGTGGGTAGCCTTTCATCCCCAAAACAGATACAACTGGTGCACATACTCCACTCCCAGCACCCTGAGTTGGTCCACATATAAAAAATCTCCAGAAGGGATTCATTATTCCTTTCATGACATTCATAGGTATGGTATGGTCAATGACACACCCGGGCACTGGTTAGGGAATCCGGATAGTCTGGTTCCTCTAGGACCCTGTGCCATTATCTAGCACTGTTGGTCCAGTGATGCCTTTTTGAGGGAGAGTTGGACCACTGCTTCTTTAACATCCCTAACCCAAGAATGAAATCAATGCTGCTTGGGTCCTACCATTATCTCCCAGGAGGCCTTGACCAACCATGGGGGAGATGGCTCTCATTAACCGACAGCCACACAATTCTGAGGACCCCGTTCACAGATAACTAAACCAGATTGTGTCTCAATCACCTCAAGAGAACATGCATAACTGGGGCCACGCTTAGACTGGACGCAAGTGATTATTCATCAAGGACTTTGACTAATCCTCCCAGCAGTTCTGCAGATGTTCCTCTCACTCTTTTCTTCCCAGTTCAGATCAGGTCACCTTAACTAGAGCTGTTGGCTAGCACTCAGCAGATGGAATAAGAGTGGAAAAATAATTACATTTTGTTACCTTTATTACTACAACACAACATTAATGTAGACTCTTATATGTGTTAGGCCAGATTCCCTCATCTCTCTTCGTGGTGCTCCAGGTGTCTTTTGTTTCATTTCCTAAAGCTCTTTTGAAAGCCAGCAAACTCTATGAGATCCCTAAACAGGGAGAGGCCCAGAGGTGTCACCTTCTCATTCTAGGTACTGACTAAGGCCTGAGTTTGAATTCTGCAGTAGAGCCTCAGGGAACTCTCTCTGAAACCCAGTGGAGTCTTTCAGGGCCTGGAGAAGGCCGACTGAATGGGATCCCCTCCCTAATGTGCGAAGCCACACCAAAGGGATCCAGAGCAGTCACAGAATGGTCTGACCATGACAAGGGGTCAATATTAACTTTATTTATTTCATCTATTTCTATTGCTGCTCAGTTCAACAAGGGAAGTACATAAATCGTATCCAGAGTAGCCATAAGTGCCTGAGCTGCCAAGGGATGCAAAGTCTCTCAGCACCACAAGACTGGGAAACTCTGCCACCAATGGAGGAAGAGAAGCCACTGTGCCACGGAGAGGCTGCTTTAGTAGCCACAATCTCATCGGGTCCCTGGAGCCCAAGCTCAGAAACAGGATCAAAGACCCAGTAAGTTGTGGGGCCTCTGACTACCATACGACAATAATAATTCACTGCTGCCAGGAGTTGCTGCTGATGCCACACCTGAAACCCAGGTAGAAGCATCTTCCAAGAGGGGAGTGTTCATCCCAGTTCATTTAGGCATATCAAGTTGACTCTTTCATCTATGATAAGATCCTGGATGAGAGGCCTTGTTGCAAAATGGTATTTAGAAGCAGCAACTGGAGCTGAGGATCTGTTGACCTGCACCAGGGCTCAACCCAGGGAGCCAGAAAAGGCTCTACCCTGAGAATGGGCCCACCGTATCACCTTCTGCCAGTCAACCTGAGTTCATGCGACTCCCTGCCCCATCCCTCCATGAGCCACTCTTCCTCAGCTCTAGGAGTCTTTCCGACTTCAAGGCATTCTCCTGCCAATCCTTACGGAGCCTCTGCACTGCTTCTGTTTTAGCATCCAGGCCCCTCTGATCCACTTCAGGCCCCAAGAGGTCTAGAGGAGCCCAGCCTTTGACCTACGGACACAGCTTGGGCGTTTTCACCACTGGGCCTCTCTGAAGAAGGGCCAGGATCTCCAGACATAGCACAGCATTTTTACCAGCCCAGGTTCATGCTCAACTGAAAGTACTCTTACGTGCCAAAAGCATGGCATTTCTAATTCTGCCCACAGGCTGAGATCCACTGTGGAGGCCCTGCTTGTTCGCCCTCCTTAAGGGCAGTAAAGGGCGACCTTTGGGAGGCTGGGACACTTTTTTTTTACCATGTGGGAAGGCAGCAAGATCCAAAATGGGAGGGGCTGGAAGGCCCCCTCTTTATGGGCTACAAACAGAGGTAGGGTACCCTGAGGTTCATATAACCAGATTTCACTACGATCCAGTAGATTTGTGGATCTTTTTTATTACTATCATGTAAAGGAATTTCAAAAATTTTAAAGCTATTTTTTATCACACTAGTTCATATGCTAGACAGTTCCCTAACTGTCTTGACTATCTATGGCTCATAGTGCTGTTCTTGGGAAGTGTGCTGTGTTGCAGGCCGACAAAACTCTCTGATCTCTCTTAATCCATGAGGAAGCTGCCCTTCTTCCCCAACACATCTCACATCTTTTAGAGCTGCCAAAGCTCACCTGTAGTTGACAGGATGCAGCTAGAATTTCTTGCACATTGTTTAGGCCAAGTTCCAGGTCCGAAGTATATATGAAGTTCAGGATTTTACACATGGCATTGTAAGATATGCCCTGAATATGAATTTCTTCCTGTTCCATTTCTCTGAGTCCCCCAGCAAACATTCCCCTACAAAAGGAAAGATCTTCTTTCAGTTACTTCTCCCAATGAAAAGTATAATGAACAAAATGCAGTTTTTAAACTCATCCTTGCGCTGCCCTATTTCCAAAGAGGTGGCAAGGCGAGATGTGCTGACAGGAGGACCCAACTCTTATGGTCCAGTCAGGCATGTGTGGGATGATATGTCAGGCTGGGTTCCACAACATCACCTCCTCTACACACAACTAGCTTGCCACGTCTGCAACTTCTCTCTGAGCCATCATCTTTGCTAAGTGATAGCAGAGAGCCCTAGTGAGATCAGGATGACAGAGATACAGCACAAAGGCATGGGATGCATGGCCTTAGTACGTGACAAAGAGAACCTGAACCAGGAACTCAATTCAAAGCCAGGTTGCATTAACAAATGCCCAATGCTCTGATTACAGGAAACAAAAGCTTGGCTCTATTCTGTGCAGGTGAGATTTTCCAGAATCTGGAATCCCATCCCTCGCATTTTAAGGGTGACAGACTGTGATGCATAAGAGAAGAACTGCCAGGATTGCGATGGGAAGAGAAGACCTGGAGACTAAGTCATGGGAGGAAGGGAGCATATTTAGTCTACAGATTAAAAGGTAAAGGTAAAGGTTTCCCCTATCCAGTCATATCCAGCTCTGTGGGGGGGGGGGGAGGGGGGGTACTCATCTCCATTTCTTGCCTGAGGGAGCCAGCATTATCTGAAGGTATTTCCATGGTCATGTGACCAACATGACTACACAATGAGGTGCATGGGATAAATTCCCATCAAAATGGGATTTATCTACTTGTATTTGCGTGCTTTTGAACTGTTAGATGGGCAGGAACTGGGGCAGGTAACAGGAGCTCACCCCATAGTGCAGCACTCAGGTCTCAAACCCGGGCAGCCAACTTTCCAACTGGCAAGCTCAGCATATTTAATCACTAAGCCCCCATGCTCCCCAAGCTACAGATTACAGGGAAGCATAATTACAGTCCACACAACTGGAAAGGGAGCAAATGCTCTGTTTCCTCCAGGGAATATGCTACAACTAAGTTCAGGAAAGCGCACGGCAATTTTAGATGCCCATTGTGAGAGCTGTTTATGTAAGAGAAAACATGGATTTAGTTGCTTGAAGTTCTTTCTAGGTAAAGCTTCTAATTATCGGCTGAGTATCCCATAATTAGCATCCCATCATGTCAGCATCCTGCACTGAAAAGAGAACGGGTTCCTTCACGCTCCCTTTGACTGATTCCATTGCAGAATTTTGTAAAGGAAGACACAAACACAACCTTGCCAAAGCAATGGACCAAGCAACATCCACGTTTTGCAAATACTCCTTAAACAGGCAGAAACAGCATTATAGGTAAGAAGTGGGAAGATAAATGCTAAATTTGGTTTAATTAAATTTGATTAAATCTAATGATTAGATGAAGCTTTGCTTAATCATTAAGCATATAAAAGTTTCAAACAGCCATGTTTACTTTTCATTTCCAGCAATTTCAGATTTTAGTTTTGTTACAGGCACAGACCTGAAATAATCACAGGATGCAGCCAGGAGGATTCGATGAGCATCAATGGTCTTCCCCTCTACATGCAGAACAACATCAAAGAGGATGCCGCGGTCCCGGAGAGCCCCCAGGCCACTCAGCAGAGTCTGGGAGTGCCCAGCGCTATGGTAGGTCTTGCTGGAGCACTTCTTGGTGAAAGGCTCCAGGGGGATCTTGAGAGGCTCCGTCTCCTCCTGCTGACCCGCCATCCTGGGCAGAACCTCTTGGGAATCAGAGAGCACAGCAACTGGGGTTCCCCGAGGAGCAACTGGTTTCTGTTAGGCCAATTTCCTCATTCAAAACTTTCATTGCCCATTGCCATGAACACAAATTGCAGGTTCTTATCTACAAAGAAAGAGATTAATGGAATCCAACCATTTTGGCACAAAAAGGCGGCCCAATGCAACCCCCCATCAATGAGCTTTGTGGCTCTAAAAAGGCATGGAAGGCTGGTGGCCCTTCTCACAGAAGATGGTTTGTCTACCACTTGGATAGTCTTTGGCTCACCCCGTCCTGCCTCAGAGGCAGCCTAAACTTATCTTTAGCTGTTCTGGTGTTATTTCCCCCCTTCCACTGACACAAGTCTTCTTCTACAACCAAGGACACCTCACTGATGATGGAGTCCAGGGATGACATTAGGCTGCTTTCATCTTCAGTCCATGGACCCTGCCACCTGCCCCCAGCCATTTTGGCCTGGTCAAAGGAGAAGACAGAGACCTGATCAATATTCTGTAACAGCCTGTCATGCTCCCGATGGAGTCTGAATCAGTAGAGGAAGATGAGCTGGAACAAGAACTGACAGCGATTGAGAGGGCGGCTCCGTTGGCCTTGGAGGAAACTGGGGAAGGGCAGAGTCAGTCCAGGCAAGGCTTTTCGGAATTAGTAAGGCCTGCAGGCAGAGAGGAACAGAGGCAGGATGAACATGAGACAGACGAGGAGCAAGGAGCACCCCTTCCTGATCCAAGAGCTCGGAGAGTGCAGAGAAGGCATAATCAGCAAAGACTGAGCAGGCTACTTGGGAGGAGAGTGCCCCGCCTAACTTCACCCAGGCACACCTGGGGAACGAGACTTAAGGAGGTGCTGTGGGGAGGGGCATTTGTTGGGAACAAACGCTGAGTTCCTGAAGTGTTGCGTGCCAACGTTTGAACTTGCCAAGAGTCCTTGCATTCCTTTTGGCGTTCTGGACTAATTACTTAAGATCTTTTGCTCCCTGAATTCCTTGATTTGCCAAACACATTTGGATTTATTGCCGTGCAGCCTTAGTGCAGACAGCACTGGGCTGGACTAATTGCAGCCAGAGGCTGCTTGAGGTTTTTGTGGGGGTTTGTTATCACTCTGCTCTAGGACTTGCCAGAAACGTGGGAGCATTTGGGGAGCAATTAAGGGGCGGTATGAACTTCCAGCTTTTATGTTATTTCTGTGCCGTGCCCTGGGTGTTTACACAGCCATTTAGGTGTTGCTCTCTTCTGGAAGAGCACCAAGCTATTTTAAATAGTTTTTAGATGGATTATCTGGATCCTTTTTAGTCAGGTTTTAGGTCTGGATATGGTTCCAAAATGGCATTGACACTCATGGATGATCTCTGGCAAGAGCAGGATCGATATAGTACATCCATCCTCTCTTCTTGATTTCTCAATGGCTTTCAATACCATGAACTATGGGGGCCTTAGGGAGTTCACGGTGGGATGCATAGTTCTGCACTGATTCACCCCTTTCCTCTGAGGTCAATCCCAATCAGTGTTGATAGGGAGGGAGAGGTCCAGCTCTCAGCCTCTGTCTTATGGGGTGCCACAGGGCTCCCTCTACTCCTTTTTAACATCTACATGAAACCACCTGATACCTGATTATATACCGTATCTCTATCCAAGGTGAAGTGAGTGGATGCCCTTTTGTAGTGCCTGGAGGCTGTGAGGGCCTGGATGGAGAACAATCGACTTCAGCTAAGGAGTTCTGCATCCAGGAGTTTATGATGGGGTTGCACTACCCCATATAGATCTGGTGCGTAACCTGTGGGTCATCCTGGACTGACAGTTCCTGCTCAAAAATCTGGTGGCAGCTGTGGCCAAGAGGCCTTTGCTCAGCTTCGTGTGGTGTGCTAAATATACCCTCCTTTCCTGGATAGGGAGGGCCTCTGCTCGATCACTCATGTCCTGGTCATCTCCCGCTTAGACTATTGCAATATGCTCTACATGCGGCTACCCCATGTGGTACAAAATATGGCCATGCAGCCATTGTTAGGGATCCAAAGAAGGGTACATAATATAACACCTATGCTCAGTGAGCTGCATTGGATGCCAGTTTGCTTCCAGGTCCAATTCAAGGTATTGGTTGTGACTCACAAAGCCCTATATGGCGTGGGCCTAGGCTAATTATGAAACTGCCTTCGTCTGGTCAGGCAGATATGTTGCAGACCCTGTCAGTTAAAGAACTTCCACTGGCACAGTCTAGGAAGAGGACCATTCTCTGCTGTTGCTCCCATCCTGTGGAATATTCTTACCCTGGCGGTAAGGCGGTAACCCAACTCTCTTGGTTTTCCAAAAAGGAGTGAAGACGTGGCTCTGTGGCCTTGCAGTGGGAGCCCTGGGGAGTACTCACCCGTGGGGCTGGTTAATCCTTCCCTTAACCTTTCAACTAATTTTAATCTCTTGCCTCCTCTTAATTTTTTTAAACTTTTATATACGCTGTTTTATGCTTTGTTTTATTGTACACTGTCCAAAGTCCCTCTTTGAAGGAGATGGGCAGTTCAGAAATGTAATAAACAAATATGGTTTATGATCTTCTGAGATACAACTACTCCTTTCTTACCAAAAAGCTTTGGTAGCTGTTTCTTCCTGGCTCTGTCCCAAACATTTCCTGCTGGGAAATAGGTAGGAATAATATTTTAGAAATTGTAGAGAAATGCTGTTGATGTCAAGAGCTGGATAATGATATAAATGTTTGGGTTTAAAAATGATGAAAAGGAAGGGTAAAAATGAAGCTGTTGAACAATTGTAAGGCTGTAAATTTATATGATGTATATTGAGAGATGTTAAACCATGATAAAGTCAATAGATGTGAATTCAGAAAGTTTTAAAAGAATGTGGAGTTTAAGATGTGTTGCTGAATGTAATTAAGAGTGGCATTTGATGGAAATAAAATTTATGTAGACAAGATGCCTGGTAATCTTTAGCACCCAGACAATCAGGTTCGCCTGATACCCCAGTTGCGCCCCTTTCTGGATCGGGACTCCTTGTGCACAGTCACTCATGCCTTGGTCACGTCACGCCTGGACTACTGCAACGCTCTCTACATGGGGCTCCGCCTGAGGAGCACCCGGAGGCTCCAGCTGGTGCAGAATGCGGCCACGCGGGTGATTGTGGGAGCGACGTGGCGCTCCCATGTAACACCTCTCCTGCGTGAGATGCATTGGCTCCCGGTGGTCTTCCGGGTGCGCTTTAAGGTGTTGGTTCTCATCTTTAAAGCACTCCATGGCTTAGGGCCAGGATATTTGCGAGACCGCCTGCTGCTACCCATAACCTCCCACCAGCCAATACAGTCTCACAGAGAGGGCCTCCTCAGGGTGCCGTAGGTCAGGCAATGTCGGCTGGCGGCCCCCAGGGGGAGAGCCTTCTCTGTGGGGGCACCCACCCTGTGGAACGAGCTGCCTCCTGGAATACGACTGATCCCGGACCTCCGGACCTTCCGTAAAGCCCTGAAGACGTTTTTATTCCACCAAGCCGGCCTAGCCTAAATGGTTCTTAATTGGGATTTTAAATTTTATGGACTTGGGGGTTTTAAATTGGGAAGCTAATGATTTAATTTTTTTTAATTATCTTAACTTTTGTATTTGTATGTTTTTTAATTTTGGCTGTTCACCGCCCTGAGTCCCTTCTGGGAGAAGGGCCGTATACAAATTAAATAAATTAAATAAACAAAATAAAACCTGGTTTAGGATCTTCTGAGATAGAACTACTCCCGTTTTAGCAAAACAAACATTTTGAGGCAGCTTCGGTCGCCGTTCCTGCCTGGCTCCGTCCCAAACATTCCCTGCTGCATCTACAGAGGAAGCTTTGCGTGGCTGGACTGTGGTTTTGCCCCCCCCTCCCCAACACCATTGGGGGCTTTCTTTCCTTGGGCTATTCCCGGGCGCCTCCTCCCCCGGGGAGCAGCGGGGAAGCCCTCCCGACCTCAGCCCAGGGGGGAGCCGGCAGGAGAGGCCAAGAGCCCCCGAGGGGTCCTGCACCCAGCTGCACAAAAGGGCCCGGTGTGAGGGGGGGTCGCCCGAAACCCTCCTCCGGCTCCCGACCTCTCGGCGGGGCTTCCCGGGCACTTGGGACCCGCGCTCGGCCGGGAGCAGCTCCCTGGAAGGAAGGAAGGAAGGAAGGGGCTCCCACGGGGGCTCTGCCGGCTCCTTCCAGCCCCCCGCCCCCGCCGCGCCTCTCCGGCCCCACCGGCGGGCCAACCTCGGCCACGCCCGCCTTCCCCCGCCGCCCCTACCTGGCCGGAGACGGCGCTCCGCGGACACGCCCAGCGCCGCCACAGACTCCGCCCGCCACCCGCGCAGTCGGCCGGGGCGGAAGCAGGAAGTGCGGCTGCGGAACTCCACTTCCCGGCGTGCCGCGCGACCCCCGCCCGCTCGCCCACTTCCGGCGGCCCTGCGGAGGCGCTCTGGCTCGGGCGCCCGTGGCGGCGGCGGCGGCGGCGGCGGGATGGAGGAGAGCGAGTGGCGCAGCGCCAACTTCCGGCAGAAGCTGGTCAGCCAGATGTGAGTGGCGGGTCCGCGGGGGGCCTGGGCCTGGCCTGCGGAGCTGCTCGGGGATCCCCGCGTGGCCGACCTCTGGGCCGAGGGAAGGGCGGCCTGGGGCGGACTCGGGGCGCGGAGGAGGCGGCTGACCGGCCTGAGGGCGAAGCTGGGCAAGAGCCCCGCGGGAGGCCGCCCGCCACGCAGCTGCCTGCCGGGCCCCGGTGGGAGGGTGGGAGGCAGCGCAGAGCCCCCGCCGCCCTCGGATGAGGGAGTCCGGCAGGGAGGGCCGCCCCCTCTTCCCCCTGCGCCTTACCTGCAGGGAGGGGCCGGCCAGGTGGGCAGTGGCGGCAGGCGAGGGTTGGCCCGTCTTGCAGGCAGGCTTGTCAGGATACCTGAACGGGGCGCCCGCCTGCCCCTCCCTCAGATTCAGGTTACGACCTGTTGCGGATTCTTGCTCGGAAATAAATGTTTTTAGGACAGGCGCAGAATCTCTCTTGATCTCATGGTAACCCAAAGATTTTTTCCTACTTCCGTACAAACCCTGGGGATCTGTAAACTGTAAATTATTAGTTTACAATTTAGTCAAATTAAAATTCCCTAGCCATTTGTTCCTAAGATATACCTAAAGCTTTTGATTCCCTGAGAATACTATTTGTAAAACTAACATTAAATTTAATTTTGGGACCCGTTTTCTTAAGATGATTGAAGATATTTATAGCCAAACTCAGATATGATTAAGCAGCTATGATTCATATCCCTTTACTATTTTTAAGCGGCACCAAGCAGATGCCTCTTTTATAGCCTTTATTATTTAACCTAGCCATAGAAGCATTGTAATAGCACTCCAATCCAATAATCAGAGTTGTGGGGTGAAAGTGAGAGATAAAACGTATGTATCTTTTAAATTTATTTGCAGATTATATGATTTTGACTCCCAAATGCTTCTTAGTCAGCTGGCTATCCTAAGAAGGAGTTAGACGTGTCAGGACTCCAGTTAATTTTTATAAATCACATCTGGTATTTTTCACATTCCACTCAAAATACAAAAAGGGCTACTCTGGGTGGCTTACAACAATAAAACAGAAAAAAAAATGTTTAAATGATTTTTAAAAAAATTCCCCTTGGAAGCTGGTGCAGCACATTTGTGCTACATCTTTGGCAGTGCGGTAGAAGTGGGTATTTTATGCTTCAGTTGCTGGGACCCCATTCTAACTGAGAGTTCACTGAATCTTGTCAGAATTGACAGAATATTTTCTCTTGTAGTAGCAAACAACAGTGGCAGTAATCAAAGTGATTCCAGCCTTCAATGTTTATGGTTTTTCCCCCTTCTGTTGCACCACCTCTCAGACTGCTTGGATTAATCCTTGCAGTTTTCTTGGCAAGGTTTTTCAGAAGTGGTTTGCCATTGCCTCCTTCGTAGGGCTGAGAGAAAGTGACTGGCCCAGGCAGGACTAGAACTCACCATCTCTCCGTTTCTAGTCTGATGCCTTCACTATGACACCAAAGCAAATATCAATATTTATGTCAGGGCATTCTGTAAATGTGCTCAATTTCAATTAAATCGGCTAGCAATGTAAAGTGATGTCTAAAACTTTCTGATTTACTCTTCCCAAAGAGCAGGAATAGCTTCAATACCGGTGACATGCAGATAGAAAGCTAAGACAGTTATTCAAGACTTTGTCATTAGCAAACATTTTCTGCGTTTATAATTGTTCCTCCAACTTTATCTTTCTTTGCACTTAATGCCTGGAGATGGATTACTGGATTAGATTTTAGTTGGCATGGCAGCCCCCATTCCTTTCCTGTCTTGGTTTTGTGAGTGATTGGGGGATGCAGCTAATGAAGCATATTTCTTGTTTCTGGTTGATATTCTCAGAGCCAAATGATCAGTTGCAGCAACAACTTTACAATGGAAATACCTTTAATTCCCCAGATTAAAGAAATCTCCCTTCAATGCACAATTTCATGTGGTTTTAAGGAGAAATTGTGGGGGGGAGACAATTACTGACACCACCATCACAAATTAGACGAGGGTCTAAGTGTATTGATTGTTCTTCAAGTAGACAGTCCTGAAGGTACCTCAGCCAGGTAGGAGCATAGGTAAAACCAGCACTTTAAAACTACACCTACAAACCTGTTGGCAACTGATGTGGGCCGTGTAGCACAGTGCTTGAGGAGCCCAGTGACAAAAGCACATGTCTTGCACCAGCTTCAGTTTCCAGTGGTCAGTAAAGGCAGCCCCATTCAGAGCACATTGGAGTAACTGAGCAACAATGAAAATGCGAGTTCCTATTGCAGCGCTCACTCGCTCCAGGTCAGGTTGCAACTGGAGCTTCTAAAGGTCCTGGCCATGACCTACTTGTCTGTCCAGGGCAGCCATGGCTCCATAGGATTCCAACAACGTGGACAGACTCTCTTTCAGGCATGATGCTGACCATTTTAGAAACAAGGTTGGACAACCCAGGGATCTCTGTTATCCTCCCAATACAACCACCAGAGTTCCTATTTCCTGTATTGAATGCAGGGTGGATAAAAATCAATGATTTTTTTAAAAAAATCAAAACAGATTTTTTTTATTTAAATCGGATTTTTTTAATTTAAATCGGATTTTTTTGATTTGTATCGAATTTATTTTAATAAAAAACTTTTGGGATAAAAATCTATCATAAGATAATTTTCTATTTAAGATACATAATTTAGTTTATTCAGCATGAAATGGAGCTTAGTTATGTAGCATGAGGCTGTATATTCTGCAACACTGGGACTATCGGTGAGTCGACAGTGGGTCAAAGGAGTAGCAGAGATGACAGTTGCTCTTTAAAAATTATGATTTAAATCGAGTTGATTTAAATCAAGCCTTTTTACTAGTGATTTAAATCATGATTTAAATTGTGATTTAAATCAACTCGATTTAAATCAAATCCACCCTGATTGAATGGCTCCAAAATGTTGGAAAGCAGGTGGATTAAAGAGTAACATGTATTCCTTACTTATTTAAGACACCAGTTTTGATCCTTAAGTCTTACCTAAAATGTCATTCCTGCCAATTCCATGAAGAAGCTAAAAGGTTCCTACCCCTGTTCTGGACTGGCACATTTTTGAGGCATCTTGGAGTCAGCCAAGGTGTAAAAAAGGTGTAGAAGCAGGATGGCATGATGTTGCAGGGGGCAGGATCCTTGAGAGGAGTGCCTGCTAATTGTAGGGAAACCTACAGCAGTTCCTGTCTGGTTAATCTATCTGGATCCGCTCCAGTCCGGCTTCAGGCCTGGGCACAGCACGGAAACGGCATCCACGTTGCTGGATGATCTCTGGAGGGCTCGGGATAGGGGTTGTTCCTCTATCCTGGTCCTGTTAGATCTCTCAGCGGCTTTTGATACCATCGACCATGGTATGCGCCGGTTGGAGGGGTTGGGAGTGGGGGGCACTGTCTTGCGGTGGTTCTCCTTCCTCTCCGACCGGATGCAGTCGGTGTTGGCAGGGGGCAGAGGTCGACCCTGAGGCGCCTTGTTTGTGGGGTGCTGCAGGGGTCGGTCCTCTCGCCCCTTCTGTTCAACATTTATGTGAAGCTGCTGGGTGAGATCATCCGTGGCTTTGGGATGGAGTTCCATCAGTAAGCTGACGATACTCAGCTGTACATCTCCACCCCAGGCCATCCCAACGATGCCCTTGAAGTAATGTCCCGGTGCCTGGAGGCCGTGCGGATCTGGATGGGGAGTAACAGGCTTCGACTCAACCCCTCCAAGACCGAGTTGCTGTGGCTTCCGGTGTCCCGATATAGCCAGCTGGTGCCATCGCTGGCTATTGGAGGCGAGTTACTGGCCCCCACGGAGAGGGCTCACAACTTGGGCATCCTCCTGGATGCACGGCTGTCTTTAGAAGAGCATGTGACGGCCGTGACCAGGGGGGCTTTTCATCAGGTTCGCCTGATTCACCAGTTGCGTCCCTTTCTGGATCGGAACTCCTTACGTACAGTCACTCAGGCACTCGTCACTTCCCGCCTGGACTACTGCAGTGCTCTCTACATGGGGCTCCCCTTGAGGAGCACCCGGAGGCTCCAACTGGTGCAGAATGAGCCCGTGCGGGGGATTATGGGAGCGAGGGGACGCTCCCATGTGACGCCTCTCCTGCGTGAGCTGCATTGGCTTCCAGTGGTCTTCCGGGTGCGCTTCAAGGTGTTGGTCACCACCTTTAAAGCGCTCCATGGCATAGGGCCTGGGTATTTGCGGGACCGCCTTCTGCCGCCGATAGCCTCCCACCGGCCAGTACGCTCCCACAGAGAGGACTCCTCAGGGTGCCGTCAGCCAGGCAGTGTCGGCTGGCGACCCCAGGGGGAGGGCCTTCTCTGTGGCAGCACCTGCCCTCTGGAACGATTTGCCCCCGGAGATACGCATGATACCAGATCTCCGGGCTTTTCGCCATGCCCTAAAAATCTTTCTTTTCCACCAAGCAGGGCTGACGTAACAACCCCCCCCCCCTTTTAAGATGTTAGATTTTTAATCGTTTATGGGTTTTAGTCGGGATGTTTTAAATTTTGGGCCAAAGTTGTGTAATTCTTTTAACAAATTTTAACTTTTGTATTGGGATGTTTTTTATTTTGGCTGGAAAGGGCGGTATACAAATTTAATAAAATAAATAAATAAATAATCAGGCTGGCTATTGCCTGTTTTCTGGGAAGAGTTGGAGTCTGTAACTCTTGATGAACAGATTCATGTGACTGTAAACATGGCCAAATATATGTTAGATCCTGACTAGGTTAAGGCCTCTTGGGAAGTAGGATATGGTGGGGTCCAGCTGGTGGTAAATTGTTTTTAAGTAAGGGGATAATCCCTTGATGGATAAATGCAGCTTTAAAATGTATCAGGAGCCAACAGTATTCATATCCACCCAGTCTCCAGCCTCCCCTTTTGGGGGAAAAGTTGTTGAGATATTAAGCATTCACATTGGCCCTGGAAGAAGTGGATTAGCTGCCTTTTTTTCCAGTCCAGTTTCAATCCTGGTTGTAACATGGAGATGTTTGTAGCATGGAGATGGAAATGCATTCAGAGGCCAAAGACCTGGTTCTGCCATTTGGCTGCTGGATCTGCAGACTCCACCTCCACCTCCACCTCCACCTCCCCCCCCACCACTTCTGCTTTCCATCCATCCATCTTTTGGTTGTCATAATGATGTATTCTTATTGTGTTCTTTTTCTTTGTTTGATTCTATTTTCTGTTTACACTTTTTTCGTTTCCTCCATTTTGTTGTTGTAAGCTGCCAAGAGTAGTCCCATTGCAAGATAGGTGACAAATACATTTAAGAAATGAATACATAGATTGCATTTATAATGGAGCCAGAATGGGGATGGTGCAACCATTGTGGTTTGACTGACTCCAGATTCACATCAAAGAGCCTTGGTGGCGCAGTGGACTAAAGTGCTGTTAAGTAGCACTTAGCTGCCAGCTGCCTGCAATTACTGCGAGTTCAAATCTCACCAGACTCAAGGTTGACTAAGCCTTCCATCCTTCGGAGGTAGGTAAAATGAGGACCCGGATTGTGGGGGCAATAAGCTGACTTTGTGTAAAAAAGAACACCGCTTGGCGGGCCCCCGAAAGCCCTACTAAGCAGGTATATACAAAAGTATGAAGGCTATTGCTTAACGCTTCTCTGGAGAAGGGCGGCATATAAATCGAACCAATAAATAAATAAATAATAAATAAATAAATAAATAAATAAATAAATAAATAAATAAATAAATATCTCTTAACAGCCTTGGTTCCAGGAATTTATTACTCATTTTCCAATGGAGTTGCATTTCCCCATGTTTCAGTGTGCAGTTTGGTTTTCTTGCTGGAATGATAGCTGTTGCTTGAGGAAGCAGATAGCAGCTATGGCCAAGAAAGGCTTTGCACAGATCTATCTGTGTACTAATTGTGCCTTTTCTTGGATCATGGTACCCTACTCATGGCCACACACAGCTTAGTCAACTTCCTTTATGAATTATGACATGTACCGATAGAAGAGAACAGGTATTACAATGGATGAAGGCGCCCTTGGAGACTACCCAGAAACCACAGCTCATTCAGAGTGAAGTGGTGTGGGTGGAAGTGGTTACTGGTGGGCTTCCAGATGGAGCCAACCTGTTTGCAGGATCGCTGTCTTCAGTTGAGTCTGCCTGTGCAACAAGATATAAGTACTGTGTTTTCCCGAAAATAAGACAGGGTCTTATTTTCTTTTGAACCCCGTGTGTGTGTGTGTGTTTTATTATTTTGGGGGTGGAGGAGGTGGCGAGCATGGGACTGGATGTCCCATCACCGTCGCTGCCTCCCCTCCCTGGCCGGCCCTGACGTGTCCCACCGCCGCTGCTGCCTTGTGGGAGCAGGACTCCGCAAGGCTTGTTGTGCCATTGCACACACGAACTGCAGCACCGCTGCGAGCTTCATCATACCAGCACAGCTGGTGTCCTGCTGCTCGCGGCTGCGCCAGTATGTCAAACCTCACGGCCCTGCTGCTGTTTGTGCATGCAATGGCACAAGCCTTGTAGAGTCCTGCTCCACAAGGCAGTGGCGGCCTTTCTGACAGGTGGGGTGGGGGAGAAGCGAGACGCGTGGAGCGAGACGTGGCTCCCCATGCCATCTATTCTCCCCCCCACTCACCAGACATGGCAGTGCCCCTTGGCAGTGCCCCTTACTTAGCCACCCGCTCCCTTTTAGGGATGTAATTTGGGGGTGGCAGGTGGGGCGGGCAAGAAGTGGGATGCGCGTTTTACCTTTCAAGCTCTATGGCATTCCTCACCATTGTGTCCAGGGAAACACGTTGTAAAAAAAAACCTCGTGAGTTCAATAAAGTTTTTTTTACAATGTGTTTTCCTGGACATTGGCGAGGAGTGCCACGGAGCTTGAAAGGTAAGACGTGTGTCCCGCTTCTCGCTCGCCCCACTTGCCACCCCCAAATTGCATCTCTAAAGGGGGCGGGTGGCTAAGCAAGAGGCAGAAGCTCTGCCATTCCCGGTGATGAGGGGGGGAGAATAGAGAAGATCTCTGCAGTGCTGGTGTTTTTGGATGCAGAGAAGGCCTTTGATCGAGTGAATTGGAACTTTCTATTAAAGACTTTAAAAAAGATGGACTTTGGGGATCAGTTTGTACAGGCGGTTTCAGCAATTTATCAAGAACAAACAGCACAAATTATTATTAATGGAAGTTTAACTACAAATTTTAGTATAGAAAAAGGTACAAGACAAAGTTGTCCGTTATCCCCGTTGTTGTTTATTCTAACTTTAGAAGTCTTGTTGAATACGGGACTCGAGCACTTTGAAGGGAATAGTGATAAGGCAAGAGGATTACAGAACAAGGGCATTTGCAGATGATCTGGTTGTTACCCTAACACAGCCGAGGGAATCAATAATTCAGATGAAAGACATTATAGAAGAATATGGTATGGTATCAGGATTTAGACTGAATCAGAAAAAAACCAAGATGATAGTTAAAAATATGACAGTTGATCAAAAGAAGGAACTGGAAAGGAAGGCAGGCTTTGAAATAGTATCAAAGGTGAAATATCTAGGAGTTCAAGTTGCAGATTCAAATATAAAACTGTTTCAAAATAATTATGAGGTGGTGTGGCGAAAGGTACAAAAGGATATGGAAACCTGGAAAAAACTGCAGCTGTCTCTACTTGGAAGAATAGCAGCAGTTAAAATGAATGTTCTACCTAGATTTTTATTTTGTTTCAAATGATTCCGGTGCTTAAAAGTGATAAATACTTGATGGAATGGCAAAAAGGAGTGAATAAGTTTGTTTGGAATGAGAAAAAGCCAAGAGTTAAATTGAAAATTATGCAAGATGTGCGTGAAAGGGGTGGTCT